>NW_024962334.1:8980346-9420261 GCF_019238085.1 Lagopus leucura
AAAAAGAAAAAAGAAAAAGAATACCTGTTTTCTCTTTCTCTCTAGAAAAGGGTACACTGCCGTATTGAAACGCACAGTGCTTCCATCGCTACCAAGGCTCGAGACATACTTGCCCATCAGCCCTCAGTGTTGTCCTTCCACACCTGATCCAAGGTCATCCACTGCAGGGAGCCCCAGACCCAGTGCTAGTAAGCCAACAGCCTCATTCTTTGTGAGGGATAAAGCTGGCTGCACCACTGCAAGGAGAGGGAAGCAACTCGTCTGCTGCACAGAAAGACTCCACTGGGATCAGTGCTGTGTTTCAGCCTGAGCCATTCTCCCAGGGCATCTTCCTGACAAATCTGCCTGCCTTCATGCTGTGTGTTCAGGCAGAGGGTGGCTGTGTTGCAAAGTGGTCAGCATTGTACAGCACGAGCAAATACACTGCAATCCATAAGCCTAGTCCATGGGAACTAACGTGGAATAGATGAGCACTGGCTTTTCTTCCAGGGACTGTATTTATAATAGTCAATTCAAGTAAGCACACACATTTTGGCCTTGTAGCATGACATCAGTTGCGAGCCCCTTCATTCCTAAATAGGCACGGGCTGCAAAGCTCACAAGAACTATGACAAATTGGGCTGGTACCTAATTGCAGCATCAGGGTGTGTGAGGCAGTGTAGCATTACACCTCCATTCTAATAGAAAGTTCAAGTTAATCATCTGTTCGCTTAGGAGTATCCCTAGCCTAAAACCCGCTGAGAATAAACATGAGCACAGAACTTGAGCGGTACCTTGCTGCTTTACACTCACCGAAACCACGGCATGTCAGAGCCCAAAACAAATGCCTGTAAGTTGCTTGGCTGTGATTCCTGTCTGCAGGAGCTCATAATCACAGCGCGTGCTCATGCGTACAGAGTCTGGAGCGAGGCCAAGTGCAGCTTCATCGTTCAGTGTCTGAACGTCTTCAGCAGGGTTTTGCCTGCTGTCTGTGCATGCATTGTTCTTCCCACAGCTGATTTTATCCTTTGGCATAGGAAGGAAATGTACTTTGCATGGCTGTGAAGGTCAGGGGTGTCAGTGCGGCAGCTCAGCAAGAAGGCTGCTTCCCCCGAGGTGAGGGCTCCTGCGAGCCCTGCGGTAAAACATCCCACAGATGTTAGCTCACAGATAAAAACGTAGTGGCAAAAAATGAGTGCACGACCCTTACAAAAGAAAGTCGGAAAAAGTCCTGATCTGAGCGAAGTCACAGATTCTTCCTTGCTTTGTTTTTGAAAGCTGAAAATAGATACTTCTATACCAAAGTCGATACTTGCATTCCAAAATACTTCTGTCCCACCAAAGGGTTTGTTTCCTAAAGCTCTCAGGGGCCTCAGCGTGGTCTGCAGGAAGAAATGGCAGGCATGAGCAAGGTCTGCACTGTGCTGGGTAGGAGCCTGCCTTCACGAGGCGCACTGCGCATCCTTGGGTGAGGAGGAGAGAAGTGGTGCGAGGGCAATGAATGATTCCCTTCTCCACAGCGCTTTGCCTGTGAACATCACAGATTCCTCCCAGGGAAAAGCAGTGGAGTTTATGCTGCCATCCATCCATCCACTTGCCATTGCGTCTTCTTCTTCTCTCAAGCCAAAGAAATGCGGATCTGCTGTTCAGTACCAACTCTGCTGCTTATTGTTTTAACATTTGAAACAAAAGTGGTAACCACTGAATCTAAGCCCAAGCATCTCAGCTCGCTCAGTTTCCAGCAGTGCTCTGAATGAAGCCAGTGGGCAGGAAGAAGAGGTGTCGAACATCCAGCTCACCAGCTCAAGGAGCTGGGAATTTGCAGCTTTGCACCTGGAAATTCCTGGACTTCACGGAACAATGAGTCCCATCCGAGTGCTGCTGCCTCTCGTCCTCCTGACTGCAACCACAACCTGAAGAAATGGCCTTTCCCAGCAAAGCAGTGGGAGAACTCAGGGAGCTCTTTCAGGAGCAGCAGCTTAGATCTTTGAGGATACCCTCCGTGGCACACAGTCACTGCATTATGTGAGCTTCCTTTCCCAGCTGTCCTGGGGTCGGAGGAACCTGGCCTCACATCTGTGGCTTTTCAGGTCTCTTCCTCTGAGCTCAAGCACTGACCCAATCTTCTAGGTTTTGCTTGAGGATTTCCACAAGCCGATGCCAAATAAGGGAAACAAAACCTCACACTGCTCTTTGTTCTTCGTTTCTGCACTGCAAAGAGTGAGGGAAGTTTCCAGTCCTGGGCTGGCTCCGTTGCTCTCAGATCAGTGCTGTGCCACTGTCTCTCCCTTGTGTGGAGCTCGGTGCAGCCAGCAGTTCCTTTCAGGGGCAATCACACACTTAGGCTCAGGCTTTAGTTGAGCTGTGGGCTTAACCTCATAGCTCCTAGATTTTGATGGAGTCCCTTAAGAGTCAGTTACTTTTGTTGTCAGCCACTGGTGGCTCAAGCTGAAACCTGCTCAGAATACCTGCTGGGGCTGTCCTGCCCTCAGCTCCTCATCCCCTGACCCATCTGACACAGCACAGCGCAGCAATCCCCACACTCAGAGCTGCTTCTGGTCATAGTCATCAACAGTTCACATTTCAGCTGCTGATTTTTCTGCAAAGGGAACACAAAACAGCCCTGCCTGGGGATGTTTCTTCCCTCAGCCTCCCCATGGAAGAGCAAGGCTCAGAGAGGCCAGATAGAGGGGCTGGTTTGACAGACGGGATTGTTTTCCCCTTGTGCCTCAGTGCTATCCATCACTTAGAAGCTCAGCAGGCAGTGAAGGCCTCCTGAGTGATTTACTGCCACTCCCCGTCCCCCAGCCCTGCTCTGTGCTGCTGCCTGCCTCCACCAAAATCACTGACCACAGACACACTGATCATGAAAACGCCAACTGCCTGGGTTCACTTCCATGAGTCCAGTGTTTATCAGCAGCTCAGCTCGGGCTGAGGTGGCTGCACCAGGCGACATGTGCCTGCCTGGAGGGGCTGCGGCTCACTGGAGGTGGTGTGCCACGTTCGGGCCTGTGAGCTGTCCTTGTTGCTAAGCAGAGTTCTTGCAAGGGAGCTGCTAGAAAAGGAGGGGATTTTTTGGTTTCTAGCAGTTTGGACACAGCCTGATTCACAGTGCATTCCTTAACATCTGGGCCCTACCTCCCGAGTGCTTGGGAAGCGTTACAAGTCTGAGCACACACACCCAGGCCGGCAACTTTCAGTGGATCTACTGAGGGGCACCACAGCCCTCAGGGTCCGGAGCAGGGACTCGCTCAGGCTTTGCTTGGTCTGTCAGCCACGACAGGTCAGGATGGTGCTGTGCCTCAGTACATTAGGGCGGCTCAGCCGGTGAGCGCATTCCTGCAGCTCCCGCTCCAGGAATGCAAACTATTTCCCTGGCAGCTCAGAGCTCTGCCTTATCCTTGGCACTCACAGCTCTGCTTATCGCTGCTGGTGCAGCCCTGGAGGGTAGCAGGGCAGCAGGGTGCCCACAGCTGGGCAGCGCTGAGCAGAGGAGATGAGAGAGGGCCTGTCCTCACCCCATCCGCCCAGCGCCAGCCTTGGGGCAGTTCCATCCCCACCTAGCAGATCGTACTCCTTGCAGTCCCGGTGGTACCTGGGACCTTTAAACACAGCGGTTCTGCTCCAGCTGCGCAGATCCTGTGCCGAGCAGGCTGTCTGCAGGCCCGTGTGCCTGGATCTGCACGTGGGTCTGCATGCGCCTTCCTCGCGTCTTCTGCCGTCCCTACACAGACCCACTGCCGGCCCCGCCGCCTGCTTCGTGCAGCGCACAGTGTCGCGGAGGTGCAGCTGCCCGCTTCCCACGCTGCCTTCAATGTGCATTTTGTCACCATCCCTGAGTCCTCTCTCTGAACTCCTCAAATCCCTTCTTAGCCGTGTGAATTCCCACCCGTACCCCGAGGCCAGGCTGCCCAGAGGCCGCGGGCTCTCCTCCTCGGAGATCTCCAAAGCGCCCGGACGGGACCGGAGCCGTACCCGGGCTGCGCACACCCGCTCCCCACGCGCCGCCCCGCCCCATCCCGGCAGCACCGACACCCCCGGCCCGCCTTCGTCCCTCGCCGGCAGCACCCCGCGGGCCCCCGGCGGGCTGCAGTGCAACGCGGCGGGACCGCCCCGCCGGCTCCGCCCCGGCCCCCGCCCCCGGCGCGGCGGGCGGGACTGGCGGCGGCGGGAGGCGGCCGGGGCCGCGCTGTGGCTGTGCCGGCGCCGCCGAGCGCGGCACTCCGAGGGCTCCGGCTCCGCGCCCCGTGCGCCGCTGGAAGAGGGACGAGAAAGAGGAGAGAAAGAAACTTGAGCCGGGCCGACGGCCCGCCCGGCACGGCGCGGCCCCGGCGGGCCCCAGCGTGTGGTGGTGGAGGCAGCCGGAGAGCGGGGCGGGATGGACAAGTACGACGACCTGGGCCTGGAGGCCAGCAAGTTCATCGAGGACCTCAACATGTACGAGGCTTCCAAGGACGGGCTCTTTCGAGTGGACAGAGCGGCCGGCAACAACCCGGAGTTCGAGGAGACCCGGCGGGTCTTTGCCACCAAGATGGCCAAGATCCACCTCCAGCAGCAGCAGCAGGAGATGCTGATGGCCACCGCTTCCCTCAATGGTGGGGCTGGCTTGGCTGCATCCCGGCCCGGCCTGCCCGCTTCTCGCGGTGCTAAGCCACCCCTGGGTTCAGCCGCCGGCACCCTGCCCCAGGTGGCAGCTGAGGGCCCTAGCAGCGGGCGGCCGGGCACCTGCAGAGCCTTCCCTGTGCCTGGGGAGCCGCAATCCCCCGGCTCCCAGGCTGTACGGCGAGGCTGGGAAGCAGAGCCCCGCGGAGACCCTCAGGAGAATGGCGGTGATGACCGGCGGGGCAGCCAGGGCCAGGAGCAGAAGCCAGCCGGGCAGAGGTCCTCCTCCTTCTCGCAGGTGCGCAGCCCTGCGGGTCCCTCGGATGGGGCACCAGCAGCCACGCCGCAGCACAGGTCCTCCTTCTCAGCCTCTGCGGCACAGCCAAGCCCAGGTTTTTTGGCCCTCACTGAGCCCTGCGGGCCAAGAGCCGGTGTGGATGGGCCAAGCACAGATGGCGGCCAGCTGTGGTACCAGGGTGGCTCACGGCCCTTGCCACCCAGCTCTGCTCCTGGGGGCCCCAGTGTGGACTACCAGCAAGCTGGCATCCACCCCAGTCTCTCCAGTCATTTTGTGGCCCACGGCCACAACCACCGGCCCAACGGCGGCCCCGAGTTGGGTGCCTCACACCTGGCAGCAGCACGTGGGCCGCTGACTTCAGATACGCCAAAGCAGCCTTTCAAGGAGGGCACAAGCAGCCTCTATCCTGACGGCAGGCACCAGGAGGGCTGCGGCGTGGCCAAGGTGAAGTTGCCCTGCCAGACCCTCCAACAGCCAGAGCAGGGGCCGTCTGCAGCTGAGCTGAAGCTGGAAGCACTCACTCAGCGCCTGGAGCAGGAGATGGATGCGCGGCCCAAGGCTGACTACTTTGGTAAGCACAGCTGCGACAGGATGTGATGCATGCCTAGGTGTGAGATGGCTCCTTGCTGTATGTGGTGGCAGGTTCATGCCTTCACCGTGTGTGTCAATACTGCTGCTGTTGGGTTATGCATTTTCAATTTCTTTAATTTAACAGTTTCTCATCACAGGTACTGGAAACTCGTATTTCAATGTTGCCTTCTTCTTAATCCTTAAGTTTCATAGCACAGCAGCCATGGGAGAACAGTGCTGAGCACCAGATCTAGCAGTATCTTTGGGACGGTCCACCATTGCTGGCCAGGAATTTCTTCCTTTCAGGAGGGTTTTCTCTTCACAACATTGACCATTCTCCATGTGCTCAAAGTACGTTACCTGAGCATGTTTGGATGGAAAGGAGCCTGCCAAGGAGCAGGATGGCATCACACATGTAGGGCAGGAATGTGGTTGGGCTCACAAGAGGCCATAGGGGCAACCAGACCTGTAGGAGGATGAGTGCTCAGCGGTGCCTGACGTGGCTGTGCTGCAGTGGTCCTTGGTTGTGTGACCTGCGAGGGAGCTTCTGCTGGAGTGGCCCTGAAGGAGCTGACTACACACTTGAGGGATCCCTCAGGGAGACGCTTTGTGGATAGAAGGGTTTCCCATAGTCAGCAGATTTTCTGTGCCCCAGGTGTTGGTCCTCATTGGCTTTCAAATGATGAGTGGGTTGCATGTATCTGGGAGGAGTAGTTGACTTGTGGACCAAAAGCTTGGACAGCCCAACAGGTTTGTGTTGGTGCTTTGTGGTGGAGAGTCCACTTACATGCGAGGATATTGGAGGAGAATAGGAGTGTCCTACCAAACTGGTTTAGTACCATGGAATAGCAAAAAGTCATGGCTGCAGTGAGCGTTCCTTTCTCCCTGCCACTCTGTGATTGAGCAGCAGGGTGGGCGCAGTGAAGGCACGCTGAGCATTTAGTTGCAAATTGCATAGTAAGTGTGTTTCTTGGCATCAGGCAGTACGCTTGCCTGCAGAGGGCTTTGCTGTGATTGTTTATCTCAGGGCTTGAGATCAAGTTTAGCTTTGTGGCAGGCAGATAGGTTTCTGTCCTCTGGCAGAAAAGTGATGTGTCCTGCTGCGTTACGGGGCTTGCTGCAGCCTGCAGGCACGCTCTGGTGCTTTGCATGCTGAGCTGGGAGTGTGCTGCTCCAAAGAGCTCATGGGTCCTCACTGTAGTGCTGCTCTGAGGAGCCCTGTGTGAGCATGGGCTTGGAGAGAAAGCTCATAGGAGACAGCATGCAAAAATGATTTTGCTGGTTGCCAGTAAGCCAGTGGGATCATAGCTGCTACAGAATGCGCGTGGGAACGAGGTGAGAAAGCAGGCAGGTGGAGTAATAGGCTAGATTTATTTGTACCTTTTTGTCATAAAACAGGTGGCAGCAGCAAGCGGGAGACTTTTGTCTCACAGGACGTTTACAGTGAGGGAGCAGTAATCCTGGCTCCCAGCCGGGCCGCTTGGCAGGGCTCTGGAACAGGCTCTGCATGGCGCCTGGTGTGTGAGAGCAGGGAGAGGGGGCCGGGGGTGAGGGGTGGGGTGCAGGTGTGCAAGAGGGTGGTGGGAGCCTCAGCTCTGCATGGGAGGACTGCTGGTCCATCTCTGCCTGGATCAGGTGTTCATCATGAGCAACTCTGTCTGTAGGAAAGGAGCTGCTTTTTTCTTCACCATGTGAAGATGAAGGTTTGTAAGGTTTGTCCTAGGACAGGATAAAGCAGTGACGAGGCATAATGTGGATAGGATGCCCTGCTGAAGAGCAGCAGGGAGCCTGGTCATCTGTCAGCACTCGCTGACTGTATGCAGCACATTTATCTGTTCAGAATAGGAATAAGTGAAGAGAAAGAAGCAAACAAAGCCAAGGTTGTTTTTGTTTTGATTTTTTTTTTTTTTTAGCAATGTGAGCTATGTGCGCTGTGTGTGCCTTTGGAGGAATCCAGGTTCTCCAGGCATGCTCTCAAGTGCTCTCAAGTGCTGACATAGTTTATGTGGGGAGCCTCGGGTGTCACCTGAGGGGTGGGAGGCAGTCCTTCCGTCACTGCCCACTGAACCTCAGGGGCAGATAGAGCCCCAGCCTGGGGCTGCTGCTGGGAGCAAGCCAGGACAGCCTGCACAGTCCACTCTGGGGAGCATCCAGCAAGGAGAGGTGCCTGATTGCCGCCAACCTGCTGTGACTGCCAGAGATCCTGACAGCAATCACTGATAACTGGGGTTCCTTCACCCACAGGCAGGAAAGGATACCTTTAGAGCTGTAGCATGCAGTATCGTGCTTTGACCAGTGCTCACTTCGTACAGCTAGATGAAAATCTCCATCTGATAAAGCCTATCCAAAGTGTTACCGAGAGGTTTTCTTAAACAACACTTACAAATGATTTTCTGGTTATAAATATTTGTTAGGTGTTTTGACTTCCTTCCTTATTGCTCACAGCAGAGCTGATGTGCTGCAGGTACGTTAGCAGGGCCTCACACATCTCGTTTGGCAGCAAAGCCCTGGGCTGCCCCCCCCAGCATCCAGCAGCCATCCACTTAACACATCCACAAGTTTCATTCCCTCAGCAGATGCAGTGCTGTTGGTGAGCAGCTGAAGTCCTGGGTGGACCTGGAGCCCCAGCGTGTACAAGTGGGTGGAATCAGTCCCGAGTGCAGCAGCTCTGCTTGGAAGCTGTGTGCACAGTGGAGTTGGTGTTGTGCATTGTGTTGGGAGCACACCGCAGCCCTCCTTGTGGGAGCTCAGCTGGGTTTGTGAAGCAAAAAAAAAGGAAAGAAAAAGGAAGGAGGTCAGACAGAGATCCGTAGATATCCCAGCTAGGATGCTGTTGCAGCGTGGACTGAAAGTCGTAAGGAGTCTCATTCATTTTGCACTGGAGTTCACATAATCTCTCGCATCCCTGTAAGGTACTTGAAATGTCTCAGAGGAGTTTGATGGTGCTTTGTACTTCACCAGCACTGCGTGCAGTTGGGGTTCAACACTGCATGCAAAGATAGGGCAAAAAAATTACATTTATCAACCTTGTGGTTCTTTAGGTCCCTCACTGCTATGAGTAATGAAGTCAGTGATGCTACTGAGTGATGAGGGTGCCAGGCTGCCCTGTTTTCCAGGCACTCGGTTTCATAGTGGTCTTGAAACCAGCACTATGAGACATGAGGTTGCTTGGTGGGCAATAGCAGCTTGCTGAGGAATGCAGTGTGTGGGAAGGCCGTGTCCCCTCAGTGCTGACTGTGGGGTCTTGTGAAGAGGTGATGAAGTTACAGTGAGCCACAGGGAGGTGGCATTGGGTTTTGGAGATGGTGTGATGTAAAGACAGAGGAACCGAAAGTATCACATTGGGTGTGACGTAGGGAAGTCTATTTCAGCAGGCAGTCTTTGAAAAATGTGTGCGTGAGTCGTGGTGGTTGTTGTGGTGGAAGCACTGGTGGGTCTTCAAGAGCGGGGTCTGGAACACTGAAGATGTGACTTCGTGCATCTCCTCCCTGCACAAGCTGGGAGCAAGGTAAGGGCAAGTTGCCTTGGGGCCCAAAGGCTGCATTTGTGGTTGGCTGTGGTGTGCCCAAGCAGACAGAAAGGTGATCTCAGAGGTGTTAGTATGTGTGTACCTCCCAGCAAATGTGACATAGCAGCACTCAGAGGAAACGCATTTAAAGTGTTTGAGTCCTGTGGGAGCACGAGTCCACGTGTTGAGCTTTGGAGCTGGGACTGACATCCTGGACAGACAGACAGATAGGTTAGGTGTCTGGTAGCCTTTCCCAGCAGCCACGCTGCTTGCTGCTGGCACTGATGAGCTCTGGCTCCCTGGACACAGGGACGCTGTACCCTGGGGGCTCGTCACCTTCCACGTGATGCGTCCGATGTGACAGGGAACAGAGGCTTCTTTGTTGCTTGGGTTGAGCTGCCCGACCAGCAGAAATTGGACTGCAATCAGCAGTTTGCATCCCGTGCCCTTTCCAGATCCGGCTGCCTTTCTGCCTGTGCACTCGAGTGTGAATTTCTGGCTGCTGCGCATGTGCTCCAGGCTCACCGCTCCAGTGCTGTGGGAGAAAACTCTTGTTCCTCCCCTGTAATGCCACATGAGCCTAGGGGCCTGATACTGGGGGACTGTCTGCTCAAACTGACACTCATGTAAGCATGGTGAAGTAACCAAGGTTTTTCATTCTTTGTCTTGATTTTCCATGTCCCAGGAGGGCTAAATAGTGGATAGGAGGGTTAAGCAGAAGGTGAAAGAAGGGCAGCATAAGAGAGAGGGGTGTGGGGCAGCAAGGGGTGGGTATGGATGATGGATGTTGGGCAACCACAGGATATGGCCAGGCCATCTGTCCTTGGGCTGCACACGGCCACTGCCTGCGTTCCGCAACCTCAACAGGCCAGGGCACAGGGTGGATGGAAGGGAGCTCATTACAGAGCACACAGATAATTTTCTGCAGCAGCTGCTCCCTGGCACAGAGAGGGGAAAAATGCAGGCACTTCCAGCGTGTTGCTTCTCTGGAAAGCTTGGTGGATATAATGGAAAGGTTTTAAACAGCAAAACCTGCAGTTTTTCCGCTCACAGCTCTGCGTTGCTGCAGTCAGAAGGGAGCTGTGTGAGCTGGCCTTTGCTTCTGTGCCGGGGCATTGCACAACTGTCGGGCTGGAGCTGATCCTACATGCCTGGAAGAGAACACAGGCGTGCAAAAAGCCAACTTTTTCTTATCTTGTCTTTTTTTTTTTTTTTTGTGGTAATGCTTGCGTGATTTATCTCATCTTTCATTGCTGATCATATTTGCTTTCTTAAAGTGTTTCTTTCAATAGATAATGGAGATAAATCTACTTAGTTTGAAGAGAGCACGTTCCACAAACCTCGTGCCAACCATGTGGGGATGGGCCTGCGGCCAGGCCAGCCTTTCCCCTCAGGTCTGATGTGACCAAAACAGAGCAACTTCTCATCCTCTGCAGCCTCCCTGGAGGCTTTGGTTGGTGTGGGCTCAGGTTCTGGGCATTGTAGGCCTTGGGGCAGCACTCTGACAGTGAGAAGAGACTGCAAAACCAAACCTGGGCTGTCAGCATGGGTGTAATTTCCAGCACTGCTCCCCAGTAGTTTTCTCCCCAGCTCTGACAAGACCTTTCCGATTGCTGTGGAGCATGCAATACCCAAAAGCAGCAGAGCTTTGCTAACCACAGCATGACTAAGGATCTCCAGGAGGCTGTCCTGCCCATATGGCCTGATATGTTGGGAGCCCCAGCACGGCTCCTTCCTGTCCACATCCCACTGTAAGAGGAGTCTGGGACTGAGGTCACAGTTTGGATGGCCTCGGTGGCAGCATTTCTCAGGATTCATGACACCCATGTCACCTACATGGTATCTGGTCTTCAGCTGAGCAGTGCAGGGCAGGTGTGGTGACCCTCATAACTGAAGCACCCAGCCCCATGTGAACCAGTGTGCTCCTCAGACCTGCTCCTGACCTCTCTTGCCCTCTATCTCTTCTAGGAACCTGTGTGAAGTGCAGCAAAGGGGTGTATGGAGCCAACCAGGCCTGCCAGGCCATGGGCAACCTCTACCACGATGGCTGCTTCACCTGTGGAGCCTGCAGTAAGTAACCCTGCCTGGTGCTGCTGCTCAAGCTGCTCGAGCCCTGTAATGGGTTCGTCTGGCAAATATTTTTCTGGTGTAAGGAGGAAAACAGAAGGATGCGGTTATCCATTTGTCTGCCAGCTGGAGGCTGCTGCAGCTGTGTGCCTCTGTGGCAGTGCTCGCTGTTTGTTTTTGAATAGATTCTTGCTAGGCATTTAGGAAAGATATTTCAAATTGTGCTTTTTTTCTGCTTTCTGGTGTGTGGGGAGGTTGTTTTCATTCCTTTGTCTCTCAACTATAGCCACATTTTCTTATTTATATGAGTGCTTTGTTTCAAAAGTGGCAGTAACTATGCCCTAACTAGGACTCAGGGCTTTTTGGTGTCCAGAAAGACTTTACAGCTGTTGTGCCACCACATTAGACAGCTCGCAGCCAGCTGCTGGCAGGATGCTCTCTGCATGTCAGTACTCACCTCTGCATGGTGGGCAACCGAGTTCACCGTTAGCTGGCTGTCCCCTGCTGCCAGAAACCACATGTTTAAAATAAATAAATAAATAAAATAAGAGGAGTTTTGCTATGGAGCTGGGTTGAGAAACCGGGCTTCTTACTTCAAATTGTGTTTGTAAGGTGGTGGTTTTGAGTTTTGTTATGTTTCCCCCCAGTTAGTAGCGTATTTTTAGAAATGTTGCTGTGTATGTGGCAGTTGTAAAAATAATAATAATCCATCTGGTGCTCATGTATGTATCAGTTTGGTTTTCCAAGATGAGCTTTTGTGGGTTTTTTTTTCTCCTGTGTTGTATTTAGAAGTGTAAACTCATCAGGACTGGAAGGCCTCGTGTTTTATTTGGAGCTGCAAAGCAGGAATAAATGTAGACAGATGTGTGTGCTCTCTAATAGTAGCTGAACCTTGAACTGCAGCACATTTCCCAGCTGTCCAGCACCAACTGCCCTGCCTCACCTATGCTGTCAGTGCACTATTTTGCTGTCATCTGGCTGAAAGCAGGAAAACTGAAAAGAAAAGGGGTGTTAGCACAGGATGAGTTTCCCTATAGGCTCAGCAGCAGCAGCTTGCCCCTTTTTTCTTACGAGCTGACTTGAAATCTGCAGAAAGAATCCCTGGCTGCAGCTTCAGGGACCTTTCTCCATTTGTGCCCCAGCAGCCTCCAAGCTGCCCTTCCTCACAGATCTTTTGTGTGACAGATAACCCAGCAGCAGGTTACGCCTGTGTTAAATTTCTAAAATTACAGCTGTGCAACTGGTGCTTTAAAAATAAACACTTTGCGCCCTTCTTTAGAACTGATATTATTGTCTTGAGCACAACAGAGATATGTGTGGTTGTGGAGGTTTTAGTGGTCGCTTCTTTTTCTGTATGTTTGGTTAAGAAGTAGCTTTCTTCCACATCTAAGAAGGTGTGTTAGTGAGAGCTGAAAAAACAGCTGTTTGCTTCTTGTTCTGAAAGACAGCCTTCTCCAGAGCTTTCCAGTGCAGGATGAAATGGTTTGTGCTTTAGGTAAGGCCAGAAAGATGGAAAGAGGCTGAGACGAGCAAAGCAGAGCTACGTTTCTTTTTTATCCAGGAATAACTGAAGCATCTCTGGTCTGAAACATCTGTGGTCTGATTTTTGGGTGGTCCTGTGTGGAGCCAGCAGTTGGTCTTCACAGTCCTTATGGGTCCCTTCCAATTCAGGATATTCTGTGATTCTGTGATCTCCATGGAGCTGTGCTGGGGCTTTCAAATAGGAAGATGCCAGCGGGGAAACAACAAAAAAAGCTTGGAAGGAGTAATAACAGTGTTTCTCTGAATAGAAAATACTGTGTGTCCCTGTGAGAGAACAAGTCTACCATTTGACTCACGCTCAAGGTCTGCCATTTTCCATGTGCTTTCAGGCAGCAGTTGTCTGCTGCAGGGGATGGACAGAAATATTTTTCTCCTGTGAATGTTGTGGTAAAAAGCACTTCGTAACTAATGGCCACAATCCAGAGAGCTGCAGATTGCCAGAAATCTGCTGAGTGTCCGCTCTCCAGGTTGCTCATTGTGACTTCAGGGATGTGTTTGCTTCTTCCCTTCCCACTCCAGCCACTGGCAGCCACACAATAACAAAAAGGCCATACCGTGCAGATCAAGGAAATGACTTCTCCCCTTCCCTCCCTGCTCCCAGGCGATTTGTTGGTAAAAGAGAAGAGGAAATGTACTTCAAATGCTGCACGTTTCTGAGAGCGCTGCTCCCTTCTTTCCGGCCTCTGCGCTCCCTGTCGCGCTGTTGTGCGCTCCGTGTTGGGTCAGCCTGCTAGCATCTCCTGAGTCCTTCCTAGCCACATGATCTTTTGAGTTGGAAGGAACCCTTCGAGGTCATCTAGTCCAGCTCACCTGCAATGAACAGGGACACCTACAGCTACATCTGGTGCTCAGAGCCCTGTCCAATCTGACCTTGAGTCACCTTTATTGTAAAAAATTGCTTCCTCATGTCCAGTCTAAATCCCCCCTCTTTTAGTTTGAAACCATTTCCCCTCGTCCTGTCACAGTGCGCCCTGCTGAAGTGTCTCTCTCCCATCTGCCATGTCAGAAGGGAGCAGGCTGCATGTTGCTACCAGTGAATGCTGTTGCTGTGCCTCAGTTTTAATGCTGGCCTTTTTCTGCCCGCAGTGACATCTCAGAGCAGCGTTCCCAGTGACTAGGATGCTGCAGCTTTACTGAAACTTACATGCGTACAAACCAGGGTGCTCCTGCCCTGCCCCTATTTGAGCTCCATGTCCCAGAGCCTCCCCCAAGGTGCTGGGGAGTCATGCGCATGTTTGCATGTCCCCTCCTGCCAGCAGGCCTTGCCTCCAGGCCTGCTGTGTTGGTTAAGGTGTAGCCAGGCTGAATTGGACTGCAGCTGCTCTGCTGAAGGCTGGGTTGGCATGCCAGCCTGCCCTGTAGTTGTAAAACAAGCCCACTGTGAGGAATCCCCCCCCCCCTGCACAAATTGAAATGGTTTCCATCATGGGTAAAGTGCCTTCAGTGCTCTGCACCATGAAGCTGCTGTGGTAAATGTGATGAGGTTTTTCTAACTGCCAGAAAAATATACATTTGTCTGGACAGTGTCGCCTGCCTGGCTGCAAAGCACGTCCTGAGCAGCACATGTGGTAACTCTGCTTTCTATCTGAAAAGTAAGTAGTTAGGCTGTGTGCTGAGGGTCAAGTGGAGTTCGTCTTGGACAGCATCCAGTGCAGGCTGCCTTTGAGAAGTGATTTCAATCCTAAAATCTGTGCTCTGGTGAAACACTGAACATCTCCCCTCCAATAAATAAAATACACCAAATTACCTATTAAGGTAAAGCATACTGTCCTCCAGATATTTATATCTGCCTTCTTGCTGTTTTCAGTTTAGCAAGGATTTCTAATTTTGTTCGTAGTTGGGTTTGTGTCCAGATGGTTTCCCAGACACACAAAGCTGAGTGGCTCTGAAGGGGTGGGTGCACCAATGCCTCCTGGTGCCGAATTTCCTACACCCTGTATTTCCTGCTATGTGTATGTTCAGAGATAAACAGTAGAAGAGAGCAATCAGTAGAGCAGAGTAATGCATATGCTACAGGGTTCAGTTGTCAGGAAAAAAATGGACTGTATTATCTGAGCCACAGGCATGTAATGCAGAAAATTTGGCTTAGAGGTCAAAACAACAGATTTAGAATGATTACTTTGGCATCAGAGTCTCGTTTATCTTCTTGTTTGTTACAAGGCAGGCACACAAACAGGGCAGCTTTCTGTGGAGGGGGAGAGGGGAAAAAAATGTGGTCTCTCTGCGGCTCTGGTACTGCATAATATCTGCCTTACATGAAGGCTGTGAAAGTCGATTCAAAAAACATCCTCAGAAGTCAGACAGCTGTTTGCTGCAGGTTTGAGGCATCTGCTTGCATCTTGCTTTTCTTTCAGTTGGTCGGACAAACATTTTGACTTATCAGTTGGTTTGTTACACATTAACCTTTCAAGATTCTGTGTAATCACTCACTCAGAACACTGAAGAACACAGGTATTTCCAGGTGTTGGTATTTATTATTTAGCTAGGAAGGAGCCCTTATAAATGTTATTTACCTTATGTTGCTTTAGCACTTCTTTCTAGGACTCAGGTAGGCTCTGATCCGACAGCTCCAATTCTGCTCCCCACGCACTTGGGAGCACGTGGTTCTTGTGCTCATGCCGTTGGGTCCTCAGAGGAAATCTGAAAGCTAAAAAAGTGCAAGGGAAGTGTCAGAGATGACTATGAAGGAAATCAGTAGGCGAGCACGGAAGTCAGAAAGAAAGAACTGATTGCAAGGTGGTCTGAACAAGGGTTTGACATTCAACTGCAGCAGGAGAACCTACAGCAAAACCAGGTTTTGTCCCCTTGTTGCAGAGAGGTGGAGATCTGCACATTGCCAGATTGCAGGGTTTGACCTTTGGCATGCCTGCATGACTTCTATTTAAGCTCAGATCTCTACTGATGTCTGTGTAAGGGTAACAGGTTGCTATTCCAGCAGCAGAGTTTGAAATAACACCAGCTGGCTGCCTCTCACTACATTTCACAATGTAGTTGTGTGTAGAGGCATCAAGGGTCATTTACTGAACAAGGTAGTAAGGTATTGCATCAGTTTAACCGCAAGCAACATCCTCTGCTTGGGCTAATTAGTCGTGCAGCAGTGATTATTAAGCTCAGCTACGTGGAGCTGTGCAGCTCGTGGTGTCTTTGGGCTCATTATGTTGTGTGAGCGTGCCCTGTGCTGGTGTACAGCTCCTGGAACAGCAAGGCCAAGGTGTTCTTTGGCACCTGTAAATACTGCTGCAAGCAAGTGCAGCGTAATCCTGGGCAGGCAGACTGACAGCCCTGGGAAGTGAGTTCCCCTCAGTGTGTGTGTGCTTGTCTTTAGATGCAAAAGCTGCTCCAGCATGGGCAAGACTTGCTGCTTGTATCTGGCTCGTGCAGGCTCCAAACACAAAACCACTGCGCCGATCAGCACGCGTGAGAAGTGTGTGGGCCTTCAAAGCGGGGAGTGTTAGGTGTTGCCAGGAATCCTCCCTCAGCATCCCTTTAATAAAACTATCATGTGATAGGCCGTGCAGGAAATGATGCATTTTTTTAGCAGGAGTAATCTCAGAAGAGATTCAGACGTGCCAGGCTGTACAGGCTGTTGGGAGACAGAGCAGCATCAGCACTTGTTTCCGCTCCAGTCTGAGTGCTGCTTTGTTCTTATTGACTTTCCGTCTTTGAGCTCTCAGCTCGCTAGTGAGAAACCCCTGCGGTGTGGCAGCCACACTTGCTGTGCAGGAGAAAATCTAGAGCAGCTACCATGGCAAGGCAGTGCTGTGTGTTCCACCTCTGGCCAGATCCTAGGGCAGTGCTGCTGTGAGGGCTCAGCACAGCCCTGAGGTCCCCAGCAGATATCTTAAAAACGCTGCCTGTTAACAAAAAGCATAATGTTGGTTGTGCTGTGCCATAAGGGTTTAGGTGTGGTGGGACAGAGTGCTAGATGATCATCTCCAGGTTCCCCTTGCCTGTGGAAGCTTGGACCTGATGATCTTTGGAGGTCCCTTTCCACCTGGGTTGCTACGATTCTAGGATTATAGGAGGTTCCTCAATGTTTTAAGCAGTATGTGGATGACTTGCTAGGTGCTGTCTCAGGTTGCACTGTGGCCTTCTGTACTTGGAAAAATTGTTCTCTTGTCTAGCTTCGATGCAAGGCTACTTCTGTGGTCAGACAGTGAAGCAGTGCATTTAATTCTGCCACTCTGGAGAGGTTGCTGCTGTGACTGCTTGTGGTGCTGGGAACAAGAGTAGTACGTAGGGGAGGACATGAAATTCCCACCTCAAAACCTTGTCCAGTCACAGCTTCAGCTTCTCCCTGAGTGCTTCCTACCTTGCTGCATAGTCACAGAATCTTTAAGGCTGGAAAAGACCACTAAGATCACCTAGTCCAACCACCATCCCATCCCCACCATGCCCACTGCCCACGTCCCTCAGTGCCACATCCACACGGTCCTCCAACACCTCCAGAGACGGTGACTGCACCACCTCCTTGGGCAGCCTGTGCCACAGCATCACTGCTCTCTCTGAGAAGAAATTCTTCCTAATGTCCAGCCTGAACATGCCCTGGTGCAACTGGAGGCCATTCCCTATCATTGTTACCTGTGAGCAGAGGCCGACCCCCACCTCACCAAACGTCCTTTCATGCAGCTGTAGAGAGCGATCAGGTCTCCCCTGAGCCTCCTCTTGAGGCTCCTCCAGACTGAACAATCACAGCTCCCTCAGCTGCTCCCATAAGACTCGTGCTCCAGATCCCTCACAGCTTCATTGCCCTTCTCTGGTCGCACTCCAGGGTCTCGCTGTCGTCTTTGTAGTGAGGGCCCAAAACTGAGCACAGCACTAGAGATGCAGCCTCACCAGAGCTGAGTACAGAGGGACGATCACCTCCGCATCTCACAGAGGGCATTCCTTGGGGAGGTAGAAGCTGCTCTCCTTTTTCCTGTGTATGCTTGAGCACTTTGGGGGCAGTCCTTTGGTGCAGGGCTGGGAGGAAAGCACTGCTTGCTCCCAGTGCATGTGCATTGTGGGGGGCACAGCAGCAGTCTCTGGAGCAGAGGCTGACTGAGCATGGGGTCAAAAGCCAGTGCTGGAGGTCTCAGAGAGTAACGCTGGGGTTCCCTTAAAATAGAAGCATTCAAATGTCTTCTCACAATGGTTTGCCATTAGCAAAGGAGAGGTGCTGCTCTGTTACATGGCCCGCTGTGGTTTTGCAGTGCTTCCCCTTGAAGAGCCATTTCTGCCTTTGCCTGTGGTTGCTTTGCTCGTATGGGCAGTCGACCTTTTGCTACATCCTCCAAAGCATGCTTTTGGCTTTCAGCTCTTGGGTATTTTGTTTTTCCTCTGAGTTTGTTTTTACTGCTTGAAATGTTGTGAGGGTGCAGAGAGTGTTTTGCAGTTTTACAGTCCAGCTGATGCAGCCAAGAGAGACTGACTGGTAATGGGGCTGCTCTCTTGGCACAGTTTTTCCTGCCCTTTTGCCCACAGGTTCACAAAGACTTTGATCTGAACTGGGTTACCTGCCTGTTGGTCACAGCTGAACTAGGCTATGTGCTGGCCTCTAAGTGACAGCCCCAGTCTCAGAGCAAACATCGTGTCACATTCACTGCCACATGCAGCTGTGGTGGTAGCCAGTAGAAGTGGGACAGATACCAGGAATGAAGGAGAGCTCTGATGCTCTGCTTAGTGTGGGGCACACAGCAGGAGCCATACGGTGTGGTGTCAAAGTCAGCATCCACAGAAAGCACCACAAAAACATGTACTGGGTGGGCCCTGGTGGGTCTTCTGTGCTCCGAATCATGGTATCATAGAATGGCTAGGATGGGAAGGGACCTCAGAAACCATCCAGTCCCTCTGTTGCAGGTAGGGTTGCCAACCACTAAATCAGGCACTGGATCAGATTGCTCAGGGCTCCATCCAACCTGACCTTAAACACTTCCAGGGATGGAGCATCCACAGCTTCTTTGGGTCAACTAGTCCAGCACTTTACCAGCCTCTCAGAGAAAAACTTTCCTTTGACATCTGATATAAATCTCCTCTCTTTTAGTTTAAATGCATCCCCCCTTGTTCCATCACTATCTCCCTACGCAAAAAGCTGATTTCCCTTCTGTTATAAGCTCCATTTAAATATTGGAAGACCATAATGAGGTCTGCCCTCAGCCTTCTCTTCTCCAGACTGAACAAGCCCAGCTGCCTCATCCTGTTTTCGTAGGAGAGGTTCTCCAGTCCTCTGGTCATCTTTTGTGGTCCTCCTCTGGACCCCCTCCAAAAGCTCCACAGTTTTCTTGTGCTGGAGGCCCAAACCTGGATGCAGTACTCCATCCAGCTGGGGCCTCGCAAGGGCAGAGAGGAGAGAGACAGTCCCCTCCCTCATCCTGCCAGCCACCCCTCTTTTGACACAGCCCAAGGTACTGTTGGCCTGGGCCATAAATGCATACTGCTGGCTCATGTTAAGGTTTTCATCTACCAGGACTCCCAAGTCCTTCTCATAGGGCTGTTCTCAGTGAGTTCTTCTCCCAGTCTGTATACATATCTGGGATTCGTTTGACCTAAGTGCATTTGGCCTTGCAGAACCTCATTAAGTCCATATGAGCCCATCTTTTGAGGGACATCTTTTGATGTCCCTTTGGATGGTGTCCCTTTAGATGGCATCCCTTCCTTCTACTGTATCAGCTACACCACTCAGCTTAGTGTCATCTGCAAACTTGCAGAGGGTGCACTTGATCCCATTGTCTGTGTCACTGATAAAGATGCTAAAGAGTTCTGGTCCTAAGGCCCCTGGGGGACATCACTTGTCACCTGCAAGATCTGGAAACTGAAAACCTATTCACCTGCCATTGGTGATGTCCAAATCTTACATCTGCAGCACTCCAAGAAGGACTCGTTTATAATGATAGAGGCTCAGGGCTGGCAGCGTGGAGTGGATGCAGTAGCAGCTGCCAGCCTGCAGTGAGACTTGCCCACTTGCTGCGCAAATGCCAGAGGACTTCCTCCATGCTCAGATAAGGGAGAAGTGAAGTCCTTGCTGGCTCTCTAGCCATGCAGAGCCCTGGAGTCCAAACACAGCCATGCATCATTACACGCATTGAGGGCGATCTCATTTTCAAACATAGGTTTGGGACCCCCATTGTTCTAACTAACAATAGAAAAGCAACTTCAAAAGAGAACCAGCTCCCTAGCAAGCAAATGAAGGATTGCCCAGCATCCCCCCTTAGTCACTGCAAGTCCCTGGTAAAGCTCTCTCTGTGCATCTTCAGAAGATGGACAAAAGCACTGACATCCTGGCAGTGCAGCCCTGTGGTATCCTGTGGTCAGCTGCTAAGTTAAGTGTGTTTGTTTACATGAAAGCACTGGTGACTAAGCTTGCAGTGTTCTGAAATTGGTGCTGAAGTGACCTTGAGGCCATGCTGGAGGCTCTGCTGCTAGGTAGATCAGTCCAGGAGGGAGCAGAACATAAAAGCATGCAGCTCAGGCTTCCTGTTGGGGGAGTGGATGAGAGGGTTGAAATGCTGAAGAACTGTAACTGTCTGATTTCTTTCAATGAGACATTAGCTAAGTTCAGGAGGAAGTGAAAGTGAAATGCAGTCAGGAGCTGGCAATTTAGGACATGTATTAGAGCAATTGCTTCTGATAAAGAAGAATCATGCCCTGGTGCTCCTAGGTGCATCAAGGGTTTGTGTTGAACAGAGGACTGTGCAGTGCTGGCTGCAGTGGCTTCTCCAAAGGCCTGTTGCCGTCAGTCTGGACCTTTGAATGTCACCAGGTTAAAAATACACTGGGTACAGAAAGCCCCGTAAATGCTTCTTTTGTCACCACAGAGGAATGGCACAGCAGCAGCGATCCAGGCTTCAGCTGCTCTGCTGGATGAGTACTGCTGGACAGTCAATGAACATACAGGTGATATAGTATATTTGAGAGCTTGGCTTATGTGATTATTATACTAGAGCAGAAAAGGACACTCACCCTATCCTGGGCTCATGTAGGAAACTCCGGTGGAATGAATCTCCAGAAGAGATCCTTCCCTCCTGGCAGTCAGCTCATAAATGGGTCTAGGAGAGGTGCAGCCAGGCTCCAGCCCTTCCTCGCCTTCACCTGTTCTCCTCTGGCTGACGCAGTGCTCGCCTCAGGTGATCAATCAGAGGTTCAGGCCGTGATTCAGCAGCCCCATACAACTGCTCACACACCGCTTAGGGCTGCTGCCCAAAGAAATACCCTCATCCTGCAGCTCCATGCATGTTTTCCCTCACCACTGCCCACCAGTCTTTAAGGAGAGATGTTGCATACGAAAGGGAAGGCACTTGGGAAGATCACCAGAGCCCACGCTATCACATAATTTAAGATTGAAGCTAAACATTTCTGAGCTCTGCCAAAGTTGGAGCAGCTTTGGAGCCTCGGTTTCCCGTGTAACTTTATGAGGTGTTTCCTGGCCAGAGAGTGCCCTCTGGTGTAGACAGCAGATGGCAAAGGCTTTAGTTTAGTGAAGAAACTCTGCTTGGCTTCTCCCTTTTCTTAATGTTCAGCAGCCAGCATGATTATTGCTCGAAGGCTGCCACATGGTCCTAAAGCACCAAGAGGGTGAGTCCAGACCTTATGTCTTCCACATCTGCAAACCAAGCCAGCCAAGGCCTCCATTTAGGAGTAGCAGTGGGAGCCGTTTTACTGTACTGTAGTTGTAGCTGTGCTTTGTGGAACTGAAAACAGAATGCAGATGCAAAGCATAAACACAAAAGTTGTAGTAAATATAAATGTATATATATACACGTTTCCCATGCATAGAGTCTCTTCTTGGAAAACTGTCATCTTGTCTCTGCTAGGACATTCTGGAGGTGGAGGCTGTGCTCCAGCTGTGGGACTTCTGTGTTCTGATGTCCTTGCTGTGGGTCACTTCTCAGTTATCACTTCTCAGCGCCCAATTTTTGCTCACTTTTTCTCCTTGCTCTCTGTTGACCTTTTCCTTCTGCTTTTGTTTTTTTTTTACTTAGGTCGGAAGCTGAGAGGAAAAGCCTTTTATTTCGTCAATGGAAAGGTGTTCTGTGAGGAAGATTTCCTGGTAAGCACACAGCTGACCCTTGTGCCCCCACCATGTCTCAGCCTCTGCACGAGACGCACAGCCTTTCTCCTTGGTGGCTCTGTCTGTGTTTTGCGCAGCTCCTGCACAGCCTGGCCATTCTGACAGACTGCTCACTGACAGACCAGACTGAGCAAATTGGCCAGCTCTGAGACATGGTGGCTGCCCACATGTGGTACTCAAGTAGCTGAGTGGAAGGCCATGGTGTCACAGTGCAGAACCTATAGCAGAGCTGGAGCTTCTTGGGATGGCATCTTCAGAGTGTGTCTTTGTTACCATTCCTAGGAGATAGGAGCAAGATGAATGGCTGCAGAAGAATGAATGAGGGAATTTCCTTTCCCAATGAACTACTTTTGCTTGGCATCCTAATGTATATCCTTCTATTAGCCTCAGTGGCTTTGTGTGAATGTATTTAAGTGTGAACCAATTCCGTGGCCCAAGGCTGGTAGAGATAAGCATGACTGCAGCGATATTACAGAGAATACAAAAAACCATAGCCCCTCACCTCACCCCCAAGACCTTGTAGATTAAACCATCATTGAGATTTGAAAAAGTCATATTTGCCCACTTACTGGAGGAGTGTGGTGATTTCTATCAGAGAGAAGTAAATTGATCGTCTTTTCTCTCACCAGTATATTCTGCGCAGGCAGAAAATGGAACCATTGGTTAAATGCATCTAAAGTATTCAGTTTTTCCAGTTTGCCATTCAGAAAGTCTGAAACCTAAGACAGATAATGTGTAGTGCATGAGTTTTTTGTTGGGGGATGACAGTCGGTTCCTTATATTTAGCTTTAATAGACCTAGAAAGGTGTAACTCAAAGTAGAATTTGACAAATGTTGTGATAGGAGCATGTGATAAGTACAGTTAAGCTCCTGGTTTGTAGATTCCTGTGGTCAAATAAAGAATTAAGTTTTACAAGTAAATGACTTATTTGGATCTGCATTTATAGTATTTGCTTATATCCTAAAATAAACTTAGGACTTGAAGGTTACAGGACCATGTATTCCTTCTGAACACTGCAAATCTGGTGTCTTAATAGAATATTCCCTCCACAGCTTCATATACTGAAAACAAAAAACAATAGTGGAAAGTTTAGTTTGTGTAAGGAGCACAGGAAAAGGCCAAGCAAATAATGCCCTACAGTGTTCTGTTGCTTATGCTCTACTAGCCTTGTGAAATGTTAAGCCACTTCTTTTTTGTCCTTGCAGTACTCTGGTTTCCAGCAGTCAGCTGACAGGTGTTTCATTTGTGGTCATTTGATAATGGACATGGTAAGTGATTATTGCCTTAGGTAAAAAATCCCACAGCTCTTTAGAAGAATGTAGCAACAGCAAAACGTTTTGATAACTGGTACTGGGTGTTGTCCTTTGCTGGTCTGCCTAGTGAGAGGTGGGCAGCAGAAAGAAAATCTGCTAAGCTTTTGTTGGCTTTTGCAGGGAAGCGAAGCCGGCATCCTGCTGCATGTGATGTAAGGACTTCGCTCTCCCTGTTTTCAGTGCAAATTGAAAATGGTGCCTTCAGGTGCACAGGTTTATTTTCATAATCCTGTGCAGAAAGGAGAGGCTCTGCAGTGCTCCCTTGCTGTGGGGCATCAGCCGTGCTCTGCTGAGCCTGTCTGTCTGACAGTCAATTCTGTGTGCCATGTATAGTGAGTTTCATGTACCTTGAGGATGAAGCTGCTGCCTTGTCACAGCTTCACATGTGTGATGGAAGGCTCTGGACTGACTTTCTGGGGAGCCAGGGCGAGTGAAACAAGCTTCAGTTCCGATCTGTCCAGATCCTTGAAACCCACTGAATAGATGTGCACTCCCATCAGCCTGCAGCAGGTTGCCACCCATTCAGGATGTGCAGCCAGTAGGTGACATCTCAAGGCATCAGCTGGCCTTCAGCTGCACCAGGCAGCGTTTGGCTGTGGGTGATGGGGAGGGAGACAAATGCATGAGCTGATGGTGTAAAACTAAAGCTGCAGCAAAGAAATGAAGACCTTCAGGGTGATCATGGCACTCCTCCCAAGCCTTTCTGATACCTGTTGTTAATTATCTTTGCTTGCCTGCTTACACTCAAAAGCATTAAAATTGGAAAAGCTGTTTTATGTAGCGGTTTGAGTTCAACATGGTTTTTGTAGTCTGTGTTAATTAGAAGGCCACACCAGTGAGTACGAAGGTCTAAATCTAAGGTGATAAAAAACCTAGCAATAGCAATCATCCCAGCCTCTCACAAAGAACATAGAGATGTGTTTCCTCTTTGGCCTGGTACATCTTAACTTGTGATTATACTAAGGATTCTCCGCCTGTTGGCTTCAGAAATGATTTTCTTCCCTTTAAATCTTGTCACTTTTATCCAGTAATGCTAACTTTCTTAACTGAGACTCCATGAATTGCTTTCTTATCCACGCTAACAATTCAGTTCTAGGCAATCCATACTGGTTCCAGCTGCCCTTTCTTTTCCTGTTAACTCATTTTTTAGAAGAGGTAAAAAAAACAACACAGCACTGCTGATGAACGTGCAGCAGTGTCTGATGCAAAGCTTTGAGTGTGTTATTTCACCTGTATTGACTGCTCATGTGTTTCTTTCTTGTCTCTTGGTCTGTTGCAGATCCTGCAGGCTCTGGGGAAATCGTATCATCCAGGCTGCTTCCGATGTGTGGTCTGCAACGAGTGTCTGGATGGTGTGCCATTCACTGTAGACACTGAAAACAAAATCTACTGTGTCCGAGATTACCACAAGTAAGGACAAAATAACATCAGAGGAGACATGATCAACAAGCCTCTCATTTAGCTTTTCACCTACTTAGGGACTACTGATCAGTGAAACAAATAGAGGATTAGAAGCCAGGAGTTTGGGAGTGGGGTTAGACTCTAGACTCTCCTGTTGCCCTGCTATTGGCTTCCTGTGTAACTGAGAAAGTCACTTAACTCCCAGGCTTAAGCTGCACCTTCTGCAAAGCAGAGAGTGTTTAGTGGTCTCTGAGGTGGGTGAGAAAGAGTGCTTGTGAAGCATTCTGTGATGTGAGACATTAGTCTGCTCTGAAGGAAGACTGTGAGGAGTCAACACGAGCTGCTTTGGAGTAACTGCAAAGCTGAGTTTCAAAGAATGTTTGTAGAAATCACCACTGAACATCCAAAGGGAACTTTATCAGCTTTAAATTAAATGGCTAATGAATCCACTTGAAAAATCACTTGTCATTTTGACAGTGAAACAGAAGAGCTCTGCTCTTAGCTAGTAGTTACGGGATTAGAGCAGCATACATTTTGAGTGCCTGCTTGGCTAACATGCTCCTGTTTTGTGAGCAGACAGATAATAAGTATTGCTCAAGCAGTCCCTGGAATTGTTTTATATTGTGCTTCGTGCGTCACTGTTGTTCTGAAATGATTCGTATTTCCTTGCAACTTCATTTACTTACTGTACAAGGCCTTGAGGAATCTAGCAGTCCCTTAGTGTTTTCTCTGAAATTTCCTGCTGTGGTACAAGGCAACTCATTCTTATTATATGCTTTTCTGAAGCCACTTCTGCTCGCTTTCTCCTCATTCTCTCTTCCAAATTTCTTAATAATAGCCAGGAATTTTACAGTGCTTTTGTTTTATTTGTTTTTTCTTTTACTGGCACTAAATGTAAAATCTTTTTTTACCTGACTAAGCAGCATGTGCCAAGCATTACTTATAATCAATCCTAATTGAATTTGTGATCTTGAGATGTTAAGCTTTCCTGTGGATAAGTTATTTACAGCTTTAGTGTTTTATCACCAACAACAGACAGGACTGTCTTTTTATGTTGATGTATAACTTGCCTTCAATTTCTTGTTCTTGCAGAGTTCTAGCTCCAAAGTGTGCAGCATGTGGGCTTCCCATTCTGCCGTCTGAGGTGAGAGCCTTTTATTATTTATCCCCTCTGGGGAGAAGGCATTATGTCTCAGGTCTTGCCCTCTTCCCTTCTCGACCCCATGTGAAGATGAGTGTCCCTGTGGACGTGGAGAGACAGTTGCTTCCACTGCAGTGCTGCCTTTTAAATGAAGCTCATACACTGTCCTTGAGATGTGACCTTTCCTTTGATAACACAGCTTATTCCCCTTGGGGCAGGCTACTTTATTACCTTCTGCACTATATACTGCTGTTAACATTGTGCACAGCTACCATTCCTTCACTTCAGAAGATGGGGTGGTGCTCGTGCTCGCCCTCTGGGACAAACTCATTGTCTTATTTGGAGGAGATGGGTCTTTGCCAAAGCCAGTTTAAAGTGCTGAGAAATGTGATATATTGAAGCTATCCAATCATCAGGGCATGTTTTAGGATAGATGTGACCTATAAGCAGAGAAAATTCTATGTTTCTGATGTTATGCTTTAGAAGATATCACCAGTGATAAAGCTTTAGTGTAAAAATAACTGTAGGTGGCAGGATTTATTTGTGATTTCCAACCAATGGCCAAAATGCATTTGTTCAACACTGATATTGTTACAGGAAGCAATCTGCAGAGTGCATGTGTCTAATCCTCCCGTAATCCTCTGTAATTTCTTCTCATTTGCTTACAGGGGTCTGATGAGACCATTCGGGTTGTGTCTATGGACAAGGATTACCACGTGGAGTGTTATCACTGTGAGGTAGGGCAGCAGCTTTCTAGGGGAGTAGAGGGTGCTTAAAAGTGGCAATAACTGTTATTTTTAAAATCTTCCTGTTTCCAGTGGCAGTGTATAAGCAATTCAGACCTTGCACTCTGAAATCTTTTAATATCAGTGGCTGACAGAGGTCCAAATGTCAGTTCACTTGCTATCCAGTTTATTTGTTAATGAAGGAAATGTAGTGAATCAGTAAGGTTCTCTTGCTGCTGTTTGAAAGCCCTGAGCTCCAGCTCACATTAGTGTATCTGGTTTCCAGGCCAGACTGTTCAGAAATACTAAGGTGATGAGTGATCCTGTCTGGTGTAAGTTATCTTCACTTATAAATGAAATGAATGGGCAGTCAGTAGTAAGGAGGGCTTTTATGGCTGCCACAAAAATCTCAAGAGAGGTGAGCTCTTAAATATTCATGTAGGACTTCCCAGAGAGCCTTCATACGTATGTAATGTGAATTAACATATGTACATGTCTTCTATCATTGTGCTCATAGTGCAGTGGAAAGGAAGACTGACTCTGCAGGTGAGTTTCACACCAGTACAACTGCAATTAATTTAATGCAAAGTGGTGAATCCTACCTGAGAGTGTAAGGAAACATGAGTACGTTTAAAACATGTAGGGATGCAACTCACCATGAGATAAAGCTTATGTAGTCAAACTAGTTAAGACCTATGTACACAAGGCTGCCCTTCAGAATGCCTATGTCAGATGTTTTCCTGCTCTTAACAAATACTGAACTTATTAGGAGGGAGCTGCTGGCGAGGAGCTCCTGTCCTTGTCACAACATTCTCCTGCAAGCCAGACCCCAGTTGACACTGGGAGATAAACACATAGTCTAATTAAATTTGCATGACCTCTCTCTGCAGGACTGTGGGATGGAACTGAATGACGAAGATGGGCATCGCTGTTACCCTCTGGATGACCATTTGCTTTGTCACTCCTGTCATCTGAAACACATAGAGAATGGCACAACCCCAGCAGCTGTGTACCAGCGTCACTACTAGCCGACGTGGCTGACAGCTGGGAGCCCCGGCAGACCATTTGTTGTGTGATCACCCCCTGCCTACCCACCGTTGATTTTCTGTGCATGTTTTTCTCCAGTCGGCAATTTTCCTGTGAAAGGATATGAGAGAGTATTGCTGGAGTCACAGAGTCTGTATGCATTTGAGTTCCAGCTGTACCAAACTCTGTCTACTTGATCAGGAATGTGGCATGTTGTCTGAACTGATTGGTTTACTCTTACGTGCCTTTTTCTGCTTCTTGGAGATTCCTTTGGGCTCATTTTAGAAGATTCTTCAGTGAAAGCACAACTTGCTATCAAGCCAATGAACTCAGATCATGCCATGCACAGTTAAAAAGCGGGAGGCTGGCTTGCCTGCCTGCTGGGAATGCTCCATCAGTCTGCTGAGTGATTCCTGACAAGAACATTTCATCACATTCTCCAGAGGACATCATATTATTAATACGAGGTTTTAGACACACTCTCTTAGTAATACTTTAGAAAATAAAGAAGTCTTTGCAAAATAGTGTGCTAAGACCTCCCAGTGCATCCCCTGAACTCTGGTATATCAAGTGTGGCTGTAAAAGCACCAACTCTCCAAGCACAGCCCAGGCGTGTTGGCTGTCAGTGGGAGACAATATCCCATTTTGAACAGAACAAGAAACTGGAACAAGCTGGGCTAAGCTACTGTGATGACTGGATACGAGCTGCTGTAGAATGTCACAGCAATATACAGGGACCCGTCTGCTTTGTCACAGTGCGAATAGAGGATTATGTTTGGAAAAATTGGGATGCTGGTAGCATGGATGTGAGGGAAATCCATCCCTGTTCTTGCTTACAGAGCTCACTTTGGAAAAGAAGTTCTCCACGTACAGATATTTGCCTGATGTTTTCATGGTTTGTCCCCACAGCTCAGCCCCAGCCTGGCCACTCCTCAGTGTTTACCCAGCACAAAGCCATTTTATAGTGGTGCTTATTTAGAGCTCTGGGAACAAGCTCAAGATCATTCTAAAGGCTTTGTTATAGTGGGATTTAGAGTCCAGCTCTACAACCTGTACTCGCATCAGTCCAGCCACTGGTATAAACAGATTTGCTCACACGAATAATGTCAGCTTATCTGAGTGAGGGACTGGGAGTTTGGCTCTTTTTTTCTATTCTGTTGAAAAAGCAAAGGCTGACAGTGGCACTGAGACTCTAGAAATGAGCTCTTGCTGAGAACTGGCTGTGGTTCAACCATACATCTTTTCCTATAGCACAAATGTAGCTAGACATTCACACCGTGTCATTGGAGCACCTTCAGTACTCAGCTGGAGTTGTACCTCTAGTGTTCAAAGTAGTCCTTCAGGGAAGCACAGCTGACTTGCCTTTTTAACTGTCAGGGGTAAAAGGCAAAAAAAGAGGGGTAAAACCTCTTTTTTCAACCACCACTGCAGGACAGAGGGCTCTGTCCTGTGAAGCCCTGACTGCAGGTTGCCTCACCTTCTCTCCACTCTGGCTCATGGACCTCAGGCCTGGACGCAGGGTTGTCCTTTACCCCTGCCATCATGGGACTTTTCTCCCCAACAATCAGCAGCTTGCCTTTTCCTCGCAGGCATCTCAGCAGCCCTTTTGCTGTTGTGTCTGCCAGTGCTGATAAATACTGTGCTTCTCCATTTGGAGTGGTGCAAGGTACTGTGCAAAGGATTAAACAGAAGTACGAGCATCTGCTTTAATGTGGAGACTGGTAGCCTGCTAGCACCTCCTACACGTCTGCTTCAGTTTATCTCCTCTAGGTTGAGGAGCTGGAAGATCTTGGTGTGGACTTGCCTGGGGCTGGCCTTCTGTCCCACCCGGCTGGGAGCATCTCTGCCCTTAGGGATGCTTCTTGGGATGCCAGCTGGGGGCAGCTGGGCTCTGTGGCTCCATTCCTCCAGGGGACTTACAGCCCTTCAGTGATGACTGAAAGCCCGTGGTGGATATGTCCCACTGCAGTGTGCAGAACAAGCCTTACCTGTGATTTTAGAAGAGGTAGAATTGATCTGAAATACATGAGCTCCCTACAGCCTTCAACTGGGCCTCCAAATGCTTGGATGCTGCTGTCTCTGAGGCCAGCTGCTTCACAGCTGATGCTTTGGCTAGCTCTTTGGTTTGGGAGCATGTTCTTAACACGTATTTTCTGACCTTCATTTTGGGAAGATCTGAAAACAATAGCAGGACTGATTTTTTTCTTTCTCTACAGTGGTTTAAAATTCTGTTTCACTCTTACAGCCTTTCCCATCCCCCTAAGATAAGCAGAAAGAAAGGAGAATTAGAGAAATAAAACATTTTCCTTTGCAGAAAGCCCCAGCCAGCAGTTTGCAGTGAGCTATCTCACAGCAGCCTCATGCAAAGCAGTGGAAAGTTTAGCTTCTGCTTTCACAGTGTCTGGTTACTTCTGACAGCCTCCCTCTGCTCCTCTGGACCGGGAGAATGCAGGCTGTCCTACTTTCAGGTTTGAGGTCCCATGTAAATTATTAAGTGTGAATGCTCACTTTTCATGTATTTACTAAGTGCTGGAAATGACAGTGTGAAGCTGTTGAAAACTGAGTGTCTGAGTTCATGGTTCTGAAGCTAAAGCATACACTGCACTGCTTTTGCTCACCTGTGCGCCTTAACTCGTTCTGCTTTTATGTGTGAGGATTTGAATTGGTTGGAGCTCTGTGTTATCCCTGCCTCCCGCCCAGTGTGGGGGAGTCGCAGCCAATGCCATGTCCCATTTGTCAGCAAGGTGAAGTGCTGGGCCAGGAGAAGTCCTTTCCACGTTTGACTTCAGAGATTCCGCTGGGCCTTCTATGGTCATTTTGGCGAGAAAATAAGGTCAGGGCATAACTGGGCCATTTGGAACAGTTCCAGTTTGCAGCTTCTTCTACAAAAGATGTGTGTTAAATTCTGCCTATCACCTGGCTTCTTCGCACTGGGGTTTGCTATTCACATGGATGTTGGCTTTATTTATTAAGAAATGTGCTAGTCTAGCTTTTAATTCCTACTACAGCTTGCACTTCAGACTTGTTTTAGGGGAAGGGATGCTTGGAAGTCCTATTGTCCTGGTAAGGGGTAGCCCAATAGTTATTCAGATGATTTCCCTGAAACTTGTTTTCAGGAGCCAGTGTTTAATAGATTTTTGTTTAGATCATGCTGTTAAATTTCTGTTGTTTGGAATCACAGAATATCCTGACTTGGAAGGGACCCACAAAGCGTATTGAATCCAACCCTTGGCTCACACGGGACCACCCAAAATCCAAACCCAGTGTCTGAGAGCATTGTCCAAAGGCTGCCTGAGCTCCAGCACTCAGGGCTGTGCCCACTGGCCCTGGGCAGGCTGCTCCATGCCCACCATCCTCTGTCGCTCACCCCCAGCTGCCTCTCCCCTGACACAGCTCCATGCCGTTCCCCTGGGCCCTGTCGCTGTCACAGAGAGAAGCAGTGGAGTCTCATCAGCAGTGCAGTGTTAGGGTAGAGGTGAAGCAGGTTAGTATGAGGGGTCTCTGTCCCTCAGGAGAAGAAAGTGTTTCCTGTTCTGATTATTAGCACCGGGCAAACATTTCATGTCCTTGGGTTTTAGCATTGGGTCTTTGGGGACCTCCGCCTGTCCCTTCCACAAGCTCCTGGCCTTGAAACATTACAGGTCCTTTTTTCATGTTTAGCCCTTCTGTATTTCCCTGGAATTTTTGCCTCTTTATTATTTCAGCAACAGTAAAACCAGATCTTTGCTTAAAGGGAATGCGAAACGCCTTCCATCCTTTAGGCAGGCTCTGCCTGCATCAGACTGCAGATGCAGTGTCCATGCAAACAGGAAACAAATCCTGGAATCACAGTAGTTAAAGTTGGAAAAGACCACTGCAATCATCTAGTCCAAGCTGTAACCCCTCCTCCCCGTGCCCATTAACCACGTCCCCCCAGTGCACATGCTGGAGCACATCTGTGCTGGAGCAGAGCTTGAGCAGTTTTGTTCCAGGCAAGGCATACCTGGGGATTCTTTGAAAGTACCAGCAAGCGGAGGGATGCACGGAGAAGGAAGGATGTGAAGGAAACACATGCAGCATGGCCATGCACCCTGAAAGCAAATCGGAGCCCGGCCAGTGGTACTTGTGCTCATTTTGTATGTTATGGCTTCTTGAAAGCGTGACATTGGGATAGAGTGTCCTGCTGGCATCACTAAGCACAGCCTCCGGCAGCACAGCTCTCTGTTCAGTGCCATTGGGTGTTTATTCAAAATGGAGGCCAGCAGCAGCGGCCTGACCCTTGTAGTTTCAGTGATTAAAGGCAATATGGTGAAGCAGCGCTCAGCGTGGTCTTTCCTAATGTCTGGTCTCTGACTGTGGGAGGGGGTGAGCCGTGAGGTGGGTGTCCCACCTGCAACCAGGGCTGGTGGGGGGGGGCAGCCCTGCCTGCCATGGGGAGACCTGGGGTTTGTTTGCAATGGGCAGCAGCAGGGATGCAGTGCTGCAATCCACAGGCTGCGTTTTCCTTCTGGCAGATGAGGGAAGGCTCACAGGGAGAGCCCTGCTCGAATGTCTCTTTCGCCCCACAGTCCCAGGCCCGTGGGGAAGCTTCTTCCATCGAGCAGGTGAAGGGATGGGGTTGAGGTGCCATAGGTGGTGGGGTGAGCTTTCGGCCTGAGGAGAGCTCCTGGAACAGCCCGTCAGCTCTGCGAGTTCGGAGGGGAGGCCGTAGGGGTGGCGGGCAGCACTCCTAGCTTGGACGGGGAAAAAATACGGGAGTGAAGAAAACGGGGGAAAAAAAAAACGACAACAAAACAGAAAAGAGCAGCCGAGCCAGCCAGGAGTCGAACCTAGAATCTTCTGATCCGTAGTCAGACGCGTTATCCATTGCGCCACTGGCCCTGCTCGTAAACCACCGTTGCCCAGCAGCAGTTCAGCATATTCTCCGCCCGCGCCGCGGTCCCACGGGGCGGGGCCATAGGCGGGGCCGCCGGCTGGAAGACAGCCGATTCCGCTGCCCCGTCCCGCCCCACCGAGTCTCCCTGGGGCGTAGCCGACCGCCCCACTCCGCTGCTGCCAATCCCTGCTCGTTTCCTTGGCACGCCCCCCTCTGCCCGGGGTGGCGTCACCGTTCCGCGACGCCCCGGCGGCTCGAGGAGCTCCGCGGGGGCGGGATTAGCGCGGGCGCTCGGCCAATGGCGGGGCCGGCCTCTCGGCCCGCGCCCTCCCGCCGCCTCCCATAGGGCGCGCCCGACCGCTTTCTTGCTCGAGGAGGTTTGTCCCGCGCGAGGCTCCGTCGCCGCAGGCCGGCGGGACGCGTCAGCCCGGCAGGCAGGCGGGGAGCGGCCGGCTGGCAGCGGAGCGGGACCGGCGGCGGCCGGAGGGCTACAGATGGCGGCGGCGGCGGCGGCGGGACCGGCGGCGGCGGCGTCCTACGCCAACCTGAAGCTGTGAGTAAGGGCCGGGGGGGGCAGGGAGCGGCTCCGCCACCTGCGTGAGGCGAGGGCGGGGCGGCGGGCGGCTCCCCTCGGCCCGCCCGGGAGGAGGGCGAACCTTTGAACTTTGCGGTCGCGGACCTTCGCTCGGTGCCGCGGTAGCGGTTACGTAACCGGGGCGATGCCGGCCGGGCGGCGCCGAGGCGCTCCCGCCGAGCGGCTGATAGCCGCGGGCCGGCGGCCGTGAGCGCTGCCTGCGGGCGGCCAGAAATGGCTGCGAGGTGCCCTTGTGAGCCCGAGGGCGCTGCCGGCCGCCTGAGCTCCGCGTGTGCTCTGCGAGCTCTGCGCTCAATGCAGCGCTGTCTGAGAGCGATTCTTAGGCCTGACCTTACGGTTCTATTTAATGGCCGTGTTTGGGATCAGGGCGTACGACTCCGTCCTTGGAGACCAGCGCACGCGGTCTGCCGTAATGCTGTTGTACGTACAGCAGTCTCTGGGCTTCTCCCCTTGTTGTGGTCCTCTCTGTGTGAGAATGCTGGAGGAGGCTGGTCTCCTGGGTGCAGAAGCCTCGATGCTGACTGAGAACGCTGCCGTGTGGCATGGAGCTCGCTGCTGCTCTTGTTGCTTAATGCTGCTTGACTTTCTTTGAGCTGAACTTGTGATCTTTTTGCCTGCGGAAGAGGGAAGGTGAGTTGTGTGAGCGGCTGCTGTGCATCCTGTGACACACAGACCTTCTTGGCAAGGCTTTTTTTTCTTGAAGTAAAAGCACTTGTCTGGATACGGCCTCGTAAGAAGTCTCTGGGAGGTCAGAGGGCACTGCACGGAGCCTGTGGGCTGTAGTGCGTGCTGCAGGGCCCTGCTGCAAGAGCCAGCTCTGAATGCAGGCCTCTTGCACACTGTGTTGTCACAAGCAGGGACAGGACACAAAGCCTTCATCTTCAGTCAGGTGCAAGCAATGCAGGTTAACATGTTGCTGTCAAGCTTCTCTGCTACCAGTGTAACTAGTTGAGTTGCAGCACTGGTTATCGAGCTGGTTAGTAGTGCTGCAGCACTACAGTAGTATACAGCTGGTGCTTTCTGCCTGTCTGCATTGAGAGAGAAGCCCAAAAGTGCATTTTTGTCTTTGGGGTTTTGTTTTCCTTGAGCTGAGCTTTCAGTACTTGGGTAATGCCTCTGTAAAGAACTGCTGCGTGCTCCCATTGCTTCGTCTGCCACGATGGAGCCCAGGGCTGTTGATGTAGAAGGGCAATGAGTTACGCAGTAAATTGTCATCTGAAATGAAATATAACTGGAAATAGTTATTAAGAGACTGTGCCTTTAATATGTCACAATTCTTTTTAAAAGATATTTCTGTTGGTTTGGTGGTGGTTTTTCATAAAATCCTGGGATTGTACTCTATTTTTTTTTCTTTTTTCCCCAGCAATTATTTCTCCATGGGAAATGCTCCAGTTCTTGCTCTGTCTGTGCTTGAGGAGTAATATTTATTGTAGGTGTATAATTAGAACACCTGCTCACCTAGAAAATCTGGAATCTCTGGAGTGCTGCAACCATCAGTATGTTAGCACTGTTACTTAACGTGCTGCTGGAGCTGTGTCTTGTTAACATCTTTCCTGTAGCCCACTGCTGACTGCTTTGGTGCTTGAGCGCAGCAAATGCATTGCGCAGTGCAGGATGTGCTTTTGGCTTGTTTTATTGCAGAGTTCAGAGGCTGCTCTCAGAAAGCTTCCTGCATTAGAGTAATGTTACGTGTTTATGGTGAAATAATCAATCACTGAAGTGCTTGGCTGTTGAGGTATGGAAGGCTGAAGTGGTATTGAGTGAGGTTCTATCTTTGGTTCCATCAGGCTGAGATGGCCTTCTGTGTCATGCCAAATCTGGATGTAGGAATACTCTTGTCTGTTAGATCAGCCTAATTACGACGTAGGATGCAGCTCTGCCTAGTATTCACGATGTACAACACTGCTTTGTAATAAAAACAGAGTAAGTGAAGCATCACAACATACACAAACCAGAAGAGACCATCTCAACTGTCAGTGGAAACAACCCTGTAAGTGGTGTAAGCAAGTGTTGTTATTTTCCTTCTATGTTTCTATTATGGTAAGAATCGATGCCTTTTGTAGTGCAGTCTTGTGACTTGGATTGGGAAATGAACAGCTGTTGTTTTGATATTGATTTTAGGAAGGAAGAGCAATATCTTCACAAAGTGATTCACAAAGCAGCTGGTAAATACAACAGAGGTGTTTTTTTCCTTATGAAGGCTGGAGTTGCAGCTCATGGCTTTTGAGGGAGGATGACTTTCTTTGCTTGCTTATCCTGTAGTGCAGGAATATGGCGAACTTGAATTCGATGAAGAAGGATAGAGAATTTCTTGTAATACAGCTAGCTACTAAGAAAAACAGCAAGTATTGAAACTTTCTCCCTTAGGGTGATTTCAAGGTATCTTTGTTTTTATAGAAACTTCCAGGAAGATCTGCAGGTAAACCACTCCTCCTGTGGCACCAAACTTGTTCCCATGCAAACGCATGACTCAGATTCTACTGAAATTGCTTCAGCAACAAGGGCACGTAGTTAAAACTCATCACATCTTAATTGTTCATAGGCAAGCTTGTCCTTTCTCCAGCCTGCATTGAATGACCTCTCATCTGGGCATTAAAAATGCCTCTAGCATCTGAAGCCTGCGCTGCAACACAATGCTGAGCGCAGCTCTGGGGAGGACAGGCACTAATTTGGTTTGAGCCTTTTAGTCATCTTTTACTGTGCTCCTGGAAGTTCTCATCCATCAGTGCCCAAGGTGATTTTGGAAGTGGCAGTGCTTCAACTGGATAAACTGGAAAACCTGAAGGCTTCCTTTCAATGGAGGTTTCACTAAATTGTTGTTTTGCACCTTAAAGGCAAGATTGTTGAAAGTGTTCTGATTGTAGCCTCTGTGCTCCTTTTTTTTTTTTTTTCCCTTTTTGAGTGATTCTTCAGCAACATGAGGTGAAATAATTAAAAAGGACCTTTTATTAAAAAGAAATATAATAAAATTAAAATTTCCAAGATTTGTTTTCTTTGTATGCCTTCTCGAAGTCTCTTACAGGTACTTTCCCCTCAGCTTTGAATTGTAAAGATGAAATCAATCCTACAGGATGAACTGCTGTATCTCTTGGCAGCAGTTTGCGCACATTTCTAAATTGGGGAAGACTTTCTGAATGTGCTACAAGCCACCCTTAGTAGTACTTGAAATGTGAATTTGATGGCTGCAGTGCACTGACATCTTTCCTGTTCTTGAATGTAATGAGTTATGCTATCAGTGCCAAATATTTTCATTTATGACTGTTCCTTAGCTATGCTCAGCAATAGTCACTGACAGCGGTGGTCCTTCTGTAATGCAAAGTAGATGAGAGGAGTTCAGATCTTGGGAGGGTTTGTGCTCTTGAACTGTGATGGAAGCAAAGTATTTATGCGAAGAGTTGTTGCTGTTTTGGCAGGTTAGAGATAGCAATGACTGCATAGCCAAGGACAAGGCAGGCTCTGGTGCCAAAAATGAAGGTTGTACAAAAGCAGAATATAGGCTGCTGTGTGGAAGCTGTCAAAAGTGCCTGTGGAGATGATGGCTTAGGCAAAGGAGAAACAAACAGGCACTGTGTAAGAGAGGGTGACCAAAAACTGTAGTGGGAGGAATAATAGAAGCAGGAGCCGAAAGGAGAGCGAGGGTTTCTTCTGATCCGAGTTATTTTCCATCGGCTCTTTGAAGAGATTGAAAAACAGCCAAGGTAAAACTGACAAAAATGTGAAGGAAGGCGAGGTTTGTGTAGGGAGGAACAGCCTGAGAAGATCTGCCATCCAACGAAAAAAACACCGCCCTGGTGCGTGGCTGTTTTCCAGTTGTTTCCTGGGTCGTTTCTAACTGATTTATCTCCAGTGTGGGATGCTCTCACTGCTTTGAGCGCAGCTTTGTGTTTCCTCGGCCAACATCAGGGATGTGGTGCTTCGGTTCCTGATGCATTAAGAAGTGTTTGACTTCTGTCATTGTATTTTGGCCTCTGAGACTTTTGAAGTGACAGAGCTCAAGTTTATGTGAGTTATGTAGTGTACCAATATGAAGGTAAACCCAGCTTTGTGTCTTTAACCTCCAGTGTAATGAAGGAGGGTGGTGTTTAATAAACATGCTGTGGATTTTTGAGTAACTGATTTATTTGCTTCTCGTGCACTGGCTGTTAGGAAGTAATCCAATGGGAATGTTATGGTGATTTCTTGCAGCTGAAATGGAGTTCAAAATCGATTAGGCTCTTTGCCACCTGAACACAGAGCAAAATATAAATAAGGTTAACCTTGTTTAATTTTTTTTCCTCTCCATTCTGTTAAAGGCATATAACACCAGAGAAGTTCTATGTGGAAGCCTGTGATGATGGAGCAGATGATGTGCTGGCTATTGATAGAGTCTCCACAGAAGTCACTCTTACAGGTACTTCCTTCCCAGTGCATCCCAGCATAAGCTGTTTGTCATTCTGTTCTCTTGTTTGAGGTGTTCTCAGGAGATTGTAGAAATCTTATAATGATAGTAGTGGTGCTTGTCTGTTTTCAGCAAAACTGTCTCAACAGTAAGAACTGACTAATCCGAATGGACTTGTTGCACCAACCCAAATTCAGGATCAGTCAAGGAGGAGCTGAATGCTGGGCTCCTGCAGCTTTTGCTGAATCAGCTGTGCAGTTGTTTATTTTAGTACTAAGCTTGGATTTTTCATAAAACCTTTAAGAAACAAAAACAAAAGCCAGCAACAACCTCACTGTAAGCTTAGTTCTGTTGTGAATATGGATTCAAGTGTCAGTGCAGGTACTCTTAAGTATGCTGATGGTCAGTTCTTCAGAACATTAACTGGTTTAATATTTCTTTCAGAATGTGAACCCAATGCTTTAAAAAAAAAAAAATAAATAAAGGACTTGCATTAAATGATGACATGAAGTTACAGTGATGTGTGACTTCCCTTTTTTGATGCTTCAGGAGTTGGTATCTCAGTAATATTCTAGCATTTGTCTGTCTGGTATTAATACAAAAGCAGCAACTCCTTTATTCTTTACTAGATATGTTCACACATGAGCACATCAGAGCCCATCCCTTTGGTGTTTTTAGTGTTCTAGTGTAGTACCTCCATTTCTCCTTCAAAGCTACCCCTACAAGACTAGATGGCTAGTAGAGGTGACTACCCAAAGTCTTCTGCTAGTCTGCATCAGTTTCTATTACTGATGTTTGATCAGATGAACCTGTGTGGTATTTAAAGCACACAAAGAATGGAGCACTGTCTGTTGTCCAGACTTGAGAGTCTGGGAGAGTGCTGAACTGTGTGGGTGTTTCTTGTTTTATTGTGTGGAGTTATTTGAACTGATGTTTGTTCTGCTATTCTAGAGAAGTGGGTAGAGGAAAGCTTAACGTGTTAGCAGTTATAATTGATGTTTGGATGCCTTGGTGTGTTTTTTGGAATATTATATTGCTTGCAAGATCTGTGCTTTGGTTGTATTCTGCAGAGAAATGGAACAGTGTGCTGAAGCTTCTGAGGTGGAAATAAGCTGAGGTTAAGAAGAAGAAATTGAGAATGGCAGTCACAAGTATTTGTGGCTTATTTGTCCTTGGTGTCTTGATAGTTTTAAAACAACAAGCTTCTGGAAGCTGGCAGGAATGTATGTTGTTCAGGAGTCTTCTTGCTAAACTATCACCATTGAGCTTAAATGTGTTCAATTGAATGATTCTTTCGATTTAACAGAACACCAAATTAGGTTAGAGTGCTTCTGCATCCCTTCCTTGTCCTCCCAACCCCCCTTTCCTGTCCCCTCTCAGGCTTTAGAATTTCATTGCATTCCTTCCAGTGCAAGCATAACCTGATTTGTCCAAGAAGCTTTGACAGTGTAGCTCTGATGCACTGACAGAACATTCTGAAATTTACATATACATGTTTGTTTGTTTTTCAGTTAAAAAAGATGTTCCCCCTTCAGCTGTGACAAGACCTATATACGGTATTTTGGGAACAATACGGTTGGTGGCAGGTAAGAAAAAACTGTGCTTATGTAAATTAAGAGAAATATATTGCTAAGGTAACGTTAAAGACAAGAATAGTCTTTGCAGGTCACTGATGCTGCACTTTCATCTGCGTGATTGGCTTTTCTTTGGGTTGCTGGAGTATGGAGGTATCCAAATTCAGTTCATCTTGTGTATTCATGACAGTCAAATTTGTAGCTGCTCTAAAGCTAAGGTTGACTGCCAGCTTGATGAGTTTTAAGAAGGTATTTCAAACGCATGCAAACAACTTCATCTGCTGTTCTGCTAGATGAAGGTCTCTGTAACTGTTTTCATCTTAGTTGGAGGGCTTGATGTAGTAGTCATGTACTGTGCAGTTTGACTTCAGTGATGTTGATAAATAAATGAGGTGATGAGGTTAGGTAAGTGGGTATGGCTCTGTAGGTAATGATGGTGTACCAGCAACTTAAAAACATGAAGAAAACTCAGCACTGAAAGAAAAAGAATGGACTAGAACAATCCTGCATCTCAGGGATTTATGGGGTAAGGTAAGACTAAGCTGATTTTTCCAAATATCCCGAATTACTGTGAGATGTCAGTAGTCACTGCCACAAATGAATAAGACTCACAAGCCTTAAGCTAACAAGAGATTGCTATCTTTTGAATTGCAATTCCTTCTACAGACTAATGTAATCTGAAAAATGATGTAATAATGAGGCGAATGAAAGCCTCCATGCGAATAAAGGATTTAAGTTCAACCATGCTATGGCGTCCTTCAACTGAAGTATCACTGTTAAGAACAGTGACTTCTGAAAGGATCTTAAACTTTCAAACTTCACCAGCTCACATAGCAAGCAAAAATTCTGCATCTTACACAGAGTAATGTAATGGACATCCCTGTCTTAAGTACTTTTATTAGTCCTTGTCTTGAAACTGCACTGCCCCAGTGGCATTTTTCCAAACTGTAGATCTGGTAATAACTTTCTTTCACCTGAGTGTTGCACCAAAGTATGTAGCTTCTTTTAATATCCTTTTTCCTCTTCCCAGCTGAAGCATGGCTCTGTTAGTATGTACCTTGTATTGATTAGTGTTTGGTGAACAGTTGCTAGGCATGTCACTAATATGTGATAACTGTAAATCTGATTCAGTATCCATCAACGAAGCATCTTTAACAGGCATTGATGTTTTTGTCTATTACAGTATCGGGGGGGAAAGTGCTGAAATGTTATTTAAAGTGTTTGAAATCTGAAACTGAATGTCACCTACTGAAATAGGAAAAGACAGCGTTGTAACTCATGTTGGTGTAAACACACATTTATACAGTGCCTTTGTGCATAGTGGTGAACGTAATTCTGGTTCTTGTAAGATATCTGGATGCTTGTGACATGCCAACCAAAAGTGATGCTTACACCTAGAGATGCAAGTGTCCTAGAGCCTCAATTATTCCACCGAAATAAATGGTAGAGAGTGAGGGCTGAAGAGGTTTTTTCTTTAAGAAAGAAGGGTGTGTAGGGGAGTGCTGCTACTTCTCTGTCTAGTGTATAGGCTAGATACCTCCAGTAATAATTAACCTGCCCATAAAAGCACGTGCGTATCTAGGTACAGTAGTAGAAGTACTGCTTGTGACATGAGCTCTTTCTATTTCAGTAAGTTGATTGCTTTTTACTAAGGCATTAATAAAAAAAAGTATTTTGTTTTTGTGCCTCTCTGAGGCCTGCTCATTGGTCTGCTCAGCTGAAGCTTCAGCTACATGTTTAATGGTGATACAATGTGTGAATGATTTTTTTTCTGCCAGTATACAGCTTTGTGAAGTCATCTTTATTTGAAAGCAAGATGGCACTGAAATGAAGCTATGTTTTGTTATTGTCCAGCAAATCTAAATGAATTGGTTAGAGCATACCTTCATGATATTTTTTTTGCTTGTTATTTATTCAACCAGGAAAGCAGCAAGCTTGCCCTTTTAAATTATTAAAACAAAGAAACAACACCCCTCCTGTTTGCTTTATTTTGAACCTAATGGGACAAATGTATTTTTGAGTATAAGAGGACTAGACCTCTAGGATTCCAAAGCATGGTTTCTTTTGCATGCTTGAACGTGATTTGGGAAACACTGAGCCATTGATTACATTCTACATTGGAAATCTTAAGAATTTAAACCCCCTTTGCTCTGCATCATGACTATGACTTCTTTTTCCTTGTCTATTCTGTGAATTCCTTGCACTTCTTGAGTAGCTCAAGATCTGCTAGTACAGAGATATGGGTACCTTTATAAGTGCGTTTGTTTCTACTCCAGCTGCTTGCTGCTGTAATGAACAAAGTTCTATCTGGGACTTGAAGAAACCTCACTCTTTCCTATTGATTTCATTTTTCTGGTATATGGTTATGGACTGATTTTCTTCATATGTATATCTGCTTTACAAAAAACGTTGCTTTTTTCTGATTTACAGGGACATATCTTATTGTAATAACAAAAAAGAAGAAAGTAGGTGAGATTTTCAGTCATGCAATCTGGAAAGCGACAGACTTTGACATCCTCTCCTACAAAAAGACCATGCTGCACTTAACTGATATTCAGGTAGAAGTGGATTGACTGGGGGAAGTGGGGAGGAAATTCTTCTGTTGGTCTCCATTACCACAGAACTGAACTTGATGGAACTGTGAAAGTTAGTGGACCAGAGTATGTTGGTTTTTAGCTTGAGTGAGTGGTTTTATTGTTTTATGAATCTCTCTAAACTACATTTTTCTTTCCTCTGGTTGGTTCAGAGTACAGTAATAGTTGGGATATTTGGGTTGAAATACATGTAAGTTATGTCATTCAAGATAACCAACTGATGTTGTACAACATGGCATATCAGTTCCCACTGAGCTTGATCCATAAGTTGTGTGCTTTTCTCCTTTCTAGGATGGTACAGTGTGGTAGGATGAAGTTGCCTATGTTGCTGCATGTTCCTGTTCCTGACTAACTATCATCTTTCCCTTTGAGGGCCTTAATGAATGCTTTCCTGTGCAGTGTACTGCAGAAATGTTTTAGTGCTACACTTCTGCAGTCTATTAGAAAACAGTCTTCCTGAGCCACTTCATAAAATGACAACTCTCTTCCTGTTATATGTTTCTCACAGCTTTACTGTTCTACAGTAAACTGCCTTGCTCACATCTGGCTATCCACCTTGCTTAACCTAAGGAATTACTCAATCACGTGATTACTCAGCAGGGGCAAATTGGTTTTTAGAGGGAGGAAAAGGACAAAGGCTTTTTTTTAATATGTGTGTTGTGGATTGATGAAGAGTAGATGAGTTTGTGTAACCGACAGAGCTGGAAGGGAATCTGATGCTCTTTCAGGAAAGGAGTGAGGCTAATTGAAGTTGGAATCGGAACACAGATTAGTAATTGGTGTAATTTTGGCAGTAAAGTTTCTTTTGCAGTCTAAATAGTTTTAGGTAAAGTAGTGATAGCTCTTAAAAATAAGGTATTTTGATGATAATTTTTTTCTCCTTTCTCTTAACAGTTACAGGACAATAAGGTATTTCTATCAATGATTAGTCATGTTTTGAGTGTGGATGGGTTTTACTTCTCAACAACTTATGACCTAACACACACCCTGCAACGATTAGCCAACACCAGCCCGGAGTTCCAGGAGATGAGCCTATTGGAGAGGGTAAGGATTTCTTGTTGCTTTGTATCTGTCTCTGTTGTCAGTTCTGCATGATGTAAGTATATTTTACTCAGTTTCTTTGGACATCATTTAAATACTATCTGTCTCAAACTTTAAGAAAAACCTTAGGGTGATGTTGATGAGATCAGTGTGCCTACTACTCTCAAGCTTAAACCTTCTACAATGTTTTATAATGAAATGTTAAATCATAGCAGATGGTGTTAGAGTTTATGATCCTCTTAAGCTGAGAATGTCTTTACTATCTCAGTCATTAAACTAAATGAGTGGAATGGATTTGTGTGTCACTTAGATGTAAGTCTTTATAACAGTGCTTTTATTTCTCTTCCTATTTCTCGATTGCTAAACTCAGTAGCTTGTCAATCCAGTTGTACTGGGGTAGTTCTCTTAAATAAGAAGCTGGCTGTAGGAAGAAAAAGAAGCAACCAGTTAGGTGTGCAGAGTACATTCCATCAACTTAATTTGCTTTTTGGCGTGCTTAGAATAAGAGTGGAAGTAAGTCATGTATTATGCTTTGGTACAGAAGTCTGAGTGCTGTGGTGTCCTATCAAAACTGTTGGGGGTTGCAGCTAGCATAGTAGTTCATTCTTCCTCCAGCCTCATAGCTTGTTAGTAGCATGATCTTACAAAAGTATATTCAGCTGTGATGTCAGATTTTGAGATCAAGCAGGTTAGAAATACTTCAAAATGTCTGTTTCAAATGAATTTAAAAGGAATTTCAGATGGTTTGCCTTGTCTTCATAAAACCATGAAATGGCTTACATTGGAAGAGATGTTAAAGATTACCTAGTTCTAAACTCTCTGCCATCAGCATGGCTGCCACCTACTGGATCAGGCTGCCTGGGGTCCCATTCATACTCACCTTGAATGCATCCAGAGATGGAGCATCCACTGTTCCTCTGGGCAGCCTGTTCCAGTGCATTACCACCCTCTGAGTGAAGAACTTCCTCACAGCATCTAAACTTCCTGTTTTTTATTTCCAAACCATTCTCCTTTGGCCTATCAGACCATATAAAAAGTCAGTCTCCTTCCTGCATGTAAGCTCCCTTCAAGTACTAGAAGCAGTGAGATTTCCCTTGAAGTCTTCTCCAAGCTAACAAGCCCAAATTCTTCCTCCTTTCTTCATAAGAGAGATGTTCCAGCCCTTTGGCCATCTGTTCTTGACCCATTCCAACAGCTCCACATTCTTGTGCTGGGGATACCAGGCCTGGATGCAGTATTCCAGATGTGGCTTCATGAAGGCAAGCAATCATCTTCCTTACCCTTCTTCTCAGTAGGGCTGCTCTCCAGGAATTATTCTCCCAGTTTGCACGTATCTGGAATTTCCCTAACTCAAGCGCAACACTTCGGACTTGCCTTTGTTGAACCTCATGAGGTTCCTGTGGGCCCTCTTCTCTAGGCTGTCCAGGTCCCTCTGGATGGCATCCCTTTCTTTTTTTGTATCCCTGTGCTGCTCAGCTTGGTGTCATCTGCACACTTGCTGAGGGTGTGCTTGATCCCTCTGTCATCGATGAAGGAGTTGGAGAGCAACAGACACCTGGAGGCACCACTCATGACCGCCCTCCTCCCAGATGTAAATCTCTTGATTTCAACCCTCTGGCTGTGACCATCCAACCTCTGAAGCTTCTTGGTTACTGAAAATGTCTGCTCTAGGGAAGCAGTTCATTTTTTCTTCTCAAGACTTGAGCAAAACCATGAAAAGCTCACATTTTCCAGTTGATGGCTGGGGACCATTTTTGCATTATCAAATGCTTTCTTGTTGTTTTGAGATACTCTTGTAAGAGAGACTGGTTGCTGACATGAAAAGATTGGTTTGTGCTAAAACTGGCATCCTACAAAGTTGTTTGTAAGGCAAAGCACAGTATATAAATAATAATATAATAAATATAATAATAAATAGAGAGTTTGAAGTAAATACAAATGTTAGCTAAAACCATTTAAATGTAATTTCATATTAGTTATTATAATATAGTGACTTAGTCAAAGAATGGTGGCAATTTTAAGCATTTCAGTATTTTTTTCCAGAGAAGCCTAGTGGGTAGCTGGTGTGGATTTTTTTGTTGCTGTTTAGTAGTTTTAGCAGAATGAAACAACCCCAAAATAAGGTCACTAATCCATCATAGTTTTTTTTTTTTTTTTGTGGTAGTTCCAGTCCTACTTGCTGTATTGTCCAACAGAAATAGGTTGTTTATCCTTTTTCTCACACTGAGGTTGAATTATCCTTGTCCTTGCTGATGCATTGTCTTGTATGCCTCATCTTAGAGTTGAAATCTGTGCCATCTCCCTAGAGCCTGCACTGTTCTGCAGCAAATGTCACTTTGATGACTAATCTGGTAGCTTTTTAGAAAGTGTTCAGCAACCTGCCCAAGATGCTTTTGAGGTGAGCTGTGAACAGGAAAACATGAAGTTGAGGATCATTTATGTGGCTGGAAGTAAATTCTTTCCTGTATAACTATAATAGCTGTTTAACTTTTGGTTCTCTGAGTTGTTGATCATTGCATACGGCCTCCTTACACACTTACCTTCTGCCCATTTGAGCAGTCTTGCACTGCTATTGCTATCGGTGTTTTGGATAATCTCTTTGAGCCCTGTTTATGTAATACAAACTTTTGAATGTTCTTCTCATATCTCAGCTGAATTGTTAATGGTTTAGCATACCTGAAGGGTCTGGCAACCTCTTCAGATCAGATAATTCTTCTTTTAACAGTTTTATCTAGAATTCTAATTGAAGACCTATTAATGGTACTGGTGAACAAAGGGTGTTCCACCTCCATATACACTTACCCACCTAAATTTGCATAATGCATGGCTTCCAAACCAAATTGCCCTTATGTTCAATTAAACTGAACTGAGAGTTTGTGAAAGCGTGGCTTTGTTGTTTTTTTTCTTTTGCTGCAGGCAGATCCACGGTTTGTATGGAATGGGCATCTTCTTAGAGAATTTGCTGCTCAACCAGAGGTAAACACTTTGTAATCATTATACTGACACAGAATGAATACACTCAATAAAATTATACAGCATTCTCTTATTTCAGACAGCTGGGGTCTAGGGTAGCTTGGCTATTTGTCTTTTAGATCTGTACAGTGACAATCTACTTTCAAACGTCCAATGTTATGTCATTATCCTCAGTATTCAGTATTGGAAGTGTCTGCATTTGCAGAGATCATGCTTGTGTCACCTGAAGGAGAACTCAGACTGCAGAGCATGTACTTCTTGAGCTTTTTAGAATGTAACTACTTATTTATCATTAGCTATGAGAAAGGTTCAGCACAGTACTCTAAGGCTGGCTAGCATCTTTCTCAGTGGGTGCAGTTTAAACTGTTTGCCTAGTGAGCGGGTTGTAAATCTGAAACTTGAGTAAGACTAACACTTCATATTCTTTCAGTTTAACTTAAGATTGGCAGAAAGTAACATTTGAATTCATTTAGTGCAGTAAATACAAGTGCCTGACTACAAGCTGTGCCTGTAGTGCGTACATCAGTGGCCAGACTTAGAGATTTGAGAAGTACATGAAACCTACTAGATTGTCTACACTACAGCAACCTTTTCTTTATCAGTACTTGCCATTTATCCAGGTGAATGATGTGCTGGTTCTGTTTCTGGCTCAGTATCCTGTGGAGTTGTGCTTTTATGTTAAGCACTGTTTGAAAAGGCTGGATTATGCCCTGCTTCTGGACTGTGAAGATAGGTAGTAGCACAGGGCTGTTGTGTGTATTCCAGAGACATATGACTGAGTAGTTGCTTTAGATGGTGCTATGCAAACAAAGCTGGGGAAGTCAGAGAACCTGTGTTGGGAAGAGCAAAGAAAGCTGAGTGGCTGGTTGGTGAAAACAGAAGGAGAAGGCAAAACAGAGTTGAAGGTGGAGATAACCAACATGAGGGGAAGTCATAATACTGACTACAGGTGGCTTCCTATAGTAACAGTTACAGGTAATGAGATATTACCTGACTTCTAGTACTGGAAGACTTCAACTTTAAATTTCATTGAAAATCCAAGTGACTCTGGAGTGAGGGGGTAGGAGAAATCCTGGAACAGGCATTTCAACTGTTAGTCTCAAAGAATTCTCTCTTACAGAAGTTTCATGTATGGTAAGGGTTGGAGTGCTGCTGTTTTCTTCAAATTTTGTTCTCTCTGAAGGAATTACTGCATCCTAAAGAAAAAGTAATGAATATCAAGCACATAAAACTATATTTAAAAACATTTAGAGAAACCATTATTAGTTACCATTTTTTGTCTGATATTGTTTATTAATTCTAAATGCATTGTGTGGCTTCCTTGTTTGTTTCAGATCCATAGATTTGCTACACCAGTGATGCATGGATGTATCCTTTTGTGCTGTAAACACCAGTACTGAATCCAGTAGTCTGTGGCAAAATGACTGCTGCGTGGGTTGCTACATTGGCTATGTTGGTAATGTAACATAGAATGCAACATTAGAATTAATGGTATTTTGTTCTGATATGAACTCTACAGGTTTGATAGCCCATTATTTGTTAACTTGTATGAATATTCTACTTTGAAGACTTGGTGTAATTGATTTTTACAGGGATGATTTAGCTAACTGTTTTTCAAGGAAGTAAAGGTTAGGTTGAATGTAGCAAATTCTTACATCAACCTTAGCACTTCTTACTTTGTTATAAGAACACCTTCAGTTAGCATTTCCTTTGAGTTTAAAATAAGGGAGAGTAGTTTTGATTTGGAGGAATGCTTGTGAATCTTCCTGTTGGTGGAAAAAAAGATGAGGAGTTCTGCTAAAGGCTCCTGGAGCTCTTCTCCTAGCTGGTTGCTTTCCCTGCACATGCATGTAGGGTAACAGCCTTTCTAGCAAATCAGTCTTGAGTGTGGGGTTTTTTCTTTTGTGAGAAGGAGAAAATTTAATCTTGTAAGTAGGCCTAATGCTCTCTGGCAGCAATATTCTTCATGCAGTGTGTGATCAACAGCAAGTCCCAGGTTCTGACTTGGCAGTACAAAAAGGAATGGCTAAGACTGAAGAATAACTTAGGCAGCATTCTGTTGCCAACGTTGCTCTGATGTGCGCAGAGAATGGCTTCCAGACAGTATCAGTTGTTCTGGTAGGACTGTTAGCAGTTGGCAGATCTCCAGTTCTTCTTTCCTGTGCCTTCATTTAATGGAAGATGTTGTGGGAGTAGGTGGAGAGTCAGGGGAAGATAGCAAAAGGGAGCTGTCAAAACAGCGCAGCCCATATCCTGCCTCTGCCAGGTGCTGGCTGGAAGAATCTGGATAGATTGCAATTAGCAATTGGCAGACTGCAGCTAACCTTCCTCTGTCCTATTTTTATTATATAAACAATTAGCATGAATTGTATGCAGTGCTGTAATTCTAACGTTAACCAAGAATTGAAAGAAACTTTTTTGTGTGCGTGTGATTAAAATGATAGAAAAAGCCCAAAGCAGAACTGTCATAGTCTCACTACAAGCTAATTCATTAAGCTCAGATCTTCTTCCACAGAAACCTATGTATATTTTGTTCAGCATCTTGAGTGGGGTTCTAGTCTCGCAGCGATGAGAGATAGTAGACTTACCTGGGTAATGAAGACTTTAATCAACTGAAGTCTAAACTGGCTTTAATGTTGTAGACTTGCTACTGCCCCCTCCTCCTCTTCAGCCTGCCCTCCTCCAAAAAGGAAACATTGCACCCACCAAGAACACTCAGTTATGTCTTTTCCTCTTAAGTATATGTGACAAGTTGCCAACAACAATGAGCCAGTTATTGTGTTACAATTCTGGAATAAAGTGCTTTGGAAGAAGTTAATGCTCCAACGTCCAACGATTTATGTTATCCTCAGGTTCTATCCCTGAGGATTCTATTTTATTCTTTCAATACAGTATGCCACTGCTGCAGCTTGTAAAAATTGTTGATTTTGGTCCTATGAATATTCTCGAGTTATGTTTTGGTTGTTAATGACAGAGGATGAAAGCCTTTGAATCTACCTGGAGAAATCATTCATGAGGAATGCTGGTCTATTTTAGGCTGCATAAATTGCTCTAATCCAAACAAAGGGCATTTTAAGCAGCACAGATCAAGAATCCAAACTTGGGAGTATTTGTTAATGTCCTGTTCAATTCTTGCTTAAACTTAGTCACAGGTTATGGTGCATTTGCCACTGTGAGTGCCCGAGCAGAAAAGCATGCTTCCATAAGAAGTTCCTACTGAAGACTTGGTGTGCATTGTCATTTTTGTGTGTGGATTTGAAAGCCAGTCTACATCTGTGATAGTTCTGAAATCTGTAGATGTGATATGTGTTGTACTCACACATGCAAGGCTTCCATAGCTGAAGTACACTTCTTAAAGACTACAAGAAAGTTTTGGAGTGTCCTTTTCATTGAAAGCTGCACGGGCAAGAAGCAGTAAGACTGCTATATATATATAAGTTCATGGCTTAACAGGGTAACAGCTGTGGACTGCAGAAAACAGTTCATTTAATGATATATGTGGAACAATAAGGCTAGGTAATCTTCTGTAGTGTCCCACTTCCTAAAAACTATAGCAGTTCTAATGCACGTTCATCAGTGCATCCCCTCTATCTTGTCTTTTGAGACGCATATACTGATAGAGAAAAGGTACTGTCTCTTAAGTTTAGTGTCTGTTCGTGAGCAGGAAATGTTTACAGCTTTCTTTGGATGTTATCTTCTGGTTCCTTCACTTTGGCTGCTGGCTGATATGTAAGAAAATTTTGGCTTTTTTTCCTTATTGTTATTCATCAGTTATCTCTATGCACTCTTGTTCTATTAATGGCAAGTGTTTTGACTGGCTGCTTGTTTCCAGAAGAAGCTGTTTCAGAGCTGGTGTACGCTATTACGTAAGAGGTAAAATAGCAAATGGATGTACTTAAACATAATGCACATTCAGTCTATACGCGTCTTTCTTTTAAAGCAACTGCTGTTCAGTGACTCAAATGCAGAATGCATGTAATTGTGATGAAGTTCTCCTTTATTCCTGCTAGAGATTACTGCAGAAGCTCCGTAGGGAGTTTTGCTGCTTTCCCATTTAGATGGGGCAGCACTTGCATTTAACCTCTTCCTGGCCTAGCAGTAAACTAAGCACTGGTGGTGCCAGCTATGGAGCCCTGAGTAGTGGTGTTCTCCAATTATTAAAGGTCAAAAACTAGAAGTGGAAATGGCTTTAAAGTACTGCTTGTTCTGTATGAGTCTCAATAATACATGCTTTTAAAGAAATAAGTCAGTTTCTGCAGTACCTTTGCTACTGAATTGTAGTTATTAGTGTCAAAGCAGTGGCTTTATTTCCTATTCAGCTACTCAGTTTCTAGGACTGTAATCAAGACTATAATTCACAACATGTGATAATCACAACTGTGGTTCTTCAGTAACTACACTTGATAGAGATCATATTAAAGGTCTGCCAGAGGCATTTTTAATTTGCCATCTTGAGGCAGTTTTGGGGTTTTCATGCTTACTTTGAGGGCTTGGAAGTTGAGGGTGGAAAGTCTCTTGATATCTTGTTGCTGTTCTGCTGTGCCCTAAGCTCTTTACAAGGTCTTTGTCCTGCTTAGGTATCGATTCAGAGGGGCACGCAGCTAACTTTGTTGAAACAGAACAAATTGTGCATTACAAGGGGAGCAAAGCATCATTTGTTCAGGTAAGGTCAGTGTAACAAGCTGCTGACTGGCTTAAGGTGTGTGTTGATAAATCTGTCTGTATTACAATATACAGCGTATGTGCATTTTAAAAAATACATGTCAGCCAAACCATTCTGATTTACAGACTCACTTGCCATTTGAAAGCAAGTTTTGTTGTTTAAGACCGTTATGTTCTTTTTTCAGACCCGCGGATCAATTCCTTTTTTCTGGTCTCAGAGACCAAACCTCAAGTATAAACCAAAGCCGCAGATCAGCAAGTCAGTAAATCATGTATGTGAGTGTTTGTCTTGGGGTTCTAATGTGTTTCTGGGCTTGTGTAGATGGATAGTGTGACAGACTGGAATCAGAAGAATAAAAGTCAGCAATATTGGATAGAGGATCTTTGAGTAGCGGTGAGAAGTCTTGTGTTCTATGGAAGAAGTCCAGTACCTGAAAAAGACCACCTAGGGTGAATGAGGGTAGTGTTTTCTCTTTGGTTCTTGTTCTAGTAGATGGAAAATACTTATCTATAGCTTGTTTAAGGAGAGCTGAATGGGGGGGGAGCAAGGAGGAAGGGAAAATGTGCGCGGGGGAGTGAAAGTCAAGTGTGTAAACACAGTAGAGAACAACAAACACTGCTATAAAACTGTGTATGCCGTATCACTGAAAATTGTGGAGGTTTCTTGTAGATCAGATCTTAAATCTGTCGTTGCATTTCCTTTCTTTTCTAGATGGATGGCTTCCAAAGACATTTTGACTCGCAAATAATCAGCTATGGAAAGCAGATGATTGTTAACTTGGTATGCTTTCCCTTGTTCTTCTTGAGAAAGCCGCTCTTCTTTCAAGCAGGTTTACAAATAACGCTGTCTTTTCCTTTCTTTCCAGGTTAACCAAAAGGGTTCTGAGCTGCCTCTGGAGCAGACATTTGCAAAAATGGTGAACAGCATGGCAAATGGAATGGTCAGGTACATGTGATACTTCCTTGAGTTGGAAAACTGAGCATTGCCTCTGAGACAAAGCGATCACGCTTTCAAGGCCTTTATTAAATAGCTGATTTGTTGATGTTTTGTTTATATGAACCATTTATGGACCATTGCCTCTACCTCAGATTTTATGCACAGGTGAGGCTGAAGGTGGGACAAATAGAACAAAGGAGGGAAGTCAGAGGTCATGGTAATGACACAGGTGAAATCAGGTGCATTTCTTTTGTGTGCTTTCTGGAGAAAATATACTAGCCGGAACTCAGAATGAATAGCTAGTGCTCTCTCAGGCTAATGGTGTCTTGTAACGAAATGTAAATGAGGTCACCATGCATAGTAAGGGAGCAGCCACAGAAAGATTACAGAGCACTGACAAGATGCACAGATGTAAATTCTGTCACTGCTTGTTTTATGGATGTGTGGATCTTTGAGAGCTTCACTGCAGTAAGTATTCTAAAAAGGTGGTTCTTCTTCTGAACAGATACATAGCGTTTGACTTCCATAAGGAGTGCAGTCGGATGAGATGGGATCGGCTGCAGATTTTACTGGATCAACTAGCAGAACAGCAAGACGAGTTTAGGTAAGACTTGGTGGTTCTCTTAATTAAGAATCAAAATAAGACTGCTTTCTTACAGTTTCTATTGTTACAAGGCACGTTAAAACAGACTTGTAAAGCTTGTAAATGCATCTTATTCTTATACATGCTGTTAGTGCTTCCATATCTCTTCTCTTTCTAATACCAAGTACAAGGATGGAGATCGGTTAGGATGTAAAATACAGAGCCCTCTTTATGTCCCAGTGAAGTGGTTCTGAAAATCACAGCAGCCCTGTGTTGTGCCTTGAGAAGTGCCTTTGGGTAAACAATTTGAAGAAATCAGTGTGCACACAACTGTGAAGTTATAAAAAGCTGTCTCATGTGGTGGTATCTTTCCACCCAAGGGTAATTCCATATGTTGATAGCAAGCTGTTCTGCTACATGGTGTCATGCTCCCCTGGCCCCAGGCTTGTTCTTTGTGATTTACATTCCTGCACATTGTTTGTGTTTTGCATTAGTCCTGATTGTTATACCTTGCTACTACCTAACAAGGCTAGTCTAATTTTACGTGACTAAAAATAAAATGTAGTTCCTTGTGGATTAAGCATCCACATCAACTTAGGTCTGTGTTTGCTCCCATGAGCATGTTGTTTTATGCACATCTTGGTCTTTGCCACTTACAGATGTGCAGATTGATAGGGTCACTGTTTACTTTGTTCTGTTTTTCTGGTTACTTCCTTTTGTCATTAAGGCCTTGTGCCAGCTGGTTTACTTTGTGCTTCAGGGGTTCTGCAAAACTGGCAGCAATTCAGTTGAGCCAAAAAAGGATGATGAGCTGCAGATTAGAAGAGGAGTTAATCTCTTGCCTGGAATGAAGACTGTCAGAGTAGTATGAATTAGTCATATGATAGCCAGTACAGTCTCCTCACCACCAAAAGAAAGCCCCAAAGCCTTCTAAAATGCAAAAAGATAAATCAACTTCAGAGCACTTGAAAGAATGGGAAATACATGGGTAGGCTTCTTATTCAGCAAGAATCCTTCATTAGAGTGAATGCTGAGAATTGTATCGTATGGTTCTTTTGTAAACCTCCAATGGCAGCTGACAATAAGCAAGTTTCCTTGAAACGAAGGAAGGAAGCAATGTGTCTATAAAAATGAGACACAGAAAATAAGACTCTTTCTCAAGATGAGGTCATTTCTATCATGCCATGTTTTATTTCACTTTGAGTGACCTCTGTTACCATTTAAACAGGAAAATGAGTTCCGATGCACTTAAGTAATTCTTGCACCCTTGTGAGAGGCAAACAACTCTTCTGCAGATTGAATCCTGTTGTGACAAATCTGACAGAATGCTTGTTCTTCTCTTGTTTTTTAAAACATTATTTCTTTTTTTAAGCAGCTGCAGGGGATATATCACTTAATCTGTCATTGACCAGAAGTGTCTGCTCCTCATCTACTCTGATTATCCTAATACCAATTCTAGGCAAAACTTGGGAGAAAGGTGGAAAGTGGGGATTTCATAGGTGTAAACTCTACTTTAATCATTCAACATGGAAAGCAGTTTAACAAAACTGGTTCTCCAAGAATTACAAAACCAGATCTTGTCAACACAAGGCTGATCAAAGTAAAAATATGCTTTTGTGTCAGGCTTTTGGTATTTTTTGTACTGCATGCATCTTTAGTTGATTGTTGTCTTAAAATGCTGTACAGTAACAGTGGATCATACACTAGTCCAAATTCAGAGTTCATAATTAAGTGAAGGAGTAACTTAATCTACAGAGTGTGATTTGTGAATCTTTAGGCAACTGGAAGCTTAATTCTATGGTAGGACAAGTCCCATCCATGCATCCAACTGATCATTTGATTTGTGTATTTGTTTTATCAGCTCAGTTATTAGAATATTTTCATCCAATCCAGTATTGAAAAGGAGCTTTTTAATGCCAATTAAGTGGGGAAGAAAAAACCTGTATGGTTTAGGAACATACAACTTCAGTCACTGTTGTTGCACCAGTAGCTGCTCTTCCATTGGCCTATAGCTCAATACTGCTGAATGACAGTGAGTACTGCTCGAAGATTTACACATGTTCATGTATTGATACTGCTTTTCATCATGGGAGGAGAAGAATGCAGGGTGGCATCACATGTCAAAAGGCACAGCTAACAATTCTTCACGTGTTCTGGAAACTGTATTTTGGCTGCTGGAATATTTACTTGTTCCAATGCACCTAGGTATTTATACATTGTATGTTTTAGTTATTTTCTAGTTGATTCGGATGGTAAAATCGTGACTCAGCAGGAAGGAATATTCCGCAGTAACTGCATGGACTGCCTGGATAGGACAAATGTGATTCAGAGCTTGTTAGCACGCCGATCTCTACAAGCCCAGCTTCAGGTAAATACTTAGTTATTTTTTGACAAGCTCTTAAGAGGAGAAAGGAATTCTACTTGAAACTGAAATGCAATGAAGTCCCTAAAGAGCTTATATACTTGAGTTACTGTAACGTTTACAGTGAAAAGCACTGCCTGGATTCTAGTTTACTGCACACAGATTTTTCTGAAAGCAAATCCTAGTATCTCTGATGTATTTCTAGCTTGCTTCCATCTGCTTTGTTTCAGAGGCTAGGTGTCTTGCATGTTGGACAGAGAATTGAGGAGCAAGCAGACTTTGAGAAAATCTACAAAAATGGTATGCTGCTCATAAAGCTTAAAAAAAAAAAAATACCAAAAAACAACCACTAACTAAATCACTTTTCCAAGCAGTACATAACTTCCTTAACATTCTCAATGTTTTCCTGTTTACAGCATGGGCTGATAATGCTAATGCTTGTGCCAAACAGTATGCTGGGACTGGTGCCTTAAAGACAGATTACACAAGGTAAGTCTGCCTTTCTTTTAAAGGTCTTCTGGGTTTTTGTGTATGTCTGGGGCTTCCTTTAGGTCTTCGCATCCAAAAAGATCATTAATTTGGGACGTAGGCTATTAATGAACTTTGTGGTGTTTTGATTGAATTGGTAAAATGGTGAGACTGGAATCTACAGAAGAACGCTATTCTTTGTGTGTGTGTGAAAGGAGAAAAGGCAATCTAGAAATAGAAACGAGAAAAGCACATCTTCAAGGTACATTTGTATCATAGGATGGAGAGAAGTGTAATTCTATTTTCAAATAACTTGTAACAAGTGTGTATGGTAATAATGTAGGGGCAGCACTAGGTAACTGTCTGTATGTGCACTCATTAAATATAATGTGTGTGAACAGTGAACAGTGGAAGGACTGTATCTAAAACTTGTCCTGAATGCACAAGTATGTAATAAATATTTGAAATTTCTTTTTCAGAACTGGGAAGAGGACTCAGTGGGGCTTAATAATGGATGGCTGGAACTCATTAATACGTTACTACAAAAATAACTTTTCTGATGGATTTAGACAAGTAAGTTATGCTCTTAACTGTGGGAAAATGTATTTGATAAATACTGCTGTGCATTTCAACTTCTGCTCTGTTTCTCTCTCAGGATGCTATTGATCTCTTTCTGGGAAATTATTCAGTGGATGAAGTAGAATCTGCTAGTCCTCTACATGTCAAGAAAGACTGGAAGTTCTTAGCTGTGAGTATGCAGACTTCAATTCATGTTTTTCCAAACATGAAACCTTTTGGTCACTTGCATTAATAAAACTAAGTAGAAATTGTCTACTTAGTAATTGAGTGTCCCTGTAATGTGGCTGTGTTTCTGTGATGCCTGCTTGTGGGACTAAACACAGACTGTTCCTTTGACAGAAAGCGGAGTGTCCTTGAGGTATTGAAAGAACTGCTGCTTGCTTTTTTAAAATCTGCTTCAGATGGGAAGGGAGAAATCCTACCAGTTGCCATCAATGACTTTCATTCTGCAGAAGAAGCTTGTGAAAATCTTTTCTCATGCTTTATGCAGAGGCATAGACTGTAACATGAAGAAAACTTTTCTGCCTTTTTCTCTTCTTTCCCTTCTCTATAGCAAAATGGGACTTGGGGACACGAGGGGTTTAAGTGGTAGCTGGTGTACTTTTTTTTTTTTAAAGGAAAAATGTCCTTTACATCACATCTCTTCTAATATATAGAAGATAAATTTTAATTCTGAATGTCACTATTGAGCACTATTTGGAACAATCCAAAATTTTACAGTTGCACCTGACAACTCAAAGCAACTTGATGGCAAAGCAAGTAAATAGCTTTGCAGCCTTAGATTCAAGGAATTTAAGGAATATATGTGCTATTGCATCATTTAACTAACCTTTTTCTTTTCCCAGTTGCCTATTATTATGGTGGTTGCTTTCTCCATGTGCATCATTTGTTTGCTAATGGCTGGTAAGTCACAATTAATTGCCCCCAAACTTAATTCTGAGTAGATTTTTTTTTTTTATTATTTTTATTTTTTTTTTTTGCACAAAGGCAGACCAGAAAGGTGAGATACAGACATAAGCTTGAGGTGATGAATGTCTCCTCTAATCTAAATCTGTGCTAGGAATAAAAAAGGCTTTCTTCTTTTTTCCTTAAATTTCTGAATGTTTGTGCCAATAAAGTTCTTGCATCTGTGACCTCCATAGCCATCTGCTTAAAGTACTCAAACAACTGTGTGGCAGACAGTGCTAGTTTACAAATAAGTGACTTTGACTTGTCACCTTCTAGGTAAGGAAATAGAAAATGGTATAAGAAAAGCCTCAGTGCCTGTGAAGCGCTCTTAACTTCATTTGATATCTGTGGGAGGGCTTGAAATGTTTTGTTATTGTACATAGATTGTCTGATCGTTGGAGATGAACTAGAGTGTTTGTCTGACTTTGGCAGGTGATACATGGACTGAGACACTGGCCTATGTGCTTTTCTGGGGAACTGCAAGCTTTGGAACTTTTGCCATCATCCTTTACAATGGCAAGGATTTTGTAGATGCACCCAAGCTGGTCCAGAAAGAGAAGATGGACTGAATTTGTGTGTGTGGAAAGCGGCTTGGTACTGAGGATTCCTCAAGCCACACTTGGAGTCTCTACTGACCTGCTTTCCACACTAAATAGTGGTCTTATGGACATTCTTCATTGGCAGCGCTGGAGGGGAGAGAAATAGTCTCAGTTGCAATGGTCTTTGGAATATTGCATTAGTGAAGGGCCTCCACCCACTTTGCTGAGAATTCAATGGTTAAGGGCAGCTTTTCGGTTTCTGGAATGCTGTAGAGTGCAAAGTGAATGGCTTAAGCTCATTGTCCGTGTGTGCAGTTCTGACTGAACTTCGGTTGGCAGGAGAGAGCTCTGCTGTTCATGTGTCAAAATACCCGGATGTTAAAACGGTAATAAGAGCTTCTAATTGTGTTCTCTGACCAAATAAGGCTTCATAACAACAGAAAGTCTTGTTCCACGGCTCATAGCTGGATTGCTTTTGCTGTGGTAAGGTCCAAGTCCTTCATGCATATTTGTGTGTGGGGTTTTTTCACTAAATATTCAGGATTTTTTGAATCCTAGCGCTCCTCCAGAATGACCTTTTTGTCCTGTGTTGTCTATGACTGATGCAATATTCTGCTAATCATTGTTTGAGTGAGAGTTGTAATTGGATGCTCCTGAAGTTGCAAGCGTCTTGCACTGTTTCAGTACTGCAGTCTCCAGATGATGATTCATTAGTTAGCTCATGAAAATACTTTTTTCTTTTTTTCTGAGGATGTAAATGAAATCAAAGAATGTAAAACTCCTTGCGGGGTTTATCAAACCCTCCTTATGCTAAAGGCCCAAAGTACTCCATCACTTCAAGAATGGTCGCAATGCAAAAGGTGAACTTGGTATTGTTTTCCTAATCAGCTGCCTCTGTTCTTTTTGTTCTTGTTGTTGGAATAATTTACAAAAAAAGGAGTATGAATCGGAGGAGGAAATATCACCCTAATGCCATGTTGCACTTGGGAGCAGCTTCTTGCTTTTCATGCATGATGATGTAACACACTTTAAAGGAAAAAAGTTTTTTAAAGCTACAAAATAACATGTGCTGGTTAACAATAAATGTGTGTCTTTAAATTTAGTGCTTCCAAGCTGTATAAAAATAAGTAATCCTACTCGAGGACCAATTTTAAACTATTTTGTCACTTATTTTATATGGTTTGTTCAAAACCAGCGATGAAACTTGCTTAAGGCACCGCGCATTGTTTAATATTTCCTGTAAGTACAGCTGTATATTCAGATTGCAGTTATAAAATGTAAATGAAGGGAGAAATGTGTAGAATCTTAGAGCTAGCACAGTTGTTATTACTGAGGTTAGAACACAAAGCACTCATACTCCAGTATTTCACTGTGTTATGACTGAAACCGTGTACAGACTTGCAGTTATCTGTTCAATTTAACCTTGAATGTTGCTGGAGGCCTCTGGTTCTTTGTGAGCATAACTTGTGCATAAACACCAGTACTCGCCATGCCTCTGTCTGCTTCTAGATGCTGTGCTGGGAATATCAGTTGGTGGTTAACTGGAACCTCCTCTCTGACTTCTTTATCCAGTGTCACCTCTGTCATGGACACAAAGTGCAGGAACACCATAGACTCAATATGTAACGGTTCTTATGGCTCTTGGGCAGCTGCCCCTTGAAACTCTGTTCTGTTGTCTTGCAGTCTAGAACTGAATCTTTGCAGCTTTTTAAAAAATAAACACAATAACGGATTTGTTGGGGCAAAGACCAGCTGTGGAGTGTGTGTACGGATGGAGGGAGAAACAGGTTAATGTGGATTCTCAAAGCTGGAGGGCAGTCAAAGCTCAGTGCTTTGCAAAGAGTCTGTATTGCTGAAATCACAACAGTGTACTCATCAATGACAATAAAAAAAAATCTGATTTTTCTAGATCCTGGCATCTGCGTTTTGTGCCTGAGGTCCTTATCTACTGCTTTAACATGGAAGCATCGCTGGTGCGGTCTAGATGTACTGCTTTGGTGCTTAGACCCGTATAACCTCGAGCCGGCGCTCCTCCCCCAGCTTCAACCTCACAATTCCAAAATGGCGGCAGAGCAGCCCCCCCCTGCGCCCGCCCGCCCTCAGCCCCGCGCAGGCGCGCTGCGGCCCGCCCCTTCCGCCGCGCCGCTTCCGCCCATTGATCGGAGCCGGTGGCGGCCGCTAGAGCTGCTGGGGCGCGGCCCGCTCGTCGAAGGCCCCGTTTCTCTCCGCCCGCGCTCGCGGCGCTCCTGCAGAGGGCTCCCCGCTCCCCCAGGGGCGGCCGCCGCTGCCCGCCGAAGGCCCCGCGGCCCCCGCGCCTTTCCGCCGGCGCTATGAAGCTCGTCAGGTGAGCGGATGGAGGCGGATCGCGGAGAGAGGCGGCGGGAAGCCCGCGCGCGCAGCCTGCCCTTCCCCCACCCTCGGGCCGCCCGGCCTGGTGGGGCTTCGGTGCCCCTTTGGGCTCTGCGGCGGGCGGCCGGGCCTGCAGAGCGAGGTGCCCGGGAAACCCCTTCGTGCGGCTGGGGGCGGAGCCGGGTAGAAGCGCCTTCACGCGGTACCGACTCCTAAAATGGCTTCTCCTTAGCGCGGCTCTGAGCCCATGGAGTCGCGGAGTATCCCGAGTTGGAAGGGATGCACGAGGGATCCCGAACACAACTCACACAAGGTCCCCGAAACACAAACCTTGTGTCTGAAGGCGTTGTCCCAGCGCTACCTGAGCCCGGTGCCGCCTTCTTAGCCCCTAGCAGTGGGCGCTGTCTGGGGCTTTGGCTTTGCTGATGAGCTCCTTCAGTGGAATTGACGGCAGTTGGGAACGTTTGGCTTAGAATGCAGCACTCGGTGCATATCGGTTCTCTGTAGCAGCATGTGGTTGGATAGGGGTAAGGCTTAGTGTGATAATGAACACCCTATGCTTAATTCCTAGGTTTCTGATGAAGCTGAGTCATGAGACTGTGACCATCGAGCTGAAGAACGGGACACAGGTGCATGGCACCATCACAGGTATGGTGTGCCAGCAGCCCCACAGACTGACCAGAGCTGTGTGGGGTAAAGGAGACCAGTGCTGCCACTGCTGGTGTAAGCGTGGTAACCTGAAATTACTGCAACAGCATGCAGGCACTGGTGAGGCAGCGTTAGTGCTGTATCAAAGGGCAGTGGGTATACAGCCTACGTGTTTGTAAGATGTTTCAGTACATCTTGGGGCTGGAACTTGAAGGTCCCTTCAGATAATAGTTAATGAAGAATGTGGCTATGGCTTTGAGATGGGCAAGATTTTAAATCTGAAAGCTTGAAAGTTGGTTTTGAGGAGGATGTTTTTACTCTGCTTAAGGTATGGAAACACACGTTTCTATGTGCACACATCGGTTTCATTAAATTGGCTTCAGAATGTGTAGTTAAAGAGATCCAGGTCTCCTGCTGTAGCCTAAGGCCTGTCCTGCAAACAGGTCTGTGTGTGTCTGCGTAGGGAAGTGCTCCTCTTATGCAGGTCTGCACAGTGAGGGTACTCCTCCTCCCTGAGCTGAAGGCTTTGAGAAAAGCCTTTTTAGCTGATTAGTTGCTTCTCATGCACAGAAAATTGTGCAGATGTTGTTTGCTTTAGAAAGATTAGAGGCTGATAGCGTTCCAAGAATACTCATTTTAGAGTTGCTCAAAAGACATCAAGATGTGCAGTACTCAGTAAAGCAAAGCCTGTGATGTATGATGACTGTGCTTGGTCTTGTTGCTGGTCTCTAACTTTAAAAAATACTCAAAAACCACCTAATAATAAAGATTTCTTAAAAATGGCATAACATGACAGAGTTGTATTGCAGGGGATTGCTTAGGTGCTCTCATTGACCAGCACCAATCTACTGAGATGTGGTAGGGCTAAAAGCATGTCACTTTGCAGCCAGATCCATCAGCTTTGTTAGAACCTGTCTCTGATGGCAGCAGTCTGTGTGTCTCCTACCCTGGTGTTCTGGCTGCCTTTGTTGTTGAGCAAAGTCTCTCTCATGCTGTGCTAAGAACCTCTACAACCTTACAGTGTCATCTGTGGCTCTGAAATGACAGTCATCCCTGTACATGGGTGCACAAAGCATGTTTGCAGCTGCAGTGCCACCTGCAGTTGGTGCTTCTCATGCTGATATTAGGTGTATTTGATCAGAAAATAGTGGTTGAACTTAACAAGGAAATGCAGTGTTTTTTTCCTACTCAAAAGTTTGTTTTCCTTCTTTTTAAAGGAGTAAAAAAGACAATTGTTATGCTTTTGTAATAAGTGGCAGTTTATTTGTTGTCCAGAGGAATCATTTTAAGCGTGCACAGTGTTGCTGTGACTAAGACCTAGGAACGGATCCCTACAGCTGGTAGCAAGTGGCTCTTCCATTGGAAATATATCAGTGAAGAGTTGAGGGCAGCAGCTGATAAATCAGCATAACTTAACAGAGAAAAAAAGATGTAGTTTCTCCTTCCAGTTAGAGGATTAATTAACGAATGGCACAGATCCAGAAGTGTTTGTTAGCAAAGTCTTGAAGCGTGTGCACCGTTAATAATAGCCAGAGAGGAGTCATCCAGTGTGTTTTCACTCTCTGAAATCAGACTTCTGCCATTTCAGGAGTGGATGTCAGTATGAATACTCATCTCAAGGCTGTGAAAATGACACTGAAGAACAGGGAGCCTGTACAGCTGGAGACGCTGAGCATTCGGGGGAATAACATCCGATACTTCATTCTGCCAGACAGTTTGCCCCTGGACACCTTGCTCGTGGATGTTGAACCAAAAGTCAAGTCCAAGAAAAGAGAAGCAGGTCAGTGCATGATTTCCCAATCTCTGCTTGTTTTGCCTTGTCTTTGTTTTCGTGCTCTCAGTCTGAAGGCATAGGATTGGAATATCTTAATTTCTGTATTGCTTTCATCTCTGAGGGTTTGTACTGAACTCACTCGCTCTGCCTTGCCTGCCTTCTTTGTGTCTGTAGTTTCCTTTCATGAGAAGTTATTTATATGGCTTCTCATGCATCTGTTTCAACATGTAAATGTCTTCAAGTGCAAGTAAATCTTAACCTATCACGTTCTCAGAGGTAACACCAATGTTCCTGTTTTCATTGTTCATGTGTTTCACTGTTTCACCAACAGTTCCTGTTTTCAAAATGTCTGCTCAGCTTCCCTGGTTCTGTGGGTACCTTCATATTTAGCCTAATAAGAAAGTATAGAATAGCCTCAGGAGTGGTGCTGAACTGAAATCCCATGTGGAAGTGGATACAAATAATCTGCTGGAGATCTGAGTTGGAGGGGCTTCAGAATGCAGAAGGAGCTGAGGCTATGTTCCTTCTTTTCCTTAGAAGCCTAACCGAGTAGGGAATGCTGCTGTTTTTATTCTACGCTGTTAACAATGTCCAGTAAACTCCACAAAGTTTGTATGTGTCCTCAGGCAGTAAAAGTTCTGCCCAGCAGCGTTAATCAGTGTATCTTTCAAGAAATAAGTTAAAGGTAATTGTGCTCTGAAGTAACTGCTTGCCGTTTCTCCTGTAATTTATGCCTAAGTATACGGACCTGCGGTCTTTGATGCTCCAAAAATGCATCATAATTAATCTTCTTACATTAATAAAATGGAATAAGGAGCCCTTGAGTGTGTACATCACAGGCTAAAATGACATTGCCATCATCTGGACCGTAGAGCCTCCAGTGTTTCCTTCAGCCTGAATCATTCTGTGGTTCTGTCTTCCTTCTGTGTGTCACGACATGGCAGCACTGAGAAGCAGTGGGCTGGGATTCATGTCTGAAACTGGCACAGGCATTTCTGGAAACAGAATGGGCTGTCTGGTGCTGGGTCCCTTTAGAAATGCTGCCTTTTAGTCTGCTGCAACCTGGGAGAAGGGGCTTGGAAATCTTAGAGCATGTTTTTCTTAAACACTGTACTTAATGAAATGGTGTGAGCTGTGGCAAAAAAAAAAAAAAGAAAGAAGAAAAAACACCTTTCTAGGGAGATGGGTAATAACTAAAATACTCTGTGCAGCAAAATGTTGCAATTTCTTTTTCTGATTCCTGAAGAACAAGGTTTTATCAAGCAGAGAAGAGAAATTGTCAGACTTCCCACAGTATTTGGAAGCAGTGATGTTTCAGCTCCTTGTTGTCTGCAGCCAAGTCAGAGACAGACAGTAGCCCATGGCAGCTGGGCACTGGAACACCTAACACAAAAGATGACAATGCTGTCTTTAAGACATTCTGGGAATTAACAGGTTTAATATCTTACTGCTTCCGTGTGATGAGATGTTAGGTTGTTCGTGCTTGCAGCAGAATGTTCTGATAGAAATTAAAGTATTCCAAGGTCTCACTTGCTTCGTCTTTCCTGTTTTATTTGCTCAGTTGCTGGAAGAGGCCGTGGCCGAGGCCGCGGAAGAGGCCGGGGCCGCGGAAGAGGAAGAGGAGGCCCAAGACGATAACTTCTCGCATGCAACTGTTACCAAATGCTGGGCGACTTTGGATTTTTTTTGTACAGGTCTTGTTTATGGTATCCATTTTTAATAAACCGAAAAGTGAAATGGGTGTCTTTCCTTCGTTAGTTCAGTATGGGAAGGGAGGCATGCATTTCTAGAGGCTGCTGCAGACTAAGCGTGTCCTGTCGGTGTTGATTATGACTTTCAAGATTTCATCCACCCCTGAGGGCTGTGAAATGACCTCCTGCTCTTTGCCCCATAGAGATAGACTTGTGTTGATGCACTCTGAAAACGTTTGAAACAAAATCCCTCTTTTATAAGGCACTTGCCATCTTCTAATGGTTACATAATCAAGGCACTGCATTTAGAACCTGTATCCCAGGAGCGTGTCTCTTGTATTCTTCATTGACCTCTTTGCAAGTTCATAGATAAAATTTTACTGATTCCTGCTACACGATGCTTAAAATTTAAGCGTGGTACTTCCATAGAACATTAACACGAGCAAATGAAACAGTTCTGTGAAACTGCTGGACTGTTGCATCTCATGATGAAAATTAAAGTACACTTGGATATGAGCTTTGTCAAAGCTAGTTGTATGGCATACTGGGTGTTGGTTGGCTTATAGGGCAGCTTATTAATTACAGGCACTTTGTTCAGTGCATCCCTAGCAAAATGTACAGCACAGGGCAGAACTGCGCACTGGAACTGGAAGTTTACTTCTTCTGGAGACAACATCTGCAGCTTGGATATAAACTGTGTTGCTGAACATGGATATAATACACATGGTTAAGTGTTGGCTTTCTGAAGTGGTAGGGATGTGTGCCCGTACTTCAGTGCAGGAACATGCCTGCTTGGTTGCTCCTGTTTCCAGATAGGCAGTGCTACAGCGGAGAGGGGAAGATCGCCTAATAGATGGCATTGGTTAATTCGTGCTAGCTAGAGCGTTTGTGAGCTGCTGTTTTGCTTCTCCCCCTCTTACAGAGGCCATACTAAAGCTTCATCTTGTTACGGGAGAGCTTGTTTTCTGAACCACTGAGGGACCTCCCAAGAGCACTTTTTGGTAAATATAGCACCAAGATACTCCAATCTCTAAGTAGCTGCTACAAGTAATGGTTGCTGCTGGCTTCCAGAAGTGCCCGGTCACTGGTGGTGCGGGTGAGGTCTTTCCCAATCCAGTTCTCTGTGTTCATGCGACAGTGGAGACTCTTTCCCTCTTCAGTCTCTTCCTTACGAAAGTTAGGAGTGCCCCCAGGGGTATGCACATGGTGGATGAGGCCACCAACAGCCCTATCACTGCCAGGGCATAGCTGGGGTAGTCCCTTGTCACCAGCTGCCCCTACAAGAGAGAGAAGCAGCGTTGGGTCTGGTTTGCTACATCCCAAATCAGTCTGGCCACGTGTTTATTTAAATGGGCCAGCAGAGAAGCAAAGGCACTGCTGCCTGAGGTGGAACTGCTCATGAGTATCCTCAGCACTCTTCTTTGTCCTACCTCACAGCCTTAAAACTGATAATGAGAACAGAGCTGCTGTAGCTGTTACGTGTGATTTTTGGCTTTGATTTGCTTCTCTTAATGAGGTGGCTCCATGTGGACATGTGCCTTCGTTCTGCTCCTGGGCCTGTGGGCTCACGCTGACACTCGGTCAGCAGGGCAGGCCCTCTGCAGGCTCCAAAAGTTACTAATTTGTTTCTGCATGCTAGGAACATTTCCACAGAAGGTTATGAGCCAATTGCTTACCCAGTAGTCATTCCTTTGGAATAAATACGCAGTTAAGCATTCTTAAAATGTGTTTTGGCCATGAAGAAAAATGTTTATGCCAATCTTGAAAGCTTTTAGCTTGTGAAAGCCAGCAGCAGCTTTGTTCAAACTATCTTTTTTAATTATTTTTATATTTAATGTGTGTTTTTTAAGTTGATATTCTGGTCTTGAGGGAATTAATGGAAGTGTTTTTGTTTGTTTGTTTTAAAACAAAGCAATTGTGTTACCTGTGTGCTATCCCACGCTTGGTACTGAAGGGTTCCTGTGAGGATATAGTCCGTGAGGTAAAATATAAACAGGCTTATAATGAGCAAAGGGCTAGCAAAAGCCCACATTGTTTTCCAGTACCAGTTTAGCTTGCGTCCAATCATCGTGTGAAGATCTTTCTCAAATCTGTGTTTAAAAACAGAAACAAAAACGCAAGACATTCCTGCGTAGTTCAATCCACACCCTCATCCGTGTCACTTCAGAAGCACCTAAGGAAGAAAATGCGGGCAGAGGGAGTGGAGAGCATACTTGGCCAGGAGGGGTAATGAGCAAAGAGCTGTTGCCTGAAAAATTGCTTCATGCGGATTAGAGAGTGAGGTTGGAATGAAGGGGCCCCATCACCTTGCTGGGCACAGAACCTAGCAGAAAAAAAGCAGCCCCAGGTGGTGTTCATAGTGCTGGCCTGCAGCCATCCCACCTGGCTCAGGCCATGAGAAAAAAGGAGGTGTTGAGCTGTTACCTTCTTAGCCCGTAGATGTAGCACACAGCAATGGTTTCTACCAGCACGATGAGCAGCAGCGAGAGGGTGGCTGCGTAGTCATTGAATATGTCAAACCAGTAGTTCCCAGCCTCCATGGTGAATATGAGGCCGATGATGCAGTTGATGAAACACACAAAACCTGCGTGGATAAAACAGAGACCCTGCCCTCGTACCTGGAAATCAAACTGCATGAGGGGGTATTTATCATGGGCATGCCTGCTGCTGCAGGGGCTGGAGAAAGCCTGAATGACTTCCCATATATATCAGGCTTGTATTTCAGTACTTAGCAACATGGCAGCACGCAAGGCATGAACACCATCCCTGGAGGTGTTTAAGATGAGGTGGAATGAGGCCCTGGGCAGCCTGGTCTAGTATCAGAGCTGGAGGTTGGTGGCCCTGCCTGTGACAGGGGGGCTGGAACTAGATCCTTGATGTCTCTTCCAACCCAAGCCGTTCTGTGATTCTTTGCTCTTGATACAGATCTCAAAGTGCCTTGGGTTGCAAAAGAGAGGCAAGTTTTTGCCTTCTGACAAAGGTATGGCCCATGTGCGTGTTTGTAAATGCCCTGCTGTATCCTTTATTTGCCAATCTACTGCACAGTTGCAGCACACCCTCACCACTGAGCGAGGAAAACTGGGTGCTGTCATGGCCTTGGCAAGCCCCTTGTTCCTGCTGGGCTCTTCAGCTGTGAGCTGCTGCAGCTCCTGGGCACGGTGTGTATTACTGAGCTATTCGCACTCATCCTTCTTCTCTGCCTGATGAAAACATGGATTTTAAATGCTTCCCCCCACACTCTTTTGTGTGAAGCACTCTGAATTCTGGTTGACAGTTAACAGTGGTAAAACAGTTCTTAAATGCGATGCTTGATTGGGAGCATCTACTGCTTTTGACCACTGTTTCACATCTAGGGATGCTGGTGACGTATGCAAAACTGCTGAGCCACTTGCTACATATGTCCTGGCCTTCCTCCTGGCCCTTTGTGCAATGCAATCATGCAGTATGTGTGGGACAGCCAGCGAACCAGGCCTAGCCAACACGGGTTCACAAGAGGCAGGTCTTGCCTGACACCAGCCTCATCTCCTTCTATGACTGGATGACCATTGGTTGAGGAAGAGCTGTGGATGTAATTTACCTAAATTTTAGTACAGGCTGTAACTGTCCTTCTCAGCATTCTCCTGCAGAAGCTGGCAGCCCAGCTGGATGCTGGTGAGTGGAGTTAAATCCAGCTGGTGACACATTGAGCGGTGTTCTCCAGTGGTCAGTATTGGGGCTGGACTGATTTAATATCTTTATTGATTATCTGGATGAGGGGATTGAGTGCATCCTTAGTAAGTTTGCAGATGACACCAAGTTGGGAGGAAGCGTTGATCTCCCTGAGGGTAGAAAGGCCCTATAGAGGGGTCTGGACAGGATGGATCAATGGGCTGAAGCCAATTGCATGAGCTTCAGCAAGACCAAGTGCTTGGTCCTGCACTTGGATTCCAGTTGGATATTACGAAAAGTCTATTCAGAGAGCAGTGAGCAGTGGCACAGGCTGCCCAGGGAGCTGGTTGTCACATCCCTGGAGGTGTTCAAGAACCATGTGGATGTGGCACTGACGGACATGGTTAATGGGCATGGAGATGATGGGTTGACAGTTGGACTTGATGATCTTAGAGGTCTATTCCAACCTTAACAATTCTGTGATTCCACGCCTTTCTCTTCTCGAGGACAGAGGGATGCTGAGGGACACCATGCTATGCATGCCTGCTCTCCCTGTGTGGCCAAGGGTACCGCACTGCAGGCACTTACCAGAGATCACTTCCTTAGAGAAGCGTGAGGTGATGGCCTTGCTGTCAGTCAGGGGCGTAAGGATGGCGGCGATGTTGCCCAGCATGCTGCCAATGCCCAGCATTAGCAGCATGGCAAAGTAGAGCACAGAGTACAGCTGAGACACCTCCATGTTTTTGATGGCTTCTGAGTAGACAATGAATGCCAGCCCAGTTCCTTGGACAGCCTGCCAACAGGAAGGAGACAGTGACTGAGTTGGGGGCTTGGCTACCTATAAGCTTATGATAAGGAATAATTTCATTGGGGAGGGAAGTCAAATTCCTTGTAGTGCCTTTCAATTTGATGCTCCAGGGATGCAGAATGTGCCAAGCAAGGGGGGACTGAAGCCCAGACAAACTGCAAAGCAGCCCCTTTGGAAAGCTGCATGGAGGAAAAGGACCAGGAAGTGTTAGTGGACAGCTGGCTGCACATGAGCCAGCAGTGTACCTCTGAAAAAGAGGTCTCTCAGGGGAGACCTGATCACTCTCTACAGCTGCCTGAAAGGAGGCTGTGGTGAGGTGGGGATTGGCCTCTTCTCCCAGGTAACAGCAGTAGGATGAGAGGGAATGGCCTCAAGTTGCACCAAGGGAGGCTCAGGCTGGATATTACAAAACATTTCTTCTAAGTGAGGTGGTGCAGTCACCGTCCCTGGAGGTCTTCAAGAACCATGGGGATGTGCACTGAGGGATGTGGTCAGTGGACATGGTGGGGATGGGTTGGTGGTTGCACTAGGTGGTCTGAGAGGTCTTTTTCAGCCTTAATTATTCTGTGATTCTTACCGTGTCTAACTCAGCTTCTAAGCTGCAGTTTTTCAGCTGGGGCGACAACTGGGCATACTCCTGTGGGTGGGCAGCCATGAGGTAGTCCTTCATCTCACTAAGGTTGTCTGCTGTCAAGGAGCCTTCCTCCAGATCGAAAGTATTCATCAGCAGCAGGATCACCCTGTGGTGGATGGCATAGATTTAGTGCCCATTGCAGATGGAATGGAGCTACCAGGGCCAAGTGAGGGAAGGAGGTTGGGGAGTGCTGCCTGGGGACAGCCCAGTCCAAACAGCATCATCACCTTTACTAGAGCAGTCCTAGATCTGGTGCTGCATGCTGTTGTTTGTTCACCTCCTCTTTAATTTGCAAGGAATGGCTTCTGGGGGCAAAGAAGTAAACAAAATACCCAGCTCTTACTTGTTTATGCAGCTTTCGTAGTTAAATGTCGCCTTGAAGCCATAGATGGAGAAAGTCACAATGCTGGCGAATATGGACGTGGTGCTGTTGATGAGGGAGACGATGATGGCGTGCCGCTCACAGTTGTTGCTTGGGTCATTGTAGCTGGCAAAGGCAATGAGGCTGCCAAAGCCCAAACCCAGTGAGAAGAAGATCTGTGTGGCGGCGCTGATCCACGTTTTGGGGTTCGACAGCTGCTCCAGCTGCAAAACCAGACAGGAGGATGGGGCTGTGAGGCTGCACACTGTACCGCCCCTTGGAGAGTGCAGGGACCGGGACAGCGACCTTGATGAGGTTACGCCCACACCCAGGAGTGAAGGGAATTGGCTTGGGTCCCTTTGTACACCCCTTTTAGCTCAGGGCCGTAGTTCTAGCAGGTTTACTGCACAGTTTGGAAGCAGTACACTGCAAGTGGCGTTAGAGGGCATCCTTCTCTGCAGGAAAGCAAAGAGGAGTGGGCGATGTGGCAGGGAAGCCACCAGCAGCTCACTGCTGGGGACTTGAGACATCTCACCAGGACTACCAATGGAAAAACTCTGAAGAAGAAAGGCAGCATTGCCACCTTTTGAAAACCTACACATTCAGTCACCAATAACATTTAGCTAAAAGTTCAGTGCTGTTTTTCCATACCTTTGGAGTAAACATGTATATCAACCCGTTGACAGCTCCGTGAAGTGTCAGTCCTCTGATGAGGTATATGATGAGAACACAGTATGGCAAGGAGGCTGTGACATAGACGACCTATGGAAAGGAAGGGGAACATCTCAGTAGTGCACATGAAGAACTGCCATTATTGTATTTGTTATCTGTACTGCCCTCTTTCTTGCACTGAGGCACACCTTCCATTGCTATGCATTGTCAGTACATCTTTGCTATTTCATTGGGGTCATTTTTGCCCACAAACCCAGCTGCAGCAAGTTTCAGAGGTTACTCTTAGTTAGCAGTCTCTTGGGCTTCTGTGCTTTTCTAATGCGATTTGTGGATTACAGCACTCAGCCCTGTTCTTAGTGAAGGCTCTTAGGACATTTCTTTCCTCCCCTCCTCCTAACTTTTGCTGCAGATAAAAAGAAAGCAAAAGACCAAGTAGACCTCTTTTTCTCTTTTTCTCTTGCAAAGCCTGAGGAATAGGTGTCTCCTGCCACCATCAGTACCACCAGGGGTGGTGCCTGCCCCTTACCTTGCCTGTGGACGCGGTGCCACGGAGGATGCAGAGGTAGACCACCAGCCAGGCCAGTGTCAGGCACAGTGCCTGCTCCCACTGCAGGTTCCCGCTGGTCTCAAGTGAGGGGGAGATGTTCAGGGTCTGCCGGTACCAGAAGTACTGGGTGGAAGATGTCTTCTCACACTCCTCCTCGTACCCCGTGCGGTTGCTGTTCAAGGGGCAGGTGGCCCATGGCAGTGGGTCCTGGAATGGAGAGAGGACAGCAGTGGAAACAGAAGTTAGGGAAGCTTTTCCCTTGGGGCTGCTTGTCCCCACGTTGTACCACCTGGCCCTGTGCTGACACCATCCCTTGGTAGCAAGGCCCCACTCTCTAAGGGCTGATCCTCTCCTCTGGAGATGGCCCTCTATCTCCCAGGGAGGACTGAGCCTCTCTGATCATCTTATCTAAAGCAAACCCCATCTCCTAGGGATGACTTTCTCCCCAGGGACCAATCCTCTCCCCTGTGACCAACCTCTCTGACCATCTCTGCTGGAGCCAAGCATATCTCCTAGCTCTGAGCTTCTCCCAGAGGACTGAACTCCTGCCCTGGAGCACATGACGTGGACTATCCCAGGGCTGAGCAATGTCCATCCAGTACCAGTGCAAAGCCCTTGGGGTCCTCCATGGGGCTAAGCCATACCACCAGGCACCCACTTACCTGGAAGGAGTGGAAGAGGTACCAGAAAGCCCAGGCATTAATCACGTTGTAGTACATGGAGAGGAAGAAGGAGACGACCACACTGGCAACGCCTGCAGGTGGGAGAGAGTGTGCGGTCAGTGGCGAAGCCCAGAAGCCAGTCATGGCAAGATGGCCGCCTCCTGTCAGGGCTGGCCTGAACTGAGCTCTACGCTTCAGTCACTCTGGAGAGTGAACAATCAATTTACTGTTACAACAAAACATGCATGTAAGCAAGCTCATTTGGGCCATGGGGGTGATATAATGTCTTAATAAAGTTGGAAGATCTGAGCTCTGATAAACACAAAGATGTAGTGTGGAAGCCAAAGCCCCATCCTGCTGCTCTGTGGGGCTGATGCTCAGCATGGGCAGCCTGGGGCTGAGTTTGGCTCTGATCTTCAGGCTGCCACCATTCTGGCAGCCTGCCCCAGGGCATTGGAGCTCAGGCCTCTGTGCCCGAGCAAGGTTCAGCACCAGTGCTAGGAAAGGGAGGAGGAAAATGCCCCCAGCCTGCTGGAAACCCATCTCCTGTCTGCTTTCATCTATGAAGGACAAATTATCTCTGTTCCTTAGGTACTTAAAAAAAAAAAAAAAAAAAAAAAAAAAAAAAGCAACAAAACAAAAGATGGAAATAGAGGACATACCAACCCCACAGAGGTAGGGGCTTATTATTTTCCAGGCTCCGATGCTCCCCTTGCGCATGCGCTGCCCCACCGCCAGCTCCAGGTAGAGCAGCGGCATCCCCTCCACGATCAGCATGATGACGTATGGGATCAAAAAGCCACCTGCAAGGGAAAACAGGTGGTGTCCAGCATACCACCAGCCTGTAAATACCGCACTGCCCTCTCAGCATCCAAGTTGCCCTAGTGGTGGTGGCTGGCTGGCTCCTGTCCCAGCACCTCATTTGTTCAGGAGCACGACACAGCCTGAGGGGCATCTCTTGGGGTTTCAGCAGGTGTCCTGGCCAGGACCAGGAATTTTCCATGGGCATTTGGCAGGGCTGGGATTTCTGTTGTTCAACTGTGGGTCATCAACGGCTGGCGCAATGTGCAGAGCTGTTAACAGGTAACAACATGCCACGCTGACCTCTGAATGTGCTAAGACAAATGAAGGCAAGTAGAAGAGAGCTTTACATGCGGCATTCTGTGATAGGGAGCAAAGCAACAGCAATAACCACATAGACTGGAAATTTTAAGTAACGATTGAAGCCTGGCAGGAAGGAGGGAAGAAGGTGAGGGGCAGGATGCCCATCAGCTTGAATTTCTGGTGGGAAGACAAAATCCTTCCCCTTCACTTCAAGAAAGAGCTGCTGACTGAGTCAAACCCTGGATTACTTCCTGAAGCCTTTCCTGGTTCTCTTTTTACAGCGTGCCAAAAAATTTACGTAAATATCTCTTATGTAGGATTTAATCTGTGGCATTAACATTCTTCACGATGGGCTTGGTGCAGTGGCACAGAAGAATGGGCTTCGGCAGTGGCCGAGGCAAAGGACTGGAAGTAAACACTGAGCAATAATCCGGTTTATTCTCGGAATTAATGTCCTACCGCCCGGCTCTGTCTTTGCTAACAAGGCCTTTGTTAGCCTGTTAGGTAACTTCCTATGCCACAAGGGAGGCAATCGATCTGTTGGGCCGGACAGGGCAGGCCGTGCTCCCTGCAAAGAGGAGGCCAAGGGGCAGCTGCCAGCATCCCTGGGTGCCTGGCATACCCAGTGCTTGAATTCCTGCAGCACTGCTTTGTTTGGTGTGAGTCTTGTGGCCCCCTGGAAGGGCACTCAATGCTTCTAAGAGGGCAGTGAAAGTAATTAGGAGAAGCAAAGCCCACTGTCAGGAGTTTTGGACAAACAATAAGAACTGCTGCTCCCCTGGAAAATTTAATCAGGAGGACAGAACTAGTGGAGAAACTGCTCTTAGAAAAACATGCTTGTCAGAAAACACTTGATTTTATTTACTCTTTTTCTATGGTTGATCAATGTTCCAGTTTGGGTTACATGTCAGAGAATTTTTGCCATCTACTATACTATTGACATAAGGACAAACCACAGAACCTCATCGTCAGTGTTTGAGTTCTGCTGTCTGTCAGGGTGTCTGCCAAGATGAGCTGTTGGAGCACTCATCACATGCAGTTTAATTGCATACAAGCACCTGAGTGTTGTGCCAGAACTCAGTGTTGGACATGAAGCCTTTACTCTCCAAAAGCCTTGATAAGTATTCCCAGAATCCAGCCCTTCCATCGCTTCTGATCTCAGAAATCACAGAATCATAGAATAGCCTGGGTTGAAAAGGACCACAATGATCATCTAGTTTCAATGCCCCTGCTGTGTTCAGGGTCGCCAACCAATGGTTAAAAAAGCTTCAGACACAGCAGCATTTTGCTTCTGCTGTAGTTTTGTCCATTGCATTATCTGAGTTTTTCTGACCCGATCCCTCAGGGCAGCTCTGATGTGGTCCTGGCACTGAGCTGGCTTCTCAACAGCCAGCATGAACCAAATTCCACCACCTCTGCATTTAAAAGCAAGCCATGAGTCAACGTTCATTGCACAAAATGAATAAGAAGAACTGAAACACCTGTGTGTTTCTTTCCTGAAAGGAACAGGTCAGAAGCAGACCAGCAGTAAATAAGGCAGATATTGATCATGTTGCTTAGTGCATGTACAAGATGGGTCCAATGCTCTGACAACGGATACAGCTTGGGAAATAATATAAAACTGGGATGGTTTATGAAAACAGACAGTTTCTGCACAGGTAGTTCTTCAGTAAATGCCAGTAAACCAGAGGTAGTTATACACTAAAAGAGATTGTTAGTGGTGCTTTTCAGTTAACGAATTAACTGACTTTCAATTTCTAAGGAACAACATCCATGGCTGCTATATGATTTGGATATCATCTTTCTCCTGTTTGGACCTGGGAGAGGGATGGACTTTCAAAGGTGGTGATTGGGCATTTTTGAGCCCATTTATTCCCTATTTTCAAAGTTTCCTGTGAGGCATTAGCACAGGAGCTCCTGCTGATTGAGGATTTTCATCCAAATTCAAGGCAGCTTTGCAGACAACTTATCACCTCCCGGAGTAAGGTTTGTATAAAGGACAACACATTAATGACAGCTCCTTGATATGTTACAGCAGATCCTTCAATCAACTCAGTGTGAACATCTTCCCACCTCTTACTTGATCCAGCTACTTCTCAGAGAAATTGTGAGGATCTGAGCTCATTTCTAGTGCCTTCAGAGTGGCTCGAGGGGGCAGGAAAGCAATACATAAACATCCTACGGACCTACAGTTCTCACTGTGCTTTTACAAAACATGGGGCTTCCCACTGTTCCACTGTACTTCTGAGAAGTGAGTGCTGTGTGGGAGCAGCGGTCAGGTGAATATTTCATGCTAAAGAACACATAAAACAAAGCAGACAAAGTCTGAGCCAGCTGTATGTTGTGCCCTTCTTGCACAGCACAAGGAACTTTCCTCCTGAAACACGCAGAAGAAAAACCTGACCTCCTGCTCTGCTCCGGACCCTGGTGGGGTCAGCAAGGACAAAACGCCTCTGGAGCTCATCATCACACTTCCAGAGGCAGAAAGTGAGAAATGCAAACTGCACTTACCTCCACCGTACATCTGACACAAATATGGGAACCTCCAGACATTCCCCAGCCCCACGGCATAAGAGATGCAGGCAAAAACAAACTGCAAGGGGTTGTCCCACAGCGGCCGGGCCTTCTCCATGTCCTGCAGGTGGGCAGCCGTCCTGTTGCTGCTGCCGGCCCACAGGTGCTCTGCCAGCCATGCGCCGCCTCCACGCCAGCCTGGCTGTGAGGGGAGGGCAAGGCAGAGGCATGCTTGCCAATTCCTATCAAGCTTTTTAATTACTAATCTTATTAACAGGCACATACTGAAGTAGGAATGCTGGTAAATAGATTATAGACACACACACAGCACTATAAAATTGATACTTGGGGTGAATAGCTGCCTGGGCTTTGACGGGCATTTCTGGGAAGGAGGTGAGCCCAGGGATTTTCATTGCTCATGTGCTGACTTGACAGTGGAAGGGAGCAACGGTTGGGCTGCAGCTTGGTTTGGGACAGTGAAAAAGGCTTCTCCACATGGCTGCCTTCTCTGGGTGTGATGTCTGTGTGCCCGGATCCACACGGGGAAGATGTTTCTGCACCATCAGGGCTGGTTGCAGTGGTTGTCAGAGTTGGCTGTTACTTAAAAAGTGCCCGTTGTCCTCAGGAGGTCATTGGACATCTGGAAGCAGCCCCAGATGTGTCCTTGTCACCCAGGCAGGTCTCCAGCCTTTAGTCCAGCACTTGGTTGAGCCACAGCCCAGGCTCTTCTCCCTTCACGCCCAAACCCCTCTGCTGCAGATGAATGTTTCCAAGGGGCTGTTAATTTAAAGCAGTTTTTTAAGCAGACAGAGAGAGGCCACTGGGAAAACGTGGCCCACTGTGGAGGCAGAAGGCCTGAGGAGGTCTCTGGGCTGCCAGAAGGTGCACTGAAGTGCCAGGCCTGGAGGTGAGCCCCATGTGCTTGGGCTTCTGCCAAGGTACACTTTGAGCTCAAGCACTGCAGCAAAGGAAGCGACTAGCAGCATCTCCAGCAATAAAAATGGGCTGAACAAGTCCAAGGACTCAGCTTCCTTCTTCAGATGTCTAAAAATGTGTCTCCTTTCAGGGCAGGACTGGGCCCCTTTTAGATCCATTTTACAAGTAACACCCTCTTGGCTGCTGTCAGCCAACCACAAAAGGTGACCGTGAGAGATTTATGCATCTCACATGAATGAAAACAGTTTGCATGGTGTGCTTGAGTGCTGTTGGAAGTGGAGGTGGTCACTGGGTTAGCGTCTGGCTTTGCCAGGCCTTTCCACAGTACAGTTTGAGGGAGCTGATGCTTCTTGTGCAGCATCCCTGATGCTCCTGCCTTGCCTGCAGAAGTGCAAGGCGATGACCCACCCTGGAAATACATTACATGGTAACTCCAAATTCTGCTGAAAGGAAAAATCTGGGGGAAAATTAGGGCTGAAAGCCACTAAACTGAAGGACACACTGAGAAGCTCCAGATACAGTTAACTATCTCACACCATGCAAACTACTGTAAGTGATTGAAAACCAGAATGTCCCTCGCTGCCTGTGGTGTTTATTACAAATGATTCTTATAAATAACTTAGAGCATTTAATAACTAACTCACAGGAAGGGGAGCCTTAAAAATAGCACATTGCTAGCACTTGGGATGCTTTTGTGTGAATAGATTACTGCTACTGACGAGGACAATCAAGTTAAACATTTCTTTGGCTCTGCCCCTCCTCCCCATTACATTTCAAACTAGTTGACATGAAAGGCTGTGCAGGCAAAGAGGTGTGGTGCCCTTGACACAGCTCAGGCCAGATCAGAAAGTTCAGATGCAACGAAATGTATCATTGTGTCTCTCTTGAATGCCAGTATTATAAACAGAGCTCAATATCTTGCTGTAGGACTTTCCACATGCACCTCAGATAACCCAGATGCTATTTCTTATGCAATCAAAATGTTATCTTCTTTGCACTTCCTTTCTTTGGGTTGGGTGAGGTCTCTTGCTTTATCTGGAGGGACAGAGGTCTCTAATAGATACACAAGAATTTTTTATTATTTAATTGCTGACGTTTGTTAAAAGAACAATTAACAATGTCCCCTGTATCTAACAGATTCAAGAGTTTGGAGTCTGGAGGAGAGGTGAGAAAGGATAGGGGTTCATCTGCAGAGCAGTGCAGGGACTGGTGGGACAACATGAAAACTGCCCCATGTAAACCGAATCACAAACTGATAAACAGAGAAGAGAACCCCACTTCTCATACAGTAAAATTAACCTTACTTGGTAAAGGTACCAACCACGGGCTTGCACCTGTTAATGCCAGTAAGTAAGAAGTACTTCTCCCAGCTCCTTAAAATGCAGACCAGAAGGGAGCCCGGTGTCCTAGTCATAGGTTCCTAGTCATAGGAAACCATGATTCTAGACTGGGAGAGAAGATTTATTTCATTATATTGCTGAAAGAGACGGAAATCAGGGAAGAAGTAAAAAGAAGCAGCTAAAGAAGTCTGATATAGAACAGTTCCTAGATAATTCTACTACCTGGTGGTCTGCATTTTATTAAACTACACTCAACATTTAGGACAATATCCCATAGATTTGAAAAAACTATCTCTTGTGGTGGGCTTTCCTTTGTCAGCAAGATGTGGGAGAGGGCCATGCCTGCTGTTCAGTACCTGCCCTTCCTGGAGGCACTCCATTCTGAGTGGAGTACACTGCCTGCTACATGTTAGAGGACTACCATGAGGAAGCACCAGAGGAGTCTCTACAGACAGGGTCTGGTACCAGATTTGGAAATTGGCAGCCCTGTCTGTGGCAAGGTGTTAAACTTTGTGAACCTTGGGGTTCCTTCCAACCCAAGCCATTCTAGAGCCTATCAAGCATGTACACAGCTAAGCTAGCAGCAGCTCCCACATGTGGTAGCACATGCTCCAGTGTCTTTCTGCTTGGATATACTGTTCACAGTTACTACTCTAAGCTCCATGTTTCTTTTGGAGAGAGAAAGCATCCTGCTGGATTTCTAGATCTTTGAGAACCTGTATGCCACAACAACCGCAGGTTGGTTCTCTTTTGTGTAGTCAGAGATTACAGTTATTCCCCCAAGCAGTGATTAGGATGGCAGGATTGCAATTACTCCTCCAGCTCATCACTGTGTCTCTGCAGCACATCCCAAAAGCAAGGTATGTGGGAAATGTACAACTTGCAGCTGTTCTGACATCAGCCTATTAAATGAAAGAGAAGCAGTTGCAGTTTAAGTGTTATGTACGAATATTCATTTTATGACATTAGGAAACCAGTATATTATCCAAAAGAGAGAAACAGATTAAGGACTACTTTACGAACAGTTAGAGCACTGGGCAATATTAGTGTCTCATTAGGAAGGTAGCATGCAGCACTGCTGGCTCATCTATTAGCGACCAACTGCTGCGCTCACATCACGGTTACAGCGCAGGGTTATTTGTTGGCTGTCACACTCAATACTAGCAAAACTGAGCTGCCTAGATTTTGTTCCCATAGAAAACATGCTTCAGTTTGGCAAGAAAGAAAACCCAACACAGACAAAAAAAAAAACACAAAAAATAAAAAACAAAAAAACCAGAACAGACCAAAACAACCAACCAAAAAAAAAAAAAACCAAAAATCCAAAACCCCAACTGACTTGAGAGTTGATTCCTGCAGATCAGCCAGTTATGGAGAAATCCTCTTTTTAAACATTTCCTTCAGGCATAACTAGGGGATTAACAGCTGGACTGAAGGAAACAGAAAATGTACACTTGAGCAGTACAATGAACTTCCAAGAACAAAGGTTAGTGAAAGCAGCATTAGAATTTACACTGTAGAAAAAGAAACAAAGTTTTAGAAATGTTAGATTGTTTATTATTTAGAATGTTCAGATTATTGTGCCTATCTCAGCAAAAAGGGAACTGCTGTTGTATAATGCTCAGGTATTTGGCAGGCAGACAGATAATACATTTTTATCAGGAGCTGCAAATGAAACCTTTCTCTTAACAACTGAGCAATCACACTAATCTCATATTCACTAAACTGGAAATCTGCAAGATAAGTTATCAAAGCTGGTGCTTCGATTCTGCACTGCACAATTCTCTGCATGATTTGCCTTTCTCATTGAGATAATAAGGTCTGTAGTCATGATAGCCTATGGCCAACTAATCTTACTGAGACCTATGCGTGTACTGCAGTTGAGAACATACATTCCTACTGAAGAGTTTTTAAGCAGATAAAGAAAGCATATCAGATATTCAATATTCTAGCAAAGTCAGCAGCAAAGGATGTACAAAAAAAAAAAACAAAACAAAAAACCAAAACCCAAACACCAAAAACATCATTCTTCCCTTTTGTTTTAGAAGTAGTAACTGATCTTGTTAAAATGAGTTTCATTGCAAAGGAAAATACAGTATTCGTCCACACAAGCATTGGTGTCAAAATAACTGCTCTGAGAAAACACAAGGCAGGAAGCTCTCTATTAAGAAAATAACATTTAATTACTGTACAAAATAATACCTTCCTGAATTTAACTGACCTTGTATGTCAGTGTATGCTGCAGACACAGAAGTCCACCCCACTCCTGGCTTTCTTAACCACTGTGGAAAAAGGGCAGCAAAAGAGCTCACATGGCAGATTTGCCTGTGGCATGACTACAAGAGCAATGTCAACAGCTCTACCCACTGAGAAGGAGTGAGGAAAAGGATCCATTTCAGCTCAAGCAGCTCCTGAGACAAGCACTGTAAACATCAGCTAATCTCTAACCCAAAGATTTCTTCCCAGCCCTGCTACTGGAACGCTTCTCTTGGAGCTGTTTGATGGGCTGTAGAATTTGGCATGGACCTCTAATTTCCACCTTTATGTTACTAGCAAGGCTTTTACTGATCTGCTGCTATTTTCTATAAGTATTTAAGAGTATTTAAAAATGTATTTAAAGCAACCCTATCCAAATAAAGCTCCTTAAAGATTGGATAATTTAAAACATAATGGTTTTATTTAGAGTAACATACAACATACATATGAGCAGAAAAAAAAACAAGTACAATGCACTATGAAGAGGCTGTCAGCTAAATACAAAGTCTTCTCTGAAGGCTTGAGTAAACTGTTTTCCAGTGAGGTTACAATAAGAAAGGAGGCGAAAACATCTACAATAACTTATTTCTTAAGAAAGCTGTTCTATAAGCCACTTCCTCATGCTTTTTCAGATTGTACTTTAACATCAAAAGTAATGAAGAAAATCAGAATCTGTATCCTAATGTGAACATTTGTTTTAAATAAAGTGAAAGAGCATAGCTCCAATTAGTGTTGTTTTTGGGTTTTTTTTTTCCCCCTGAAAGAGTTCACTGCTTCTCCTGTTTCTCTCACTACCGAATGAATAGCCTCTAGCAAAATGTTACTGGCCACATTTTGCAGAGAGATCAGACAATCAGTGTGAATTTATGCTATAGAATCAGCATGTTTCTTTCTTCTTCCCTCCTACTTTTTACTGCTACCAACACAGTTTTCACAAACAATGCCACTTCACAGCTACATGAACCGTACTTCATAAAACCACTGCAGTTTTCACCTCAGAGACACCACTAAAAACCTAATATTTTTTTCCCCCCCTTTTCTTAACAAAAATAAATTCCTTTCTTTGTAAAGAATCGCCTCAGATCTTAATAAGATGCTGCTTGTTATTTCTCAAGGAATGTTGATGATTAACTTAAAACATGACTACAGAAACTAAGAGTAATAAACTATGGGTTTATAAGGAAGGGTAGAAGTTTCAGCATCCTTTTAGTATTAATAGAAAGTTATTTTAAGCACTAGAAGCAAGTTGTACATTATTTTAAACAAAATTTGATTAAAAATAACACCGCTCTCCCTATGTCAGCTTTTGGTAGCTCAGTCTTCTGGCTCATATCTGAGGATAAAAAAATAAAATAAAATCAAAACAGAGTAGAAAATAGCTGAGAGACACTTTGTCTGTAACGAAAATATGAAACCTAAGTAATGAATTGCTCCCACTAGTGGTGCAGCCCTGTCAAGATTCAACAAGTGCCTAAGGGCACAGACAGTACAATATTATAGTATATACTTTCCAGAGTACTTTCTGCTTTTAAAATTGGCTAGTTTACCAAATAGTAGCTTGAAAGCATGAATAAGACTCTACTCACAAATCCCAGTATACAAACAGAAGTTTAGAAGTTCCACCTCTGTCTTCCTACAGAACACATCTAAGGCATCCATGTTGCCAGTGCTCACTTGCCATTTGCAGAAGGATAATTTCCTACCTGATACAAGGCCAGCACATATCCTTATTTACTCAGTATGAGCCTAACCTTGCTTACATACTGTGCCAATTATCATTCCCATAAAGAAATGTGGAAGAAATAAGACAATGCCAAAGTAACTGGTACATTTCCCATCTGTACCTCTGTGTTGCTGCTGTGGTTAGCTATCACACTCACTAATGTTGTGCAGGCACAACTCAATCCCACACACCTAACATCTAGCTATAAAGGACTGGCTTTTCAAAAACCAGGGAACAGCCTACTACAAAATTTCCCTTGGATTTCTAGTCTGGTTTTAGAGAGTTTTGTATTTATAAAAGCATATAAAGGAGCAGAATGTGGATCTTGTTCAGACTGAACAGCACTTACTTGGAAAGCCTTCTTCGTAGATCCTTTATCAGCTCGTTCTTCTTAGTAAGAATTTCCTTCATGTTGCGGTAGGCAGCTGTTTGCTGAAACTTCTTCTCTAACTCCTACATAATAGTACCAACATATTACTTACACGTTGTCAAAAACAGGTTAATACATTTTCTAAAATATGAGCTTTTCCTCCTCAAGTTTCAAAACAGCAGTTCTATTCCTTACCCAAACGTAGATGAAACCAGCTGGTAGATTTAAAGGACATCAGTGGGAAGGACAAACACAAGTCTCATTTTCTATGGAAATCACACATCTTCTGAAGACTGGGAACATTGTTCTAAGTTAAAAGTTTCTATGCAAACACATGCACAATTTTTAAATGTTATTTCATTAAAATCATGATGTTCACTCTGGTTTTTGCTATTCTACACATAACGTGTTTCCAATGAAGTAACAAAAATGTGTAGTAAACAATGAAAATTAAGTAACAAACGTGACCCAATAAATTCTGTGTTCTTGTTCACTTATTAATCAGGTAAAAAGTGAGTAAGGAGCTTTACATTACAATCAAATGCCAACCTTCTCAGCTGTGGATAGCTGATCCTGAACCTTAAGCAAGTCATGTTTTGTTGTCACCAAATTCTCTTCCAGGAACTTTTGGTTTGCAGTAGAATCACTCAAAGTCTTCTCAAACTGACATTTCAAAGCTGCCACTTTATTCTCCAGTTCAACGATATCCTTGTTTACATCAGTCTTCAAAAGAAGAAATATTTAAAGTACGGTAAATGAAAAAGAATATTTGAAGTGTCAGATGCAAAACTCCACGGAAATGGGTACACCTTAACTTTTATGACTTACGTTTGCCCTGTTCCTCTAAAGCACAAACTAAAAGTGCTCCAGTGAGAAAGTCATTTAACAAAGGAAGTTAACTAACACAGTTGGTTAAAGCACTGGGTAATTTTTAACTCAAAAAACAACAACAACAATTTGTAAATAAATGCATTTTTCAGACAGCTGAAATGCCTCCTCTGCCCAGCTGAGGTTTCAAGATCTTGTGTTTCCCTTCTTTAGATGTGAGGTGAAACCACATGATGAAACACACTACATGAAGGGAAGGATGAAAGTGTTAAGGACCATGTTAGCAGTCAGGTACTGATACTGCACTGCTCAAGAGGAATCTTCACATCCTTATGGCATGAAACAGCCCAAACTCTTCTGGCAATCAGTCCCAGGTAACAAAACATACTTGTGTAACTGTTCTGTGGATTCCATTTGAAAAATCACTCTCAGGTACAGAAGGTAAACTTCATACTCTCAAAAATACAGTGACTCAGAATGAGGCTCAACTACCAGAACCTTAAAAAGAACAGAAATCTAGAACTAAGGAAGCTCTGCTCCTTTGTAGTCAGTGTAAGACACCAACTGATAATGGTACCTGCACAGAAAAAAGTGAATTTTGAATTTTGGGACTGAGTTCAAAACTGTGATGCTGAAAAGCACCACATTTTGTTTCGGGTCAGAATGATCTCCATCTGTTCTGAACTGTACCACTGAAATCAGACAATGATGCAAAAAATTCTATGTCCTTGTGCTAACCTGATCCACCAGAATCATTGCTCCCCTCGTGTGGAACACACCTGGCCTGTGGAACCTTATTAAACTATTAAAAACCAGAAGAAAAGTCTGCTGAACTAAAACAAGCTGTGACTCAGCAGTCATTTGTTTGTCTACAGAAGCTGAGAACTGCTCCTTAACGTGCATCTGGGTTCATATGATTGTATTGTCACCCATCTCATAAAGACATGAGAAGAAACCAGACAAAACGTAGCATTTTCTCCAAATAACTAATACACTCATTAATTAAATTAAGCTCTATACATTAGCACTGTATTTCCTAGCTAGTTTCAACTACATACACACACACAGCAATACAGAGTGAAAGCTGGAGAAGAAAGTGACAGATGAGGAGAGAGTAAGTTTGAACATGAATGCTGCAGGTACTTGGCTGCCCTGACATTCAGGCAAATTCAGATTTAACCAGAAAAGTAGGAAGAGATTTGCTTCCAATCTTTTAAAACAACAAGCACCAATGTCCAGGATTTAATAAAATCCTGTAATAGTAAACCTTTAATAATGTAAGGCGTAAGAAAACAGATAAAGAAAACATTTGTCCTGATGGATATATCAAGTTCCCTATTAAACAGTATTACTGAACACAGATTTTGAAAGTTATTAGATATAACTGAAAAGTACTAAGAAAAATAAGTACATACCATAAACCAGTGAGTAAGCAAAATAAAAAGAAATGAAGATTAAATGAGAAAAATCAAAGTGGAAATGTTTTATGACGCTGAATTTCAAGTCTGTCAATACAGCTGGAATTCAAAAAGGCTTTCAAAAGGCTGGGATTAAAGTGTTCTAATTTTGTTAAAAAGTTTGCACTGAAATGCTTTAGATTTAAGAAACAACTATAAATTGACACACTTCAGAAAATTCTAATTATCAAAATAAGGGTACAGACAAAAATACCAATGTGACATGAAAGGATTTATGTGCCAACTTACATGAGTGTTAATTTTTTAGGCCTTTTTCTGCATCAAATAATCACTATGCCTGAATCAACATTTATAGAAAAGGCTAAGAGCTTCAAGTAGTAGAAAGATGATCAACCTCTGTCATCTGACCCATGCTCACTGACATCTGTAGCAAAACTTCAGGAATATGGGATCAGGACACATCTGTAAGCATTTGGGTTTATAAAGTCTGAACTGAGATGAAGCAAGTCCATGTTGATATTGATATTGTTAATTGATTGATATGTTTGAAAGAATTAGTGTTTTACTGTTGCCATAAAAAAGATCAAGTGGGAAGGAACACAAAAATGTATTTGTATCTGTTAGTACAGGCATTGTTCTTGAGAGTATCAACTCTGGAATGCTACTCTGTGACAGTACTTGGAATAATACTTTGGTAAGAAGGTAGTGTGGTCTATTGGACACAAAACCTATGTCATAAAATAAACCAGCAGACTGCATTATCTGCTGACTGACAGAGCAGCACGAGTGTGACAATGCTTGCAGGAACACGACAATACTAACCTGAAGTTTTGTACCTGCTAGAAAAGAAACATACCACACAGACCAACGTGGGCAATAGTGTAAAACAGCAGTGATTGGGGTACAAATCCTAGTTATATTTACCTTTTGATCTCCCTGGATCATCTGCAGATCCTTCAGGGACTTCTCTAGTTTGGATTTTTCATCTAGTGCAGCTGTAGCCTGTAACACATGGAAAATGTAACGCCTCATATATGTATTTTAATTGAAAATATGAAAATAATAGCCATGGAATTCTTATTTAGATTTTTTAATAATATGTAACCAGCAGTAAGCATCCAAGCTTACAGGAAATTTACCTGTGTTTCTATTGTCTTAAGTCTGGTCTTCAATTTTTCATTTTCTTCTTGGAGACAAGCAACTGTCTTTGGGTAAATAAAAAAGAAAGAGTTTACAGACTCGTGCTATTTTGAATTTTCCAAATACTTCCAGTAAGAAAATGTGTTTCATTGCTTATGAAAGCAATCACACTTGTAAATGCTTTTAAAAATAGCCTTGCTGATAAGGACTACTGATTTCTTCCTAAAGCCTATCCTGCAAATCATTGTTTCCTGTCTCTGTCAGCAAGAAATGTGAGTCTTCAGTTCTGCTGTAACCTGTAAGTCCTCTCACTTAAAATTAGTCCTTATTTTACTGAATTGGGAATGGTGCAGTCACTCTCCTGTGAGTATCAAGATTCCCAGTAAACCAAACTGCACATTTGGACATGCAGTTCTCATTGCTGCTTATCACTTGTATTTTCAATCAATAGGCAGGTAAATATTTTGCAGCTCCTTGCAGCCTTTCAATACCTAAAGGGAGCCTACAAACAGGAGGGGAGCCAACTCTACCAACAAGGGTAGATAACAGCAGGACAAGGGGAAATGGTTTTAAGTTGAGTGAGGGGAGATTTAGGTTGGATGTCAGGGGGAAGTTCTTGACAATGAGATGGTGAGGTGCTGGAACAGGCTGCTCAGAGAGGTTGTGGATGCCTCGTCCATCCCTGGAGGTGTTCAAGGCCAGGTTGGATGGGCCCTGGGCAGCCAGTCTCTGAGTCAAGAGACAAATTCTTACCTTGTTTAGCAGCTCTGACCCTCCTTCATTTATGGGAGCCAGTTTTGGTTTAATGAGCTCTGCATTGGGCTAAAGAAATAACAGAGGTTAAACCATTAAATTATACAGAAGGAAGAGAACTATTCATTTAGTCTGTAAAATAACTATTAACAGTCCATTCAATTTTCTTTTACAAACCAAATGAACCATCTTTTATTTCAGTTTCATTTTTAGTGGTACCTTGGCTCTTAAATTACATATTCAGCTAAAGCTCAACAAAAATACTGTATATAGTTGGAAAGGGTGTGCAAACCTGAATTTACAAAAGGCTACTGATCCATAACCACCAAAGGACAGAAGAGTTCAGAAGAGAGAAAAAATATTTTTTATTGATTGTAAGTAAAAAAAAATATATATGTTTTCAGATGTCAAAATAATCTTAATTACTATTTTAAGTATTCAAATATATATTAACTAAGTATACACTTAAGCTACAAAACAAATACTCTACATTGCTAATCATACAAGATAAGCTAGAGTCACACCTGTACTGCAGGGTTAGGGTGAAGGTCCCCCAGGCTGAGACAAAGCCCAGCACACTTACCTGTCCCAGTTTCACCCCAGCCTGCAGGGGAAGGGAACCCAGGAGCAGAGGCTCCAACACATCCCTGGTCTGACTGACTCTGGGATCAGGATTATGAGGCATGCCAGAGGGCAAAGAATCTGCAGTCTAGAAACAGCTGAGACAACTTGGTGTGAGCCTTGGTGCTGAACTGTAAAATGCTATTTGAAGACTTCTAAGATTACCCTGAATATCTTTTTTGCTATTTTCAGCGTGAGGAAGAAATACTAAATAACTGTTTCAAACAGCTATCGTGACTCCATATTATTATATTTTAAAATAGAACTACCTTCTTGTTTGAAGATGTGAATTCCGACTTTTCAAACTCCGCAACCTGTTCCAACAGTTCTCTTGAAAACAAAAGCAAAGGGAGGCATTTATTTAATAAATGAACCAAGCTACGAAACACATTTTACCAGGCTAATGCTTTTTGTTGCACATAAGATCCTTGTGAGAAGTACAGAAATCCCATGCAGGTACAGTAAGTGCAATAGATAACATTGGATAATGGTATGGAAAATGCACCAGAACTGTAAGATATACACAACAAGTACTTTTTAGTTAAATCCTACCACCTGCTGCCAACTGATTAACAAGTACAAACATAACCAATAAAAGCATCTACCTGACAAATTTGAAAGTTTCATGTATCCCCCCCCCCCCCCAGGTTATTGATAGAAGTCTTGACACTAATTTGTCATTGATATAAGAGAAAAAGCATAGGTTTCTATGGTTAGGAAAAGCATGCAGATAATCAATATTTGGAAGGCCTTTTTGTTATTGGAAGACATTCTATATGGCCAAATATACATTACCGATTCTCCAATTCAGAGATGTCTGTCTGTAACTTAAGGTACCATTTCTCAGCCTGTGAAAAGAGCTGGCGCAGCAGTAAAACATTGGTGTACGTTGTATTTATGAGCTCGGACTCCACTTCACTGTGTACAATGGTCTGCAGCCCATCCAGCATGTCTGCCACCTCATCAACTGTGAAGGTCTCCTCAACAAGCCTGAATGGAGAAGTCAAGGTGAGTCACCTCTGACAAAGATAAAGATTTTGCACTGTTATGAGACCTCACCACATTAGATATTACTTGTATGTAACGCAGCAGCCTCCTGAAGATGTCCACTGTCAGCAGTTATTAATGAGATTAGTAGCTAGTTGTTGTCTTTACATTTTCTGTCGGTAACACTAAAATCATGAATATTATTTCCTTACAGAAATGCACACAGCAGAAGAAAGGTATAAGGAAGTGTCACACTACCTGTGTTAACTTCTAAGAATTCGCATAACTAAGTTTTAAAAAGATTTGATTTTTAACATTTGGAAAAATCACTGAGTGATTTTTCATAGATCCACAGTATGGCCAGGGTTGGAAGGGACCTCATAAAGCTCCAACCCTCCTGCTGCAGACAGGGCCACCCACCTCCCCATTTAATACTAGACCAGGCTGCCCAGGGCCCCATCCAACCTGGCCTTGAACACCTCCAGGGACGGGGCATCCAAACCTCTCTGGGCAGCTGTTCCAGCACCTCACCACTCTCATAGTCAAGAACTTCCCCCTGACATCCAACCTAAATCTTCCCTCCCTCAACTTAAAACCATTAAAGCAATTAAACCATTAAAGCATTCCTTCATCAATAAGAACATACAAATGTAAGGTAAGGAAAGCCATCCCCTACAGCATTTCAACCTGTGGTTGTTTCCATTAGAGCTGGTTGTGTTTATGCTCCATCGTACCACACAACACAGACCCCCAGAGGTACCTGCTGTCCTTAAGGTCCTGGAAGCACGAATCCACTGTTTTGAGACACAGGCCACGCTTGAAACGAGCAAAGCGCATATAGTTGATGGCTTCATTCTGGTGGTGCTCGTTAAGGCCCAGCTCCGCCTGCAGACAAGGATGGGAGCATACAGAGAGCACTCACTGAAAGAAGCAGAAAGGGCCGTACAGGTCTGCAGCTGGACAACGTGTCCTTCAGGGCTGGAAACGGAGCACGGAGCTCGAGAGCGAAAGGAACGCGGGGAAATAAGGCAAGCTCCGCAGTCAGTCGACCAGCCAGAGCTCCGCGCCCCGCGGCAGCGCCACAGCCCGGCACTCACCATGGCGACGCGGCAGCCCAGGCGGCGGTTGGGGCGGTTATGACTACAGGCCGGCCGTTGCCATGGGGAACGCAGCCTCGTGAGCGCCCTCGCCGCTCTCCTATTGGCTGCGGCCCGCATACGTCACGAGCGCCGGCCGCGCCGCCGGCCCTATCCCCTGCGCGTCACCCTGTGCGCATGCGCGCCGATCGCCGCGCCGCCCAGGTGGCGTTGCCGATGGGCATCTTAATTTTTTTGGTTTTGTTTTTTTCAGTCTTCCTAGGGGATGCTTTTAATCTCAGTTACAGCGCATGGCTAAGGAAAACAAGACCATCGGGCTGTGGTTAGGAAGGTTGACCTCTTACCATCAGGCTGACCTGTCACTCGAATGTTGATCCGATTCCTCTCCTTCCCACAGCTGATACGCTTTGCAGAGCACCACTGCAAATCTTTCTTGTCCTCCACCTCTCTCCTGGCTTGCTGTGCTGTATGCCACATCACTTCCTTGTCTGAAAACCCTGGAAACAGAAATCACGGCATGTGGGTAGAGGTGTGCAAAATGGGTGGGAAGTTATGATTAAAAAAGATTAAGCAGACATGAGTTTGTAAGCTTTCTAATTGGTAAACCAGTTTTAAGAGCCCTGTTCGGCACTGAGATTTTTGCACCGTGTTACGGTGTGACATGTTGCAAATGTCATCCGATTTGGTGTACTCTTCTCTGGGTAAAAAACTGGCTGGGTGGTTGAGCACAGGGAGTGATGGTGAATGGAGTTAAATCCACTTGGTGTCCAGTCACAAGTGGTGTTCCCCATGGATCTGTGTTGGGGATGGCCCCATTTAATATCTATATTGATAATCTCGGCAAGGGGACCAACCCTCAGTACGTTTTCATGTGACACCAAACTGAGAGGAAGTGTTGGTCTTGAGGGTGGGAAGGCCCTTCAGGGGTTTCTGGCCAGGATGGTTCGATGGACTGAGGCAGTTGTGCGGGCTTCAACAAGGTCAAGTGCTGGGTCCTGAACTTTGGCCACTGCAACCCCATACAGGGCTGCAGGCTTGGGGCAGAGCAGCTGGAAAGCTGGGGAAAAAAAGGAGCTGGGGATGTTGGTGAACAGCTAGCTGAAAGTGTGCCAGCAGAGTGCACAAGGGGCCAAGAAGGCCAATGGCATCCTGGCTTGTATCAGAAATAGTGTGGCCATCAGGAGCAGGGAGATGATCGTCCCTCTGTGCTCAGCACTGGTGAGGCTACACCTCAAGTGCTGTGCTCAGTTTTGGGCCCTCACTACAAGAAGGACATCAAGACCCTGGAGTGTGACCAGAGAAGGGCAATGAAGCTGTGAGGGATCTGGAGCACGAGTCTTATGGGGAGCAGCTGAGGGAGCTGGGATTGTGCAGTCTGTAGGAGCCTCTAGAGGAGGCTCAGGGGAGATCTGATTGCTCTCTACAGCTGCCTGAAAGGAGGAGTGGTGGGGTGGGGGTCGAGCTCTGCTCCCAGGTAACACTGATGGGATGAGAGGAAATGGCCTCATGTTGCACCAGGGAGGGTTCAGGTTGGGTATGAGGAAGAATTTCTTCTCAGGACGAGCAGTGATGCAGTGGCACAGGCTGCCCAGGGAGGTGGTGCAGTCACCGTCCCTGGAGGTGTTGAAGGACCGTGTGGATGTAGCACTGAGGGACGTGGGCAGTGGGCATGGTGGGGTGGGTTGGTGGTGGTCTTAGTGGTCTTGTCCAACCTTAATGATTCTGTGATTCTAAGTTGCCAAAGTAATCCTGCTGAAACATAGTACCTCTGATTCTCTACCTAGCAATCTCATACCACTCTGACATGACAAATGTTGAGATCTAGTGATCTACTGGAGTCTCTTCTTGTCGAAGCCACAGTGAATAATTGCCACAAAAGTAGTAACCCTTAAAGATGTATTAATAGCTCTATTATGAAAGAACCCAAAACTGTCAGGGAACTTTGTAATGTTGTGTTGGACAGATGCACACATGATGGTTAGTGCTTACTAAAACTGAAACCTGGACACTCCTAAAAGTTTTGCTTTACTTGCTTTCCATAAAACAAACACAAAACCAAAGCAGGAAACAGAAATCATGTTGATGATCGTCATTAAAGCCAGATGGAAGATACACCAATGAAATAAACATTGTTTTCCCAGAAATGGTAATACTTGGGAATAAAGAGTTTAAACCTTGAAATAATCAGTCTTACTCATATCTAGAATTTGCATATCACTTTTAGTGGGATTTATTTATAGGTCATCATTTATTAACATGGCTTTTTTTCCTGTATCTTTGTACAGTAGATTTAAAAACTGTGAGTTCTTCAATTCTTTTTGTAAAGCTGGTAAAAATTAGATGTTATGTAGCCTAGTGCATCTGTTTATAACATGCCTATTACGAGGACGTGTTTGTTCTTATAAAATGCACCAGTTTTATCTTTGTTTTTCAGTTACTACAACAATTTCATCTTCAAAATACATTGTAATATTGAATACATTAGTGCACTGATGCACCTGCACTTTTGATCTGTTTTAGTTTTGCAGTCAAGGAATGAAGATGCCTACAGATGAACTGCATGTCCAGGACTACATAAAGTAATGCCAAGGGAGCTTCTGGTCCCTCATGATGTTAATTAAATTAATTAATTAATACGTTCAGAAGTCAGTGGGGAATTGCAACTCGTGTTTAGATCTGTCAGTTGCCTACTGGGTCAACTTGAACAAATTGCCGTGCTTCAGTTTTCTCTCCATAAAATACAAATGACTCTGTTCCAGGACTTTGCAGAGGTGGTGTTTGGAAACTTACTGAATTTTTTAAAATGCTTTGAGATTCCTTTGTCGGAAGCACCTTGTATGAGCATCTTATGGCTCATCAGTATTAAGTGCTACTACCATCAAGATTTCTGCACTTGAGCAGGACTTGGCAGCTCTGCACCAAGCCTGCAGGTTCCGTCTGGGCAGTTGAGGAGGAGCTAATGGAGCAAGAACAGAATACTGACTTCTGCAACGTGTGCCCAAAGCCTGGGAGGAACAGAGCCATCCAGCCAGCAAAGAGGTTGCAGTTGAAATGATACAACTTCTCTCTAGCACGGTGAGCATGGTGCTTGTTTTCTGAGAGACTTTTCTGTGGAAACTGCTTCACAACTGTCTGTGCTGTACCAGGCAGACAGTGATGGCACAGGATGCCAAATTCAATTTCACTCCCAGACGGAAACATTCAGTAAGATTCCACATATGTATTCAAAACATATGTTGACAAAGAATGGCAACAAGTGTCAGCATCCTATGGAGAGTTCATAGCTTGGTCCAGTCTTACCTGGCTCTTCTGTTTTCCTCCAATCTGCTGTCTCAATTTTACACAGTGAAGGGTATTTATGGATACCCACACATAGATGCACCTGGGAAGCCACACTGTGGTCTCCCAAGTTCCTGGGGACCCAAGAAGCAAAAGCCTGCTTCTTTAGCTCACTGTGGTGCCTTTGAAGATACTGCTGGGGGAGAACATTTTGGGAAGGTTTCTACGTTGTCAAGCAAAATGCTCATTTTATATGCTGGGCGTCTGCTGGATGGTGTGAATTTAGGAAATGGCACTTCATCTGTAAATGGGGCTCTTCCTTCCTCTCCCCACCTCTCTCCTACAACAGAGGGAGTTTCACAAGCTTTGTATCTCATAACCACACTTAATGGCTTGTGGCTTAATGAGCAGGTGAAGGATGCAGTTGAATCTGTGATGAATTGCAAAATGAGCTGGCCCTACAGCCAATGCAGCCACAGATGTAACTTTACTTTCAGTATTGCTCACTCCTTTTATCTGGGAGTTCACAATTGCTTTTTTCAGTGGGTAAAAAGGGTGATGACCTCTCATAAAAAGTTACACTACAAATAGGAAGGTAATAGATTATTTATGGTGTTCTGGGTTACAGCATCTGGCTCCCTGAAAAAGAATGAGTGGAGCTGGGAACAAGCAGCCAATTGTGGGAGAAGTGTGGGCTGATGCAACCACATACCTGCACCTAGAAATCCAGCTGACATGAAGATAGAATCATAGGATGGTTTGGATTGGAAGGGTTATTTAAAGATCATCTCATTCCTTGCACTCACAATGCTAGATACTTTACTGACATTTTCTGGTGTTTTACTTGTTTTACTTTTTTAATGCTTGGGGTTCAAAAGCTTGTGACTGTATTTCAGAAGATAACTGTTCCCAGAGGACTATGTGAGCTCCTGCCAATTTCAGAATCATGCAGTCTGAGCACTACTGTTGGACACACGAGGTCCCTCAGCAAGTGAATATTTCGTAGTGTGACAGGGCTATCAGATTTAGGACAAAGCCCTTTCAGGTTCACCTCACTTCTACACCTTCCAGAGTCTTGCATGAAGGCTGAATTGAATGGTGTAGTACCAAAGGAAGCCAAAGACCTGTACTTTGTCCCAGTGAAAGTAATTCTTTAAGGAAGGGGAAAAAAAAAATCAACACAAATCAGTATTTTAATGTGCCCTCCTCCCTGATATGAGATCTTAAACAGCTGTGAGTGTGAAGAATCTAACTCATAATTCTGGTTATTCTGATCCCTAATAACTGCATTGAGGCACCGATGTGCTGAGGCCCACAGCATCCAATAGCAAGGTGTGCTGGCAGTCATAGTGCCTGCTTTGCTGGAGGATGCTCACCTACAGGCTGAATGCTTTGTCTCCTGGAAATATTCACCTCAGCACTGCACTGACTGAGAGCCCCCCTTCATAGCACTGCTGGGAGGTAGGCCAGTGAGTCAGGGGTTGGTGTTTCCGTGGGGATCCTGTAATTAGCCTTTCTCTGGTCTGCTTTCTTTGCCACCAAATCTTCTATGGGTTTCAGCAGTAACCTTGCTAAGAGAATGTTTTTATGATGCTTTGTAGGACACTAAGAAGGCTGCACCTTCTTCACCCTTATAAATATGTCTGACATTGGTCAGCTTGCAGTCATAGCCAGCTGTTGCTGCTCCCCTGGCATTTCTCTGCAGCTAGCTTCAAACAGCTGTTCCTCTTGGCCTTCATACATGGACTTCTCTGAGACTTGGCCTGTTTTTTTCAGCTGAATTCTGTCTTGTTGACATTATAGCACTCCAAACTACTAAGAAATGCTTCTCAGGGGTTAAAAGTTTAGGCAGAGGCAGAGGAGTGCAGTTCTGAGTAAGTATTGAGAAAGTGATGACAACCAAAGTGACTCAAGTGCCTTTTGAACTCAGTTCTCAGCTAAGGAGTCCCTACATTTCTATGTAAATAGAAAGAAGGTAGAGACTTTTTGGACATGGTAAAGGTTGCTTTTTGGTGATGGTGCAGGTAGGTGCATGATAGCAGGCCTGCCTTTTGACAGCCACAGCCCAGACATTATTCCCATTCAGCTTGGCTGGTCTGAGGATAGGAAAAGTGATAAAGAGCACCAGAGTGATCATCAACCAAAGGAAAAATCACCTATTTCATGGCACCCACAGTGGCAGCTTACCCTACTCTTGGTCTGAACTGAGCTGGAACTGCAATAGGATATCCTAAGTTGGAAGGGACCCATAAGGATCATTGAATCCAACTCCTGGCTCCTCATGGCACCACCCAAAAATCGGACAATGTGGCTTAGAGTGCTGTCCAGATGTTTCTTGAACTCAGTACCGTGACTGCTGCCCTGGGAGCCTGGATGTTTAATGCATTCACAGGACAGAGTGGGTAGTTTCTGGTTTTCTGGAGCACCAGCACATTGTATCTGGGTTCGGAGTCACAGAAAGGCAGCCTGCACTTCCACCTGCAACTGGGTTAGTGAGGAAAGTGGTGAAAACAGGATGCACCCTCAAAGAAACCCCAAACAAGCAGGTCATAAACATGTCAAAAATTGACATCTAACTCACAAACAAGTCTGATCATTTTAATTACTCTGTGCTCACGGCAGAGGCCAGAAGCAGACACATGATGTATGGGAAGCTCCACGGGAACATGGCACAGCTGCTGGCCAGAGGACACCTATAGCACCAAGAGCCAATTCTGGCCACAGCCTCCCATAAAAAGGCCAAGCAGAGCACAGGGGAAAATCAGTATTTTTTTTCCAGAGGGGTGTGTGTATTTCAGTTCAGATTCAGTGTGAGCACAGTACAGTTTTGGCTGTGAAAAATGAAACTTTGAGGTCAGCCCCAGAAGAGGGTGTAACCCCAAGCTATGGCCTATTTCTGCAAAATCTTTCCAGCACTGATGAGCGTATGAAGCCGAGCACATCTCTGTCGCTAGTATGTGGGATAAACTGGGAGTTAAAAGCTCTCTACCAAGTTGTGTCTTAAATTAAACACCTTGGAGTTAGAAAGAAGACATAAGGAATGCTAGTGGTCTTTGTTTCCCACATATGTTAAACAAACAAAAATTCTGCAATTCAAGTTCTTTTAGCAGGAGTGAAAGCAGCATGTTTGCGAGGAAAGCAGTGGTTCTCAATTTCATAATGATATGAGCTGAAGGGAAATTACAGGATTTGCTTTGAGGCTCATTATGTGTGGACAGCACTAAGCATGGGTATGTATGCGATTGGACAGAAATGTGGCAAGATGTGTAATGTTCAAGCCATTATGGCCCAGTTCCCACTGTGGTGGACAAAAATGTCATGTTTGCAATGACAATAAATGGGGCATGGTAGGAAAAAAATAACCAGCAGGATTAACAACAGCCCATGCTCTGGTCTCTGAGATTTAAGATTTAATTTTTTTCCCTGGTCCTGTTTGCTTCTCTGAGGGTTTTCATCTCCCAGCTGCAAACCAGCTGAGCACTTTGCCTGATTTTAACACACTTCCTGTATGGTTGGAAATCCCTGTCCTTGCCCTCTTCCTTCTAGTGATGGAAGAACACTGAGGCAGGTTTTGCTGCTGAGCAGAAGGCATTAGCAGCACGTGGTGCTTTCCTGTGGCAACACTTGGCCCTAAGGCAACGATAATGGCAGTGTTGAAGGATGGTACCAATGACAGCTGAATTCAGCCCAGAGTCTGTCCCAGTTGTTGCTGTTCTCTTAATTACTGGCTAGTAATTAGAGCTGGGCCTCAATGGCATTGAGGAAATTTTGCTGGGGATGAGTGAAACCAGTATCAGCCGTACAGCAGTTCAGCAAAGATCGTGGTGTTGGGGGGTCCTAAAGAGAAGGGAACATAAATGTGATTTCTATGCCGATGTGCACGATGTGCAGGTTCATGCATTTATCTACCACTTATCCCTTCTTTCCTCATGAGAATTTCTATGTGCCCTCACACAAGGTGTGCCACCAGCAAAGGGATCCTGCTGTTACCTGCAGTCCTGCCCTATGCTTCCCTGGTTTCACAAAGTGACTCTGCACCCTCCTGCACACACCAAGCCGCCTTGATGCGTTCAGACACATCCTCTGGACCCACTCAGATGCCACTGGCAAGTGGCACTATATCACTGAGTGTCCGTGGCCAAGGGCCAACTCAGAGTGAGAAGAATGGGACCCGGCTGCTCACTCGCTGGGCACACTGGTGGCTCCCAGGGTGACCCTGTTCTTGTTTGGGGATTTTTTTTTCACGATGATTGTTTTGTTCATTGGGATGTGACCATGCTGGCAGCAGCCCCTGCTTTTCTTGATGCATCTCAGCTGGAAATAGTGATAAAAGAGTCATCTCCCCTTTGTTATTGAAGGAGCTTACCAGAAAAGTCAACAGCAAAAAAAAAAAAAACAAAACAATAAAAAATTAAAAAAAAACCAAACAACAAAAAACCCATGTGTGTTTGAGCCACCTAAACCATGCAAACCACAGAGAGAACAGCCGCTCACAGGTTTGATTGGGCCTGGGTCCAGGAGCACACACCCAACGCAACCTACAAAGCCTGGGGCTCAGCGTGGCTGCGCAGAGCAGGGCGTGCAGCGGTGCGGCCGACCTCCCCGCAGCGACCACCGGTGAGTGCCCTACTTTCAGCCAACTCGCTTTCCTCAGCGGACAGGAATCTGTGTTACAAACAGGCTCTTTAATTTGGAAAAGCAGCCACTGACCTCACGAAGTTAGGATGGATCTTTTCTATTGCAACAAAGATGAGTAGGAGATAACGCAGGTATTTTGCAGTGCTCCCAGAGTGACTACAACCAACCGGCTCTGGCAGCAGATGCCAGAGCAACATTTTGGAAACAAGGCCTTGAGAAGGCATCTTGCTCCCTGCACTCACCAATGCACACTGAGCTCTTAGAGCTTATTTCTTGAGGTCTGGCCTGGTCATGGGTAGTTTTGGTGAAATCTCCCAATTCTGCAAGGAGATCTGGATGTGTTGAGGAACTCTGAAGCCTGCAGCAAGTAGGAGGTCACTGCAGGAGAAAATCAAGTGCTCGCTGTAGCATCTGAATGGCCATTATGCTCCAAACCAAATGACTGCTACTATTAATATAACCTCTGGCAAGCACAGCGGCAAAACCCCAGTGAGAGGCCACTGCTGTGGTTAGCACAGTGCTGCTTCTGCCTTGAAGCTGACTTCGCAACGCTTTGCTTCTCAGACAGTACAAACCCAGCTTGATTTCCAACTGCCTCTGCATTTACTGTGATGTGAGTGAGCCTGTGTGCTGCAACACGGCTGGAGCCAGGTGGGGACGGGAACGGGATGGGGATGGGGGCTTTGCCATGTGCGACAGGGATGAGAACATTTTTCTCCAGTTAACGCGGCCCTGCCCATCATCGTTTGCATGTACAAAGCTACAGCTGGTCTTTATTGCTATGTCTTAATATTTAAATGTACGTGTTACACAGATGCATTTCTTTCCAGCCTGTTTTTGCTGGTGTGAATTCTGAGCCACGCAGCTGCGTTGTTATGCTTTGGCCACATACTTTTGATGGCAGGCTGCTTTGGATAGACGGCAAACAGCATATAGCTTGAGCTCTGCACTTCAAAAATTGTGCGTCAGTGCATGGATGACACTGTTCCAAATTGATATCTGTAATTGATCCTCCAGGGGCCAACAGAATCCTCCATGTAGAAAACTCAAGAAACTATGAGCACACGCTTGTGGCTATTTTTATTTCTTCAATCTCCTCTCAGTACTCTGTTCTTTCATTGAAAAGAGCTTGTGCTGCAAATCTCATTCCATATTCACTGAAGTTACTGCATGGAGACAGAAATAAAAGGCTTGGTCCCCAGTTTGTGCTTTCAATATCCAGTAACAACCACTTTATATTTTAGACTAAATTCCAGAACCTCACAAATGTTTGCTGCAAACATCCTATGCCGGGCAGTGCGCAGCCAACATGAGTGCAAGATGCAGAGGTGACCTGCTTGCTGCATCAGCTCCTACGCCGGTTATCACTGGGGACGGTACTTTTGGCTGGTGCATGGGAGAAACCTAAGAGAAAGCATCTGAATGTGGGCTGTTCTCCCAAGGAAAGGCTGAGCTCAGTGGTGGCTGTGTGACCTGGCTCATCTGACTTTTGTGACGGCTCCTGTACAAAGCAATCTGCAGTAAAAAACAGTCCTTCTAGTGTCTGGGGGCATAACAAGCTGCTGCGAGGGGCCCAGCGAAGAGCATGGCAGTCAACAGATAGGAGATGCTGCAGGCAGAGTGCAGGGGATGCAAATAGTTTAGTGCTGCAAGCCATCCTTATAAGGCAGGTACTTTTCCTTGCTAGTTGCTAGACAATTCGTGAGAGACGTTAAACATTCTCATGAAGTTATGGCGCATTGAGATGGCTTTCTTTTTTGATGTGCGCACTGGGGACTGTACGTCTTATTAAAAATGAAATCACACTGACCCTAGTAAGTCAAAGGGTGTAATCGGCACAGCAGCAGAGAGAAGCTGAGGCCCTAATTTACCCTTAGTTTTTCCTGCATTAAGGATCTTTTCTGCCCATCTTTTAGCAAAATGGAAACATCTCAGAGACATTGGTTTCTGCTTGGTTTGCCCATCTACCAGCCAGACACATCTAAGAGGGTTAAAAAGCTTCAGTTCAGAAAGCTAGCTGAGAATCCTACTGAGGTTTATATTAAAATAAAATAATTGAAGAACAGAGTCACAGTCCTATTTCAGAGATATTTCAAATTGTTTTGCTCCCATCTTTTCTCTCCAGAGTGCAGTATCTCCTTCAAGACAAGGAAAAAATTGAGTAGATGGCACTTGCAAGCACAGTGAGTACACACAAATGTTGCTATATAATCTCATTTTTTCCTTCCCCCAACATCAGTTTTCTACTCCCAAGAGCCAGTTGTGCTGCCCCACCATAGCAGTGTTACAAAGCTTTCTTCCCCACGTATTTCTGAGTCTGGATTTTTTATGTATTTGAATCTTCTCTTGGGTGTGGGTGCATTACAAGCCATCTGAAAACCACTGTTTTGCTGATGGCTTTTCCCAACTAAAATGGGTGATGCTGGGGATCTTAAGCTACATCTGGTGAATGTATGCTCTTATGGGCCACCTCAATGTGAATTTACCCAGTGTCCCACCACAGGTTCCCCACACTGGCAAAGCCAGCCTGGATTACTACAGGAATGACAGCGCAGGGCTGTCTGTCATTGGGAACCCTGCCAACGACACAGAGCTCATGTGTGACAGGAGGCAGGTCTGGCAGTTTGCTCGAGCTTTCTTGTCCGTGTTTTTCTGGCTCATCTTCTTTGTGGGCACGGTGGGAAATGCCTTGGTCGTTCTCATCTACTGCAAATACCGCTTCAGGAGGAGCATGATGGACCGCTACCTGCTGCACTTAGCTGTTGCAGATCTGCTCCTCCTTTTCACCCTCCCTTTCTGGGCCACGGCTGCCTCCAGTGGATGGATCTTCAGAAATTTCATGTGCAAAGTCGTCAATAGCATGTATAAGATCAACTTCTACAGCTGCATCTTGTTTCTAACATGCATCAGTTTTGACAGGTATATCACCATTGTTCAAGCAACAAAAGCTAAATCTTCCAAGCAAAGGCGGATCCTGCGCAGCAAACTCGTGTGCTTGGCTGTCTGGCTGGCATCTGTCAGCCTGTGCCTCCCTGAGATAATGTACAGCCAGAGCAAGCAGATCGGTGCTGTGACAGTGTGCAAAATGGCGTACCCGCCCAATGTTGGCATGGCCTTCAGAGTTGCTGTCCTGGCTCTGAAGGTCACTATAGGCTTCTTCCTCCCGCTTCTGGTCATGGTTATTTGCTACACCCTGATCATCCACACCCTCCTCCAAGCCAAAAGATGCCAAAAGCAGAAGTCATTGAAGATCATCACCATGATCATCACTGCCTTTCTTCTCTCTCAGTTCCCGTACAACATTGTTTTGCTGATCAAGACCATCAACATGTACACCGGGGCTGTGTACAGCTGCCAGACCATCAACAGGCTGGACATTGGGCTGCAGGTCACCCAGAGCATCGCCTTTCTCCACAGCTGCCTCAACCCCTTCCTTTATGTCTTTGCTGGGGAGCGTTTCAGGATGGCACTGGCCAGAATGGTGCGGAGCACTGGCCGCTACTGGTCTAGAGGCCAGGAGCAGTGCTCCTCCTTGGGTGACAGCCAGGAGCACAGCTCCAACTGGTCCTTTGCCATGCTGGGGCGGCGGCGGGTGAGGAACTCACTCACCCTCAGCACCCATTTGGCCTCCTCTGTTGTTCCTGCCTCATGCCAAGTCTTTGTGTAAGCCAGTGTCTCCTGAGGGTTATCAAGCATGTCCTTTTAGACATCACTCCTGCACCGCCTTGGAGGAGGACTGGCCTCCTTGGTTGTGTCCAGGACTGAGCTGGGACACTGAGGGCCCTACATGTGCTTCCTTCGTGCCCTGCCAAGCCAGACCAGGCCTCGCTCACATAGAGAAGTGAAACCTTCTGCACCGTGCAGCAAAATTGGAGCCAGGCATGTTGTGAGGCAAGCTGACAAGGAATAAGAGCTATCTCTGAGGCAGCTCTTAGAACCCATCCATTGCTCAAAACACAGCCCAAATAGCAAGTCTCTCAGAAAAGCCATGAACATCATGTAAGGATGAACCACACTTCCATCCATGGGAAGTGGTGAGAAGGAGCTGGGCCCTTGCTGCAGGACGGCTCCATGATAACTCAATTTTTGGCCATTGCCTGGTTTCAGAAAGTGAAGGCTACTCCCTGCACAAATGGACACAATGCTGCTTTGTGGGACAGTCAAAGGAAAGCTAATATTCTGTACTCACTACAGAATTAAATCCTTCTCCTGTATTTTAGCTCTTTGGTGTAGGGTGAGAGCAGGTGCAATGTATTTGCTGCAGTTTGTATTTCTCTGCATTGACAAGCCACAACTCGCAGTAAGGATTCAAGGCCACTGGATGCTCTGAGTTTTCTGTCCCCAAGCACTTAAATCCCCAACTGATGATTCAACAAGCCATCAATGATGGCACCTTTGCAAAGACAACAAAAGACGTTTAACCCAGAATTGATGAGACAGAGAGTCATAAGACCTCAAACCTATTGTTAGCACATTTTGGTTGAGATGCTCCTCTTGGGGCTGGTGGGGTACAAGATGCGTTTAGGTGGGAGCTGCAGCAAACCTACCAGTTTCTTGGGAACTGCAGATGGGCCAACACTGGCACCATAAGGGTACGGGAGGTCTGCGGCACCACAAGGCTCCCAGCAGTGCCAATTCCCACCCCAAGCACCCCAAGCTTATGCTGCTTGTTTCAGTGCCCAGGAGGCATTCTTGTAAATAACCTATTTTAATAATCTGCTTTGGCGTTAGGTGACTATCACTCATTAAAGCATCTGAATAAACACCAGTTTTCTGCAAGGCTTGGCACTGCTTTCCTAACTAACACAGTACATGTGGGTAGATGGGGTTCTACTTTGACATACATGTTTTGAGGGTTTTTTTATTGTTCTTCATTTTTGCCTTAGAGAAATAAGTGCTGAAAGAGACATGCATTTTTTTCCTGTATGTGTAAAGGCGGCGTTTGTGATTTGTGTGGAGCTCAAATTGAGCAAAAGCTGAAATTCCCTTCAATAAAGCACTGTCACGTACACATCCACCGCGGGGATGGACTGGTGGTGTCTTTGCCTACAAACCCACTCCATCTTTGCGTCCATACACCCAACCTGTTTCCTCCCGTGTCTGAGGAGAAGCAAATAGCTTCCCTATGTTTGCAATTCCCAGTAACTGACAGCAGACACACAACATAGTGAAGTACATGAGTGAAGTACTCACTTGCCCAAATGCGGGGCAATTACATAGGGAAATCCATGCTGCTGCCCAGGGACTGCCTCAGGAGAGCTGCTCTGCCCTGGGAGGTCTGCACACAGGGTGAGTGGTGAAGACAGCAGGTGTCCCTGAGTTGTCCCCCCCAGATGTGCCACACGGGAGTGACACACAAAACCACCTCAGCTTCAAATACACACAGCAGACCTAAAAACTCCCCTTCGGATCTTCCACGTGCAGGGAAAAGTGTGGAAATGAGGGCCTGGGAAATGACCCCTCTCCGCTCCAGCACTGCTCTATATAGCATCAATTAAAGCAAGAGGACTTACCCTGCTCCCAAAACGCTGTCCTCCTTAAAACCAGCTGTGCAAGCTTCAGCCATGGAATTCCTGGTGGCTGTGAGCAGCGGGCAGCAAAGAGGGATGGATGCCCGTGTTTCAGCACACAGGTGAGTGCTGTGTCCTCATTCAGCAGAAGCGCAGTGGGAAATTCTCATGCGGGGCCGGTGAGTGAAACTGCTGAGGCTGGTGACATGGTGCTGAACTTTCAGCAGGTCAGGGCACCGGGTCGTCCCCCGGTCACGTCCCGCTCTGAGTCAGGCAGCGCCTGCAGTGTGCGCTCCCAGCGGGGCTCAGCGCGGAGGTGCTGCTCCTCAGGGGCCTCCGTGCTGTCTGTGTGTCACATCACATTTTGGAGTGTGGCCCCATCCTCGCCTTTTCACCCCTCAGCACCTGTTAGGCGTTACAGTCCAGAGGCCTCAAGCCGAGGACGAGGCACTCCATCTACCAGAGAGCAGAGCAGCACAGCCAGGTGCTCCTGAGGCCCTGTGAGTCAGCCAGCTGGGTTTTGCCTCAGTCACCCACAAAAATAACTGTGTGCATAAAATGAGGTCTCAGTGAAATGACAGCAGGCTTCCAAGAGCCTCAAGCAGGCCAGGAGCCCACTGCCTCATTCCTAAATTCCTCAGACCATGCAAAGCCATGCCACAATGGGGACTGCTGCCAGTAGCTCTGAACTGCCATTAATTCCATGTCTCAAAGGCCCCAGAGGTGGCCACGACCGTCAGGCTGTCACGTAGCATCGCAGCAGCCTGTCTGCGGTGTGAGGAGAGGAAGCACATGAGAGTTGGGGAGGAAATGCCACTTCCTGCAGACAAACCTGTTCAACCGACAGCAGCTCCCACCTCAAACGCAGATGGGGGGTACAGGAATACGGCCTCTGCCTCTTCCAGGGAGCAGAGCAACTACGGGACAATGAGGATCGCCACGGCTGCTGTAAACATCGCTTGAAGTCACACTACGTAGTATGGTTGTATTCATCCTGAAACCTGAACTATTGATGTGAGTTTGGTACACGTAAAATCATCATTTCCAGGTACAACCTGGATCAACACTCTGTGACTTCACTGCTCAGACACCATAGATTCCATGCCCTTGAGAGCTGGTTTTGTTCTGAGCCTGGGCTATAGGAATGTTGAGACCTTGTATTTGGCCTGCACAGTGACAATTCAAGGACTAATGGAGAGTATATCATTGCCCCGTGCAGCCATACACTTTCACATGGTCCACACAGCAGTGCTGTACTGGGTGTGCTAAGGTCAGTAACTGGGATTGACAGTAGGACATAGGTGGGTTAAAATCCCATGTAAGACAGCATTAGGGCTCAGATTATCTTGCCTGCATATCCATGGAGGATGCATTGCTTAATAAGGCTGAGAATTGATTATTGGAGATTTACACAGAGACTTTCAACAGCTACAGCCTCCCTTTTAGAGCTGCACAGCAGCTCGGATGTATTTGGTCTTTGCAGTTCCCTTGTATTCCATGCTAAGCATGGCTGAGGCTTGATTCCAGAGGTGCCTCTGAGCTTCTTCTTGCAGCCCCCAGAAGAAATCTACAAGGACACAGCAACTGAAAAGAAGAAGTGATGACTGATGGTGGTGGGGCCCCCTGTCCCCATTCTGATGGCCCCAGCAGCTCAGGTTAGCCTACATGGGGCCGAGTCTACAAATGCAAACAGACGTTTCTCCAACCCCTCCAAGGCAAGAAGCAGAGACAATATGTAAAGAATGCCTCTCACTCACACAATCGTTCAGTATAAATGGACTCAATCTTATTTTCTAACCTTCTAACTTTTTCTTATTTCCCAACGTTTTTCCAGCCTAGAAGTAGATCTAATTTATCTTCATGACATCTTCATGAGATCTTCATGACAAAGCCATCTCTGCCTGGCACAAAGCAGACATACACGCTGGATGATAAAGAAGTTTATTTTTTTTTAATTCCTGAGGTTATAAAAGGAAAAAAAAAAGCATCAAGAAACAAACATTCCAGTACACGACTGTCTACACCTCTGTAACTGCACAGATGCTGGGATACACAAATCTCTTTTTTTCCCCCTTGTGGAACGTGAAGTTTGATGTGAATGGGTTTGCAATTCTTTGGCAGCTAAAACCAGAAAATGTTTCTGAACAACTTACAATATAAGTGTCTGAGTATAATTAAAACTATAGTGCAATTTTGATTTTTAAAAAGAGCAAATTCAGGCTTTTGAAGCGGTGCTACTTCTTACTGTGCAAATCTCAGTGATGTCTCATAAAGCAGCATTGAGTAATGCTGAATAAAGGAATTATGTCATTTTCTTAAAATAACTGTATTCTTTCCTCTGCATAAATCTCTGCCTAACAAAAAACAAATTACCCTTCCTTATTCTAGCACCCAGAAAAAAACACCCAATTAGATATGCTGACTTTTTATGCACTCTTTGTATATAAAGGTCACAGGCGTGACATCCCCTTAAATCAGTTTTGTGATTCATTTTAAGTATTTCTCTTAATTGTATTGCAGGGGATGGTCTTCTAACCAAAGGCCCAGTGCAACAACACACCTGAACCTCTGTAGGCAAACAGATTTATCAGCATTGAAGGCATACCTCACATGAACAGGTTCTTTACAAATGAGGGTATAAAGTGCTTGAGTGAAGTCTCTTGCACAAACCTATGCTGGTGGGCAGTCCTACACCGGGGCCCCGTGACTCCAGCAATAAATGATCTGGGACAGTCACACAACAGCTCTGTAACAAGAACACGTTCTTTGCTGTGTTCTCTGCACAGCCCCTGAGGTGGAAAAGACTCCCTCATCTAGGTGACACAATGGGCTCCCTTACTTGAACAGTTCCTTCCGACAGCTGAGCTCATGTCCACTTGTTGCATCTTTACCTGATGGAATATTTGCTTTTCTGAAATGACTTCTGTTTAAATGCTCTCCTCTGTGAGAAGCAAACAATAATTTGTTATCTTGAACCTACAGGATCTTGCTCCTCCTTCTCTTAGTCCTCGTTCGGAGAGCAAAAAAGCCAGGTTTTCCCGTCTCTCATGTGACAGGAAAACCTGAAGAAAAGCTAACAGAAAGACTCAAATGGTAAAAAGAAAATCATCCAGTGTTTTTATTACCCACTTTCCAAACACAGGTTTTGGCAAACCTCAGGCTTGTCTACATGAAAAACTTGCTTGCAAAAATTTGGCCTACTACACAGAGCCAGTTTCTTTAAGAATAAATGGTGCCTTAAAAATATTTGCTATTGAGTGAAAAAATCTTAAGAACAAGGATGCAGAGAAGAAATCCAGAGGCAAGCCTGTCAAAAGATTCTGACTACAGATAAATACTTCTGAGCAGAGATGTCATATTTTAGCCTAAAACATTTGACAGCATCCCTTTAACTTACATTTGGCATTTTAATAAAGATCTCCTAGTAAGATTAGTATTCTAAGTAAAACAGCAACAAGATGCTTTTAAAAATCACACCTGAAAGCTTAAAGGAAAACTGCAGCAGACTTCAGTAACAGCTGTGTGAAATTGCATAGCAAACGGCATACAGTATCCATTCTTCAGCAATAAATAAACTCTTCTTGCTCAATTAAATAAAAACATAGCTTCAACACTGAAATATGCCATAATTCAGAGCAGCGCATTTATGTCTGTATTTGTGTCATTTATTGCCCGCTTTGGTTTCTCGTCCACCTCCTTTTCATGCACACAGCCAGGGAAGGGTCTCACTCTTACTGCATTCTGTTACTCAGGAGGAGTAAGGCAGCGCACACCTCTTGCCAACTCCTCTGCCCAGCACAGCACATCACACATGCTGGGAAGAGATGTTGGAAGAGTAAACCATCCAGGAGCCAGACAGCCTCGTTGAAAAGGCCCCGATTCCAGCTTGGTGCCACCCTGAGTGCAAGTCCTTGTTAGAAAGCCCTGAACATGCAACTTAAAGTCCAGGTGATCCATGAAAGGCAGTCATTCTTTCACAATCTTCTTCAGGATCGGTGTGTTTACACATTGTTAACAACGGAATGAATGATTAGCAACTGTTAGCTTTATCTACAGTATTTTTTTCCCCAGAAATTTCCCTACAGTCAAACACTGCCTCGCATCCATCTTTTAGCAACCAGCCTATTGCTGTAGAATCAGATACCCCACAGAGAGTTCCATAAGTGCTGGGTATGTATTCAATTTCAAATGGATTTCTGGAGACCGATTCAAAACTTACGGCTGCTTTCCACTTAGTCTACAGAGAGAAAGGACATAGCCTCCTCAGGGATTGTGCTTTCTTGTGAATGCTGCTGACCAAGGGGCTACAGCAGGAAGCAGAAATGCTCTTCTTCCAAGTGTCACACAGTGAGTAGTACTTTATTCTACAAATTATACACCTGATTCTGCCACTGGTACTCACCAAATGAGCTGATTCCAGTGGAACAACTTACAGAGTACGAAGAGCAAAAGTGAAATAAATTGTTGCTTCATGTTTTATTGCTTTGTAACTGGCATTAAAGACCAAAGCATTTATAAAAGCCAGTTAAGACTTACCAAATCTTAGCTCAAAATGTAAAAAAAACTCTATAGTTGCTGCTTATAAAACTTGAAAGAGATAAAAAATTCTAGATGAATTAGAATATATGTCTGCAAAGACTGAAGGATTGCATAGTTGCTGTTCGGACTGTGAGAGCAGTAGAGCAGAACGGAAATGAATATGTTTATTCCTCAGTGAAGAGGTCAACAAAAGTAATGCATTTTTATTTGAATTTCCTTTTGAAGGATATTTTTGTAAGAAATGTTTAATTTTCAGCAGAGAATTTCAGTCACTTCCACACTTACTTTTTTCCCCACTGAAAAAAATTTGGCTGGAACATCACTTGCACTGTTGAATCAAACAAGATGGCTTCTGAGGAATCTGTACACAGTACAGAACCATTAGTGTTCCTAAAAAGGCTTTGTTTTCTAGTGTATACATGCTCTCTATGTGCATTATAACTATTGCATAGTTTCAAAGTCTTCAAATAGTGGTAACCACAATGCTTACATAAATAGCATTTCTTACAAATTTAATTAAAAATAACACAGTATATTCAAGGCTATGGAAAATCACTTCCATCATAGATGACAGGTCGCTCAACAGTCAACTGATAAAACACTCTTTTTGAAATAAATCTGTCAAGAAACAAAAGGAAGAAGATGACTGTGTTAGCTGAAATCAACTGGACAGAAAGTCCTAAAAATTATTTCATTTTACAGTCAGGCAAAAAAATGATTTGTTTTAAAAAGAGATTTTTTTCACAAAGGCTGTCAGGTCTCTTGTTTCAAAGATACCATTTCTGACTATTCTATTTATCTTCTCAGAGGTCAAGCCAAACAAGTTAAAGTCTGCTACGGTGGGGAGACGAGAACAAAAAAGAACAAAAACCAAAACTCAGGTTGAAGATCTTTTGGCAAGCAGGGAGCAGTTTCTCACACTTACTTCCAAACAGCAGAGTAAAGATACAACTAAACATTTGCACAGCCTGTAAAAGCAAGTTTACTTCACTTTTTACACTCAGGTAGGACCTACCTAGAAAACGTGTTGTCAAATATCAGTGTGTAAATTCCAGAGTTTCTGACTTTCATCTGCCCTCTGATAGTTTCCTTATGAGAATTGCAGCGGGTCATAGGAATGAGAACCTGGAATTCAGTACAAATCATCAGTACCCTTAAACACACATTTGACTCTAAGAAATTCAAACAACCCAGTCCATTTATCTGTTTCCTTGTAGTCTCTGCTTAAGAGCCTGGCAAAATCAGCCCTAAGCAGCTACAAATCAAGCTATGCTGAGGAGGAAGAAAAGAAGAATTTTGTAAGCTTGAGCACTTATTTTTGCTTAATAATAGTGAGTGATGATGAGACTAGTAGAAGCTATAGGCTTTTTCAACTCAACTTTTGCAGGCAATGTCAAATAATTAAAGATGCAGCTCTGCCTCTAGGAAAACGTAATTGGAATAAAGAACTCCTTACAATGCAATAGTAATTAGCACTATTGTGGAAATCAGTTGGCTGTACTGGCTGATTCCTCTGGGGAGCCTATTGAAGTATGTTACACTTCCTAAGGCAGTAAAGAAACTAAAGATGCCACAGGGAAATAACAGCCTTACTTTGCACTGATCCAGTGGTGTGTCTTCTGATTCTTGGTAGACGACGCTGAAGGAGATGCTTTTAGGGTCCGATGAAAATATCCAACTAATTGTCAGCCCAACCTCTGTAACAGTGATGGGAATGATACTGTAAGTGCTGGATTTGATGAACAGTTCTCTGTTGCCTTCCCCAAAATTTATAATCTCCTCCACTGTAAGGGGTAATTTGACCCTGTAAGAGAGAAAAATACAGTCACTTGAAGAGATGCAATCTAATAGCTGTGACGAAAACAACAGCCATTTTGTATTTTCTGTTTATTTGAGGCAGCCTCCACAGCAACTTTGAACAGGTCTAACAAGACGCAGGAAAATTCAGCCCTGGAAGAGAGCAAGAACTGTGGAAAAGATGAAAGCACTTTCACTGTTTCAGCAAATATGGATATGATTCACTTATTTATTTCACTTTGACTAGAAAAATCTTTATTGAATAAAGCTTTTTAGAGCTCCTGTGATTTAAAAAAAGTCTGCTGCCCTCTACTGTTCCTTTCACAGAAATGTAAACAGAAATTTGTCAATGTACTGTTTTCATCTAGACATTATTTGTACAGAAAACAGGGATCAAGAGTTCAGACAGGGCAGAAGGATGGAATGTAACAACAGCTTTGTCTAGCTCCTCTGGAGCTCTTACTGCATGCTCTGTTTTACCCAAATAAGCTGGATAAAAGCTGATTTAATGACCCTCCAATTAAAAAGGAAGTACTCAGCATCTAGGTGATCCTGACTCCTGAAGCATTTCATTAGCCTACTTCATTTTGATATCTATTTCAGACTGCAAGTGGTGGGGACCTTTAACAGAAGAATGCTGCTTGCCTTCTTCAGAGGAAACCAGCAGTTTCTAAGAGCTGAGTAGCTCACCTATGTTATCCTAACTAAAACTGATCTAACACATCACCCTTCAGGCCAAATAAATTGTTTCCCAAGCAAAAAATCAACTCATTTGCCATAAGATACCACTCAGTCACCATGACGATTTCCTGTCCTAGAGTAAAGAGTTCAGTTACCACTCATTGTGGCTAGACAGCTCATTTACTATAGCTCCTGTAATTTGTTCAGAGATAAAGCTTTATACTAAGTTTTATTTACGTTGTTACTTTTGCCCTTAGCTGAAATAGCTACTACATTGTTTCAACTGATCTTTAATTTTAACAAACTAATGATAACTCCTGGTTTTGCTCTGCAGCTCAACTACTGCTTATTTTGCTGGTTCTCTGAACAGTAGAAACAAGCTTGAAACATTCACCACAAAAGGCCAGCATTTCCAAGCAAGGCTCAAGAGAATGGTGAGCAAAGGGGAATAACTCCAGGTCATGAGTGTTTCTGTGCATTAGATTCCCTCTGTGGCAGTGAAAATGACATTCTGTCACTTTCTGCATGTAACAGTCAATTTCTGAGCAGAGTACATGCAAGAATTGTGTGCACACAGCTCACAGAGGTTGAGAGATCATTTGCTGAACATTTTATGCCAATCAAGAATCAATCAGGAATATGGCTCCTGTGAGGCAACAGGTTGGGGTTACCAATAAATAACAGGCACATACTTCAAAAGCTCACCAATTCCCTCCCCATCACAAAGGCCCAAGTAGCACAGCACTCTGCCTTTGCCTACAGTTTCCTCAGAGATTATCAGAACTATGCAGACTTCCCTCTAAGCCCCCTCTCTGTTCACAGCACCTCCTGCAGTGAGAACAGGAAGGAAGGTTTTATGATGTGACACAAACCAAAATCTTTTCTTCTTGTTCCCCACTCGCATATAAGTTTTTTAAGAGAAAGGACCTGGCTCATTGCTGCTGCTCTGCTCAGTTGAGATACATTCTCTGCTCCTCCTCAGACCAAATTCTGCTGTGGGACACAATCAATCTGAGCTTCCAGAAGTCTGCACAATTCACATAGCTGATATCTGAGTTCAGCCTTTATTTTTCCACTTTGGTGGTAACGAAATAGTTCTGCTTACATGATTTCTCCTGACTTCAACAAGCTTATCTCAGCATCTTGAGCAACCTGCCACTCTTCTGATTCATCAAAGGTTGAAGAATTACACGTGCTGTTTCTAGGAGAAGAAAAAAAGAAAGCGATGATTTTCTGAATAGTATGGAGTCAAATATTATTTGGAAGCTCAGGTCTTCCTTAAACAGAAATGATTTAATAGCCACAATGACAAATTACGTCATTTTTATTTTGCACATTCTCATGACAAAACTGCCAGGGCAGAACTGCAGCCCTGTTCTACTAATCACCACGCAAAATGCAAACAGCTTCCATCCTGGCTTCATGAGCTAAGAGGAATGCATGTATCCGGAACATCCCTTCAACAGTCTTAAGATAAACTCCCTACTGAGATGCTGCCAGGTTTAAAAGCTTTCATCAAAGGTGAAAATCTAGAGTTGGGTGGCAGAGACAAGCAGCACAGTCTGGCCTCATCTCTTAAACAAACCCTCCCCAGGGATATGACATTTGTCCTGGATTTAGTCGGTGAGGCATTTTACAAATACATTCTCCAGCTCCTTATTCTGACACATGGTACACAGAATGTATTTTCTCACGTAGAATCACTGTTATACGTCTTCTTCCCATACAAGAAATATTGGATGATTCAAGCAAAGACACTGAAGAAGCCGCCACATGATGACAGAGCTGTGTGCCTGCTACACACCATGGTAAGAGGAAGAATCTCTCATCCACTCCTTACCTCAAAAAAGGCAGATGCACTGGATACAGTCTGGAATACCACCAACTAGGAATTACAGGGCTGAGGCAGAGATGTAAGCAGCAAAGAAAAGAATGAGTTTGAGAGTCAGTAAACAAATTCTGATAGTTTCCAAGTGAGTTAGAGCTTCTCTAACTGATGCTTTGCTTGTCTGCATTGCAGCAGGCTGGTAACTAAGACAGGCTAACTAATTCTGCCAGAAAATGCCAGAGGCACTTATATATGGAGAATCAAACAGCTGGTTCATTCAAAAGTCAATGGGACCTAATAAAACATGACATCACTTAGATGTGCTTTTGAACAATAAGGTGTAATCATGTAGCAAGGGCAGAATTGTTACACTTCCTGTAGACTAATCTCAAAATCAATACACAGTTTAGCAATTCTTTTTAAATTCTAAGGGATCTTGCTCTACAAACAATACTGAGAAGGGAAAGAACAACCCCAGGTAACAGTGCATCCACCTGGTCATTAGCAGCATCTGGATAAATTGCATCAGTACTTGCAGTCATACATGAGCCTAGTGGGCTAAGCATTCAACTGTTACATCATTACACCATAACACTGGCTGGAACTAGGAAGAATTTACTGTTGTGACTGCTAATAAAACTGCACGTTCAACTTTGCCCACTGTCTAACACATTTCCTGAACTGATAAAGCACTGTTATCTGTGGCATTCAAGTTCTCTCATTCCTTGAGCAGCTTTTCATGCAATCCCACAAGTTGTTCTCATCCTCCTGACAGTAGCATTTCTTCCTGTATGACTTTTTCCCGCTAGGTGGCAGCCAGGGGATCATTATGAGCATTATGAGCATGCACCACTGCGCAGACCTCTGGTGGATCTGCTGAAATCCAGTTTCACTTCCTTTTCTTTTAAAAGTGAAATGAATTGGGGCTGATAAGGAGGAAGAACTGAAGCATGGAAAAAGCCTACAACAACAGAACAATTCAGAGAATCCTTGAGACACAGACTGCTGGAGGCTGGAAGAGCATTTTGAAAACAAAATATCACTTCATTCTTACCCTATTCTTATGCTTACCCTCAGGTCTCTATAGTTAGTCACTGTCTCCCAGCTGCATGGTGTAGTACAGCAGGACTGCTCCTGTATGTGGAAAGCATTTCTCCCATATGATACTAAAAATGCTGTGACCAACATCATGAAAGGCTTTGGAGTTATAAACTAAAGGACCTTTTCAGAATTCAAACCTGAAAACAGCTGGTCCAACTTTGCTCTTGAAGATTTTCTGTCTCACAAGCACCTGAGCTCTGATAGCTGCAGCTTAAGTGCCTGAGTGGCTGGTTTCATGTAGCTGAGCAGCAAAAAGTCATAAGCTGCCTGCTGTCAGTAGTGCAGTGACTTCAGGAAAGAAATTTAGTCAACCGAAGTCAGAATCTTACTGAATTATTTGAAAATCAGAAACCTGAAATGGAGAGTGGAAGATATGCAAAGCCCCCTCACTGCTGCTTAGTCCAGGAATCACCTCTGCGAATGCCTCTAATGCCAAGACAAAAAGTGAAGACGTTATCATGGAATGCATAAATGATTTACTGGGCTTGCTGCTAGCAAGCAGGTCAGATCCTAGCCAGGAAGTCTAAATTAGTTATCTACCTTTCCTTCCAGCCCATCAAAGAGAAAAGAAAAAAATAACACCTAGTACAGAGAAGGGTTAGAAGAATGGATGCACTGACAACTCTCGGAAGAGAATGATCTGGGATGAAGCATGGAGGATATGGAGCTCTCTGAGTTTGAGACAGAGTACACAAGAATCCTTGTATGAAGGAGTACACATGGGCAGAAGTGGGCAGAGGGGCCACGGCAGACCCATGACATAGCTGGGCATGTGAAAGTGACATGCAGACAGCTGAGGAAAAAGAATGAATGGACCTGAAGATCTGCCACTACATGCTGTGAGTGACCCACACATTGGTATGCAGGAAATCCCAGCTATTTCTCAGAATTTTTAGGATTTAACTATGCTACATCTAGTATGAAGGAAAAAAAACACCCCCACACACAAAAAGTGCCCTTCCCTGCCTTAAAACTGCCAAACTCTGTATGTAAGATTGAAAGCAACAGAGAACCAGAGAAAGCAAGCTAGGAAATTATCAAAGTAAAGGGATATCTCTGTACACCAAGTGACAGCGTGCAAAATCTTTCAAGATTTTTTCATTGTTGTGATATGGAAGAAGCTTGGCAAGACTCTGTGATTAAGACAGCTGCCAATCATTAGGCAAATACAGTGTTTGCAAGAAGTTCAGAAAACAGATTTCAAAATAAGCAACTTGGGACTATCAGGGTGCTTTTCAGCCCCATCCCCAGCAGCAAGTAGCAACAATGATTATCACAATCGGTACTAGAAATACAGGCAAGCCTCTACTCCCGAGATCCTAAATACTGTGCTGTCTAGGGGTCACTGAGATTACAGCCAGCTCTACATGTAATCCTATCTGATTTCAGCTGTGAGGTATTTGCTTTCAAAACAAGCTGCTTTTCCTCTCAGAAGCAAAAGAAGTATAAAATTAGGTGAAATTGCTCTATTTCCCCCCTGCTCAGATATATAACAACTGTAGCTTTTTCAAGAAACACGTATTGGCAAAAATTACTGTTGGGAAAGATGATGCATTATACAAAACGAAATTTTTGGAGAACGTTTGAAAATATTTGAACAAGAGCTTTATATAAGCATGGACATACATCAAGCTACAGTACTACAGTGCACTTTTCAAACCAAGTGTTCAGATATCCAGATGGTCTTAGATTCTCTTTGCTGCTAACTTATGTAGAAACAGATGTAAAAAAACCTTTCTGAAAGCTGTGTTTACTCTAATTTTCTTATGGAGGGAAAAAAAAAAAAAAAAAAAGAACCTCTGCCAGATTTAGCTGCACATTTCCAGTTCTTTTTCTTCTCTGTAAGCAATATCTTTTAAGTATTTAGGAATCCTATAGAGACAGACCAATTATTTCACACTCAATTCAGTGAAGAGTGTCACAAAAAGAACAGATATGTACTTACTTCCCTTCCCTTCTTGTTCTCTTTATAATAAGCACCAGTGAATCTGTGAATCCAATAGAATCATTTAGCTCTTACTATAAATCAGGTGTGAACAACCAGCAACCTTTGGCAGCCTGCACACTGATTTTAATGGTGATAGCTGGTCTGGGAGAGCACAGACCTGGGACTACTCCTTTGTGCTGTGGAGAAAGCTGGAAGGCTATGGTGGAGCTGTCTGGATTTACTAGTTTTGATGCTGACTGCACAAATGGCTCACAATTATCTTGTGTAGTGAACATGTGACTGAGCACAGATGTGTCTTCTCCTTGTGCAGAGGTTGGCTAACTATACTGAATGGTTAAAAGAACCTAACAAGCAAAATTCAGAAGAGCTCCCTCTCCACAAAACAGTGTTTACTCACAGATCTGTCACGCTTTGATCCAGAGAATCTCTATCCATCTGACTTTCACTGTGGAACGAGTCTGATTCTTGTACTTGGCACAGCTCCTCATCCGTGATTATATCAAATGCTGCATCATCTGGTGGTTTAGAGGCTTCGCCTGCAACTGTGCCATAAAAGGACATGAAAGAAACATTAGTAATATTAACTAGTTTAGAAAACAAAAAGCAACCTAAATCCTTAAGGGTAAGACTAGGCCATCCCTCTGTCTTTGCAGAAGCATTAGGAAACTACCAAGAACCAACCGTAATCCTCAGGCAGACAGACACGTGTTTAACATACATACAGAATTCTGTCAGTACCATTCAAACACAGTGATGGGAACAATTTAATGTGGAAAACAGTCCATGAATATGAAGGTCCCTGGAACCGAGGTGGCCACGCAGAGAATGTCTAAGACACCCACCTACTTGTGGCATGCAAAAAGCACGCTAATAGCCCTCTCACCTGGTGACACTGGTGACTCCAGTGAGCCTGGGGATCCTTCCTGGTTGGCACTAGATCCAGAGTCATCTGCATTGTCCACAATCACTCTGGGCTTATTAAAGCAGGCTTTGCAGCAACGCTCCTTTCTCCCACCAGGTTTTGTCACCATGTAGTTGTTGCAGCAATAGTAGCAGAAAATGCGACCGCACATTCTAGAAATTATTCAAAGCCAAGGGTGTTAGAATAGTACCACATACAGGTGGAACACATTTACATGACACAGCTTGGGGCTTTGTCATAATGGTCTCACTCTCTGGAAAAGCCCAAACGTCACCTCCAAAGCAGAGGTCATAATACAGACCATGCTGTTTTCTGCGCACTTCACATTTACGAAGTTGTCACAGTTTTGTTTTTCAAAATCATTTAGATCATCAATGGGTGCTGGTAAAAACACTTGCAGATCTCACAGGTTTTACTAGAAACGACCAATTTGAAAGTTGTTTATTAGAAATCACTTCACTGTTCACTAACCACTACTGAATGTTCCCAACAGAGACATTTCCAGTAATGCCTCAGCCCTTCACAGACTTGTGCTCTTTCAGGCTCTGACACAACTCCTATCAATGATTTTGACAAATGAACTACGAATTTCAAGAAGTATTCCATCAGTGTAAATGCTCATAGTGGATTTTGGTTTTGAACAGAGTTCAGCAAACTGACCTGCAGTGGTGCCGGCGCACCATCCACGAGAACTCCCTCTGGCAGTCCAGGCAGTGGTTAACCTCTGTGTCACCCTGCCACTTCTGCTCTGCACTAAGCTTCTGCTGGAACTCCAGAGCATCTGATTTTTGCCACAAAGCATCCTTATCTCTACAGAGAGACAGTTACAGAAATGAAAAGCATATCAATTATTCATGCTCGTTTACTGTTAACTAACCTCAATTTGAATGCCAGTGAAGCTTCATCACCAAAAATTGCTTTTTCTGTAATTTCTGAGAAACTTCCAGGAACGAAGATAGATCAAGAAACCTATTGAAATTGTTGGGAATGGAGGAAAAAGTACATGTGATGCAGAGAATTACATGCTTTTGCAAACAGACAGGAAATTAAGAAGGGGATTGCACTCTTGTTATATTTTTGACTTTGTTAAGGAAATGTAAAATTTAATCTTCTTATGATCTTGGCTATTACCTCCATCTTCAGATCAGAAATACAAGAGTGAACCACCCAGGCAGTATCCCTTATAATCCTAAGCTAGGATTTTAACTTCTGCTTGATGTTAGTTTTTATGCCAACCTGATAAGTTCTATTAAACGTTCTTCAAGGAACTGTTTTGTTCTTGTCAGGTCATCCAGCTCAGCAAACAACTTCTGGTCATTGCTGTCTTTGTCTGCTGCCACCTTGCTGAGTTTCTCACTGTAATCCAGGGCCTGCTTTTTTGCTTCATCCGCTTCCTTTTGGGTCCTGATCAAATATAAAGGTGATTAAAAATCTTTTTATTAGTTCAGGTGCATTCAAGACTTTCCCGTGGAATGTGGTATCAATGAAACTGTTCTCAGCACACACTTTTTTTTTTTTATACCTAACCAGAATGTTCCCAGTTTTCTGCATCACTGACAGCGCACACAGATTTGTTATCCAGTGAACACAGTCAGCAATCAGTAATTTCTTGGATGCCCTGCTTATAGCAGACATTACAATGGCTGCTACACTGGGAACAAAATCAGTCTCCTTTGAAACTAACATTAGTCATCAGCAGCTGCAAGCTGAGTGAAAGAGACACAGTCCTACAGACACAGGGTGCCCAGCATTTGCAGGTTGCACTCAAAAAAGCGTTTAACACCCCTCTATAGCCTTCTTGTTCACAAAAGAAAAGCAAAACAGTTTCTCAAGATGTTCTTCAAACACAGAACAATTAAAAACCATAAGGTTATGAGACCCAAGTTTGCTCACAGTCAGTGGTAAGAAGTGTCACCAGAAAGCCTTGCAGAATGCAGGTTGTGGCTTGATGACATTCTAAGTTGAGTACTTAGTCCTAGCAATGGACCAAAAATACTTCACCAGTGTAACACAAAGGGCCCAGTTAGTCTGAACAGACTCAGCCAATTCAGTTGAATTCAAATATTTTGCTGAGTTTTGTACTGACAATTTCCATCATAGGTAAGAATCACCAGCCTTCCCATGAAAATAGATGGTATCAGTATAAAAATGTATAAATACATAGGATTTTGTCAACCCATCAGTATTCATGACTTAAGAACTGTTTGGGACTGCCAGACAATCCACCTCACACTGACTCATGTCCTTGGAAATGTAGCTTGCTTTAGATGATTGAAACAAAGAAAGCTATTAAGATAAGACATGCAGGACGTGGTCCCATTTAAATAATTCTCACTGTGAGCCTGAAGCATCAAGGAAAGGAGAGAAGAACAAGCCGTCAAAAAATGCTGATTTTTTCTTTAAAAAAAAAAAAAGAAAAATTTTTAAAATGTTATAACTAAACTCCAAGGTAAGAGGTTTATGAAATTTCTTGCAGATTGATAAAGGAAGACAAACAATAAATTTACATCATTAGCTAAATTAATCAAGTATTAAAACCTAAACCTTACATTCGTGTGTGCTGTATAATTTATGTGTTTCTTGTCTGAAGCATCAATTTGATATTCCCCACAGAACCCATGCATTATTTCCCTATATAAAACCTGGGGTACATAATATACCACAGCAATTCTCAGTACACTTCACTTACTGGTCCCTCACTCAGCTAGCAGCTAATGGCTTGTGTAAAAGAATTAGAGCTCCCACCTTTCCAAGAGTTCTCTCAGAGATGTCACCTCCTCTTCCTTCTGCAGCCGAGCAGATTGCAATTCAGACAGCTGCTCTCTTGCTTCATCCAGCTTTCTAGACAAGCTTGTGTTTTCAGCCTAGCAAAATATTTTTTATTTACTGACATATAAAAACAACACTTCAGCAAGCACTGGACTGCTACCAACACACCTAAATCATGCTTTGAAAGAGACAGTTAAAACCAAGCCACCAATTAAGATATTACTGTATACATAGACATAAATTATTTGTGTACTAGTGATTGCTTATTTCTGTCACACTGAGTATGGGATAAACTCAAAAGTAAGATGGTACTAAGCAGTGCCTCCAATTCTTACTATTCTGCCATTTCAGCTTTTGTCCGCATAGTAAGCAAAATCTCTCAAAGATAATGGCAAAAGAATAAGCCATTATTAAGTTTTTTTTTTACCACCTAGAAGTGAAAAAAAGAGTCCTGTTCATTAAAGCTATATGGAACATGAAGGACAATAAAACCAACAACTTATTTCATGGCTAGCCTCTGCAGCAAAACTGCCAAACCGAGTCCTCAAGGCATGTATTGACACAGCACTGTCACTGTGTAGGTTCACCAATACCTGCCAGCAGGCACGGCCAGGTTCAATAACCTCAATTCCCTTCTTTCCCTATCCCTTGCTCACACTTGACACTCCCATCCCAACTGTCCAATACACACATCACAAAAAACCCATGGCTTTTTTTTTCCAGCTGGGCTATTTCTCAGTCAGATCAATTCTCTGATGCACAGTGCTCCTTGCAGCCTGCAAACTGTTGGATCCAAATGTGTGACTGTGTGGAATGGGTGTAAGACTGATACCTTCCAATCCCACATCCCCCATTTAACTAATGTGCACATGCTCAGGTCCTACATGAAACCTGACTAGCTTTAAAAAGTCCTAAGTGCCATTGTGATTTTAATAATCTCCATTTCCATGGAAAACTTTAGACTGCTACACCTGTATTTATTCAAAGACATTCTTAGACTCACACCCATTTCTGTTGCCTTCTTTCTCCCTTTTTAACACTAATGCATTCTGACACAAAAATCTCTGTCTTTGCTTAATCAGATCAAGCACTTACTTGTAAACCTGCAATCTCTTCCTCTGTAGCATGCTGTTGTCTCTTCTGCTCCTCAAGTTGCTCCTTTAGTTTCCCACATTCTTCATTGGCAGCCTAGCAGAGAGATCGAGTCAGAAGTTAGCATTCCTCTAGCTGCCCCCACTTCACCTAAAAAAATTTCCAATCCTGAATCATGACCATACTGCCCTGTCTGGTATAAAAGCAATACTCATGAAATACAGCTATGAGAAACCCAGCTTATGGACTCAGAACCCTCTGTGGTCACAGACTAGTTGTGGTTTGATGTTACTTGCTATGGGCTATTACAGCTGACAGCAAAAAAGCAGCTTAGCTTAACGGGCCTCAAAAGAGTGAGGTAGCCCAAATCATACTCATGAATCCATGATTCTATACTGAGGTTTAAGAAGTGTTTATGAGGAAGAAACATAAATAAATGTACACTATTTTCTCAAACTGGTGGGATTTCTGGATAGCACCAGTGGCACGCATAGAGCCCAGATTAACTGATTAATCTTAGACTCTTATCTCAGAATGGCAGAACACAATAAAGTCCTTAACCACTAGGCATGTCATTTCACATATACAAGGTTAACTTCTGATTTTATGGAAGAAAAAACGTGGTCTTCCTGGCTGCCACCTTGAGCAACTGAACACAAAAACAGACAAGGGAATTATCTGCACATTATACCAAACGTTATATTATCTCCACACCATCCTAGCTCATCCATATAGATGATCCTTGAGGTACTTTTCAAGCCAGGCCATTCCATGTTGAGATATTTTTAGATTCCCAGGCTAAGGCTAGTTGCACACTAGTCCCAGAGCCTGGCCAACATAAACCCTAGGATTTTGCCCTGTGATTCCTGCAGCAGATGGTAAAGCAGGGGAAATCCTGCACAGCTCTTTCAGCTGTAATAATCACATTCATTTACCTTGAATTTTGTCTGATAATTTAGAATCTCTGTGCTCATTTGAAATTTTATGGCAGACAGCTCTTCTTGGCTGGTCTCCTGAAAGCTCTGTGCCTGTTTCTTTGCTGTCTCCAGTTGTGCTTGCAGACTTGGGACAGCTGAGATACATATCTGAGCCTCCTCTAGTTTCTCTTGTAGGCTCCTGTTCTCCTGTCTGAGACTAGAAATGTCATGCTTCAGTTTCTCCTGTTGCGCTGCTGCCTGTTCTTCCAATTCTTTGAGCCTCTCTTTGGCCTGGGCTAACTGCTCTTCTGCATGCACCTTCTCAGAGGACAAGGCACAAATCTGAATACCGAGTTCAGCCATATCTGTGTTGGTCCTATGGAGGAGATCTTTGTTTTCTACATTTTCCATTCTAGCAGCTTCCAAATACTGCTTAACCTTGGAGAGTTCTTCCTTTAGACTCAGCAAATTATTTTCCAGCTCAGTTTTTTGAAGGGCTACTGTCTCCTGTTCTCTTTTCAGCACTTCTTCTCTTTCTTTCCATTGCACCAGTTCTTGCACATGGTTTCTGTTGAGGGACTCTATTTGCTCTTTCAGCTGCTGGACAAGCACTTTCTGCTCCCCCAAGACAGGTTCTTTGATTGCCAGCTCACTTTTCAACTGCTCTCTCTCATCAGTGGTCTGCTGAAGCTTGACTCGCACATCAAGGAGTTCTGTTTGCAGCCTAGACACTTCATCTCGGTTGACCTGCAGCTGCTCTTCACTTACTGTAAGCCTGGAGGCCAGCTCTTTCGCATCTTTCTCCAGAGAAGCTGCCTGCTGTAGTTGGTGCTCTTCCATTGATTCCTTTTCTGATGTGAGGGATTCAATAAGCTTTGTCTGCTGAAGGCATGTATTTTCAAAACTGAGCTTTTCTACCTCAAGAGTCTCAGCTTTCTTCCTATGTCTTTCAGCTTCTTCTCTTAGCTGCTCACATTGGCACTCCATGCCTTGTAACTGTACTTCCTTCTCTGCAAGCTGTGACTGGAGTGACTCCTTGTTCTCCTTCAAAGTGTCTAAGCTTTTTTCTACTTGTAAACTGTGTTGTTTAGCACTCTTCAGCTGTCCTTCAAGTGAGGCATAAGATTCCTTGGTGGTCTCTTCTCTTTCCTTTAATTCTCTATAGTCTGAATGCAGAGCCTCTAATTTCTCCTCCAGAATTTGGCTTTGTCTCCTGGCATTCTGCAAATCTTCATCCAGCTGTTTATTCTGGCTTCGAAGCTTCTTCTCTTTTTCATCAACTGACACAAGGGCATCATCTATCTCACTCTGAAGCTGTTTCTCAGAGGCCCTCAGCCTGGCCACCTCGGCTTCCAGAGAATCTTTAGAGGCTTCCAGATTTTTCAGCTTCTCTTCCATCTTCTTCTTGGACTGCTGCAAATCTGCATTCTCAGTTTTCAGCTTCCTGCTCTCCTCACTCATTTCATTTACTGCAGAGTTTTGCTGCTCCATCTGATCCTCCAGCTCCTTGACTTTCTGTCTGAGATCCTCCTTCTCATACAAGAGCTTCTGCTTTTGCTCCTCAAGGCTACACACAGTCTCACTCACCTTTTTTAAATGACCCTCCTGTTGTTCAAATTTTTCTGCTTGTGACTGGGCTTTCTCCTTAAGCACCTCTTCCATCTTACCATATTCCTCCTTGAGTTTCTCTTTTTCTTTCCTTGCCTCCTCAAGATCTTTTTCCAGTGACCCCACCTGAGCCAGCGACCCCATTACCTGGGTCTGGAGCTCAGCCATCTCCTTTTCTTTCAGGGTCAGGGCCTTCTGAAGCGCATCCATTTCCTTTTCCATGGCTTCCATGCTCCTCAGCAGCTTTTCACTCTCTTCTCTGGAATCAGCAGCAAGGCGATTATATCTGCACTCCAGTTCCTTCTGCGCCTCTTCTTTCAGCTGCAGCTGTTCTTTTGCGGTTTTCAGCTGATATGTGTGTTCATCACTGAGTATTTGCATCTCTGCCTTTTCCTTTTCTGTCTGCTGAAGCTTCTCTAGTAATGCCTGTATCTGTAGGGCAGAGTCACACTGGGCCATAGCTTGCTGTCCTTTTTCCTCTAAGGCAGCATCAACTTTTGCGAGGAGGTTGAGATTCTTCTGTTCTGTGGAACTTAGCTTTGCTTTAAGCTCATCGATGCAAAGCTCCTTCATAGCAACTAAAGCCCTACAGACCTCCAACTCCTCATTCAACAGCTGCAGTTTTGAGGCATAATCCTCCTTACTGGTTGCCAACTGCGCCAGCTTTGTTGAATATTCCTTCTGCTGCTCCGCGGCATTCAGTTCCAGCGATTGAAGGCATTTCTGCAGGTCATGAACAGTGCTTTGAGTGGAGTGCGAAACCTCACACTGCTTCTGTAACTCTGTGATCATCTTTGTCAGCCGGGAGTTCTCCTCACTGTAGTTATTGCTCTTCTCTTTTTCCAGCTGCAACTGTTCTTTCTGAAGGCTGACAGCTGCCTGCAGCTCCTGGTTTTCCAATTCTAGCTGGTGAATACTTCTCTGAAGTTCCTTCTGCCTTAGCTCAGCCTGGTCAAGTTCTACACGCATCTCTTCAAAGCCCTCAAAGTGTTCAGCATTTAGTGAGTTATTTGCATCAGGGCTGGAGGGAAACTCTGGAGCCTAAACAAGCAGAATGTGAAAAAAAAAAATTTATAACTTGAATCAGAGCTGCATTTTTCAAAGAAAAAGACTCAAACATTCCAGAAATCAGGATGACTTAACTTTTTGCTTTTGTTCTTTGGTGATGACAAGAACACTGAGGAGGCATTGTAATAGTACGTAGCACCTTAACATCTGAACACCCAATTTTTTAAAAATTATTTCCATTTGTTAGTGTAAGGTAAGTTTGCAATGAAATTTAACCCAGAAAAAAAAAAATGTAGACCTACCAGCTTCAAGAGGAATTACACATGCTATGTTCAAGTGATAACAAATTCAGGCTCTTAACGCACAGTGACCTTCTGTGCTGGATTTGTAAAACTACAAGACATCAACTTATAGGACAAAAGGTATGTTTTCACATAAAATGAATGAAAACATACCTATCTTTATGTTGCCTTCTGAATGTATCTATTTTTTTCATCTACAAGATTGGCATGGATTTGAATCAGCTACTGGACTGATTTTAATTGGCTTTTATTTAAAGTACTCTTTATTTAAAGTACTGTAGATTACCATTATGAGTCATAATTATCATAAAACCTCCAATCTCTTTGGAATAATGCCATTATTTAAAGATTTCCTTTGCCACACATTTAGTTGTATTTTGCTTACCTGCAAGTAATTGCTCACTAAGCTGCTCATGCTGGAACTGCGACTTGGGGGCTTCCATAAGTATGCTGAAGACCCAAGTGAGGACAGCGTCCTCCTGTTGATCACACGGAGATACAATATGTAAGAGAAGACTAAAGACATCATATGTACACATCTTTCTACTGCTGTGTGTAGGATTTGTCTAGTTATAACTACCACTCACAACTGTGCCTGTTGTCTGGGCTAAAAACCACTGAAGCTAATGGAAAACAAACCAGGAATGTCAAAAGCACCTATAAGGATTACGAGGTTGGAGCTGTGGCTTTTCATATTCACATGAATCAGTGCAACTTAGCTTTGTGAAACTGTACTACAGTGTGGTGGATGCTCAACCAGATGGTGGCAGCATGCAGCCCCAGAAAACTTCCACTAACAGGCATGAATCTGGATCAAATCTACAAGTTTTTATACTTCCCACTGGTCTGGAAAAAATACCAGTTTGGTCATTGACTAATTACATAGAGAAAGCATATACCTGCTCCAACACATCTTTCCTACATTTAAAAGCAGAAGATGACAATGTGTTGTTATCTTACCTGGCAAATGCTGGCCAAGCAGCATCTAAATCATAGCCTCGTGATGCCAAGTCAAACTGAACATCAGTGAGCTCATAGAGTTGACCCACAATGTCAGAACTCATTTTGGGATTCAGAAATGGGCTTCGTGCATAGTACCAGTCACTTGAAAACAAACACAAAAAGACAGAAGTAGTATTCATTCATACATAAAAAAGAAGCAGCAGTTTCACTTGCAAAAAAATAAAAAACAAAAACACAACAAAAACAAAAAACATCATTATTCACTCTTACCCAGAAAAAACTGGCATGATACTTTAAGTATAAACTGAAAGCAATCCTTTGGTACAAATGAAACCAAACAGATTGAATGAAGCTCACAGAAATATCATTAAAGGAGTCCCTGTACAAAACATTTTTTGCTCTAGTGCTTGGGCAAAACACTGACAAGACAAAATACTTACTATACAATGGATAATCACACTAAATACGTAAAGCACACACTTAATATGTCAAGGATAAAGGACAGAAAACAGCTTACAAAGTTAAATACACTGTACAATGAGATGGCTTTTTCTAAAAGCCTTGCAAGTGTCCCTTCCAATTAACTATAAGTTGTCTTTGGTGTTTGTTGGCTGGAGTGAGCTACTCCTCTGTCTGACAAGCCAGGAATATGTGCAAATGCTTCCTGAAGCTTTGTGCAACGCTAGCAAATTAATCCTCCCTTATGATATACAGTACAGAAGATCCAGCCAGGGATCTTCAATGCTTATAAAAATGTCATCTTCAAAGCCCACATATAGATGCATCTACACCATCCACTTTACAAGCATTCAGTTGTAACAACTTCCAGTATTTACCAGTCTAAGATAAGTATGAGCCAGTGACCCAGGCTATAAGGTCTATTATCCTGTGTATCCTATCACCAGCCCTGTAAGCTAACTATTTGGAAAGGTTTCAATTTCTCTCAGTAGCTGCCTGGTCATGTTGCTCGTTCACAGTGAGCAAACAGTTATCAGTCAGCAAGCTACTCTTCTATTCACCTGGTCACCTTGGTGTTCATAAAACACTGCTGTAAGGTATCTGCAAGCCTTTGATGAACGAGGGAGTAACGCAGAAATGCTCTTCCTTTCCCAAGAGATGTTCGCAGCTGGAAGAGAGAAACCACAGAGAAAAAGACCTGAATATTGGTTGCAATCATGTAGGAAGGCATGATGAAGACAGTCTACATACATACATACATACATACATACATACATACATACTCAAAAAAGACACAACAAGCCACTAGTTGTGAAGGAAGTAACAGGCAGTGCCACTGATAGATACATTCTCCCAGTACTGTCATTGGGACAAATCTTTTTTGAATGACAGATTTATAACTGCAATCAGCAGTTGTCCATTTTATAATGTCAAAACATCACAAGAGCAACAAAATCTTCTAACATTCCAAGTACATGAATACAGACTATGCTAAGGGCAATTCCTGATATAAGGCAAAATCTGAGTGTGCATACCATATCTGAAAGTGACTGCTCAAGTAATTTAAGGTGTGTATGGCCACAGCTGGAAGAGCCTTAGAGCCAGCCTAGCCATAGAACCAAGATGCATATACCCATGGATACAATAACCTCCCAAATGCACAAATTCTTTATTAATACTTAGCCCTTAAATTGATAAGATCTGATTTGTCAGACCAAGAGCATCTGCATTCAGTGAACCTCTTAAGAAGAATTAAAAAAAACCAACAAAAACAAAACTAAACCCCAACACCAGAAGCCATTGGAAGAATACTTTTCTTATTCCCATTGGTTTATCAATTTGAACAGCAATTATTTTTTAGGCATGGAAATACTAGAGTGAATGCACATGATCAGAGAAAAAGAGGACGCTGAGGAGAAGCTGGTCAAAGATCATTTAGGCAAAATCAATGCCTGGAGAGAAGGCTGAGATGGGATCTCATCACTGTTTATAAATACCAAAAGTGCAGCAGTCAAATTGATGGGAGTAGACTTTTTTGGATGGTGTGCAATAATAAAACAAGAGGCAACACGCAGAAACTGGAACACTTCCCCTTCCATACAAACACAAGGAAGAACTTCTTTAACATGAGAGTGACAGAGCACTGGAACAGGCTGCCCAGACAGGCTGTGGAGTCTCTTTCTCTAGGGATATTCAAGATCCATCTGGACACACTGCTGTGCAATGTACTGTAGGTGACATCGTTTAGCAGGGGGTTGGACTTAGCAGGAGGTTTTCTAGAGGTCCCTTCCAATCCCTACAACTCTGTGATTCTGTGAGAAATAAGAGATGCAGGGAATACAAAGCCTGCCTCTGCTGCAGTACTATGGCTCTCTTTCATATGACTCAAGATGACATTATTTGGAGATGATGCTGTGGTGGAATTGTTGAGAGAATTGGTAAACATGTTGTGAATAGTAACTTGCTAATACAAGTTAGCACTGCTTACAGATAAAAGAACTGAGTATCAGGACAGGGCTGGTTTGCACCACCACTTCTTTTCCCCAGAAGGAAAGTTCTCTCTCAAATGATTCTAAAGACAGAATCAGCACAGAAAGCTTCTCACAGCATTTATTTCACCCAATGATTGAGCTGACGATGTAATGTGGCTGTTAGAAAATTACACTTTTATTACTATTTCTAATAAAAATAAAAGTTTTTGTCTTGTTCCTGTGAGCTTTCTCAAAGAAATAATGGCAACAATCCTGAGCCACTGTATCATTTTGACTTTTTGACATAAAGGAAGAAAATTGAGTCAGAAGATGAAACTCTGCTCTCAGTCATTTCTCTTTAACTCTGCTGACCAACTGAGAAAGTCTTAAGAATGTTCAAACATGGTGGTTCTTCTCTCTTACACTTAGACTAAGTCCTTTCTTAAAGTATACTGAAGATACAGGCTCTACCCTTGGCTTATTGTTCATTCATTTTTAGAGAAAATGACACTTATTTAATGAAAAGGCATGGCACAACCAGATACAAATAGAACTATTCATTTGTGTAAGTGGTCTTCAAAATAAATAAAAGATTATCTAATTCTATAAAATATGGTACTCTACCAAAAAGATGTAACCTTGCATTTTTATACTTTACTATTTAAGCAGTAAATTTTATTTCTCTGCTTTCTGCAAAGACACACCAAAACACAAAGCATGGATTGTGATGATTAACTGATGCACTTACTTCCGTAATAGACTTGACAAAGCGAATTCCATCGTTAGCTCCTTTGACTTTTGCCAGACAGTCACAGAAATAATCCCAGTAGTCTTTCCTGTTCCCCAGCAATGTACTTTTTTCTTTCTGGTCAAACTTAAGCAAGGAAAACAAAAAGCAATGAACAAAACTTAAACATAAATATACTTACATATATTTACTGTGGAATTCCACTCCTTTCCAATTGTTTTTCCAACACAGTATCTGTGTTCAGAGCTCCTCTTCAGCTTTAGACAATGTATTCAGAAAGTACAGTAACACTGTACAGTAAGCACTGATATAATCCAGTGGCTACTAAACATGCTTTACAGACAGTAAAGTTCTTGATTAAGTTTAAATACAAATGGCCATTAAAAATTGTTCAAATTAAGTTTAGCAGCAGTTTTAGGAGGTGTTCAGGAAAAGAAATTGAGTTGCTGAGAGCCCTTCAATCAAGTGTGGCAATGTGACACATGCACCTACCTGAACAAGCTGTGAAACCACACTCAGAGCAGTGATGTGGTGAGGGTACAGACCACAGCTTGGAGCATTCGAATCCCAAGGGTTTTCTTCAGCACCTGCTGAAGCCTTTCAACCCAATTAGAACTACCTTGCCTAGATCAAGGCTAGATTAGCATGGCTGTGTTTCTGTCAGTGGCATGATTACAGTGTATGTGTACACAGACAGTGCTAACTTAATTTCACCTTGCCCAGCAATGTCCCCTTTCACTGACATTTTAGACCATAAGCAGTATTTCAGATTAAAACAATCAGCCTTTGGCATTAAGATTTGCATACAATAAAAATGAATTTCTGCAATGAAATCGCTAAAAATGCTGTAAATTACTGATGCCACTGTATTTGCATTATTGGCTGTCTACTACTATTTATTTTGCTGTTGTCAAGATGTCATTACTACAATTTTTTCATGATAATTTAGAAGTGTACATCTTCAAAATCAAGCTCAAATCCTTCAAATCAATAGAAAAATGCTTTATTCTTCAATCAGCCTGTCAGCATTGCTTTTTGATTACAATTATTTGCTCTCACTCAAAATATATACAATAAGCTGCACACGTCAGGCAGTCCTGAAAAGAGACTCAAATGGAAACTTGTGATCATTTCAGTTAAACCCTAAGTACTAACGAGGCAACAACAGAAAATAAGGCCTCACTTTGATGTTGATTATAAATGACACATATCACTTTTTACCTGTAGAAGATATTCAAGCTTGTAGGAGAATTTTTGCAAGTTGACACTGTCATCTGTGATTGGTTCCCCTCCTTCTTTAAATTCCTTACTTAATTCAGCCACAGCATCTTTAAAACAAGACACCAAAATGATTAACTAATGTAAGAAATATATAACAGTGAATTCACAGGCAAGTGAGTAAATAGGTTTTTCACCTGGATATCATGCACGTGTATTTAGTTTCAGCTCAGATGTCTCAATCACAGTGCAAAAAGCTTGCTGATGTGCTTGCAATTTAATACTGCACATAACAAAAACTAGAGCTCAAGTTTTGTCAGTCTGGCACACTGACTTACTATTTTATTCTTAAAAAGAGCAAAACCTCTTCCTTACACTTACCAAAGAAGCGCTATCAGATAACTGCTAACTGGTTGTTCAGCAGAAGAAGGAAATACATTTTCACTGTCTCATGTGCACATTAAGGTTCTGCTACTGCCACATGCCAAACAGAATTCTGATTAGAAACAACAAAGCATGTAATCTGCTAAAGGGGATCAGTAAAACGAGAACAGTTGTTCAGTCAGCACATTTATCTTCTCCATGCAATATTCAGGAAGGTTCAGCTTGTGCTGCTTACAAAACACAAATGGGAAAAGAACGTACATAAAAATAAGCATGCAGCAACTCCCTTCACCTAAAACCTACTCCCATGGGAGGGTGAGGAAACCTCAAGTCAAAGCGAATTGCCGTGTCCTTGGATGCTCTATTCCCCAAAGTGTTCACTTCTCAGCACCAGAAATTACTGATTCCGAATGTGCTGTCCACATGACTCTGTACTCCTTTTGGATGCCTGACTGAGCCTTGGCACCCAATCCCATTAAATCCACTTTGCAAATTAAAATTTATTGCTGTTAGCAAGCATGTAGATCTCCTTTTTATGCTACAGGAAGATCCGGATTCCAAGCTTTGGTGCATATTACGCCTTATTTTTAATACATAGGAAAAAGAAAAATACTCAGATCTCAGTATAGGCAGCTGATTGAGTCAGAGACAGAGCAGAAAAATGATTATGGATCTGCTGCCAATTTTGCCCATTGTAGAGCTGTAGAAAAATGAGGTTGGCTACTGCTAGTAGAGGACAAGGCGAATGCACAGAAAGCATGTAGCTCTAGCTACATGGAGCAGATCCAGCTGTGCAATACTCTCCCTCTGGATCTCCATTCCCACCTTGGGCTGCCCTTCTTGTTTTTTAGCCCTCACATACGAGGAGCAGCTCAACACCAGCTTTCCACCAAGGGATGGCATAAAAATCAGACCTCCTTTTCATTCTCACATGAAGTCTTATAACTTAGCTCTACTCATGCAAACATGCTCTAGCTCACACCACACAACACAATAATTTTAATTTCACTCTGCAAACTTTTTTTTTTTTGTTGTAATTGTAAGGCTTATTTATAAGCTTGTTTATTTAAATATGCATATATATATGCATATATATGCAATATTTAAATATTTAGGATTTTGAAAACAGTACAGCACCTCTCTCACAAAACATCAGTCACAACTATAATGAGCACCTAGCAAACCACGACTGCGCTGTTACAACTGCTGCACAGAAGCACTATGCAATCAAAAACACAGCTGCTCTGTTACCTAAAACACGGAGGATGTTTCACTATGTCAGTATACCTTGCAAGTCCCTGATAATTCGCTGCAGTTGGCTTTCACCAGTAGCTGCCTCCATCTTGAAAACCAAAAGGGCTCCCCTTCTGGGCTGTTAATCTTTTCTTCCATCTAGATAACAAAGTTCATATTCTTGATGATCATTGGGGCTGATGACGATTATTCTTCACTGTGACACCTGCAATTCTGTAAAAAATGCAAGACTTTATCACCTCAAATGACCAGAACAGAGATGCTTTGGAATTTAAATCCCATTTAGGAATACATTCTCAGAGTGTCAACTCTTTTTCAGGAACCTCCTCTCTATTTCTTTCTAGATTTCACTTTCCTTTTCAGTTATTTCTGTTTCCATCTTTCAAAACTACTGAGCAAACCTCAGAGAGCAGTTTTCTCTCGTTGGAGTTACAACACAGTCCTATAGCTCAGATCAGGCTGGCATTTCACACAACTGATCTCGTGACCCTGAGGAAGGTTCTGATGACACGGGACTTTCCCTGCAAAAATCCTCTGCCTGACCTTCCCTGCAGCCTGCAGAATTAGAAGACACAACACCACTGCCATCACAGGGATGCAGAGCAGGCACAGATCAAGGTGTCCAAAAATGATACATCATGATCTTCTGGCACCGCAGGATGTGTTTTTTACTAATCAGAGCTACTACTTGGGACTGGTTCTATCAGGAGAAACAACCCTCATCCCCACCTCAGAACCCACTGTTCCCGACATGTGTAAGAGGATACCACTTTATTTTAAGCTCTGCTACAGCATCCCTGGCTGGATAAAGATACCTTATGCATTAGAACATCCATTTCCCTTGTTCAAAACAATGATGAGTAAGTTATACCTAGCACTCATAGAGAAATTTCATTATTTAAAATAAATGAATTAAAAATCAACTAAAAGCCTCAGGCACTTTGGTAAAATAACCATGCCTGGTTACCCAACTTTTCAAACGCTCATGGGAACAATCATTCCAAAAAGCCACTGGGGTCTTACCAAGTATCACACCTTCATAAGTTGTTCAGAATCCTACCTGCAATGGTACTGCCAAATTTTCAAGCAAGCACATCAGGAGTACTGAACCTTCAGAAAAATTGCAGGTCAACTTCTGTGGTTTTATTAGCATTCAAACTGAGCTACAATGAAATTAAGTTGCAAATAAAAGCTAACAAGCTTTTGAAATATGAACGTGATTACATCAAGCGATCCTACTTCATTTCTCATCTCTTTCCTTCACTTCCAAATTAACTACACTGGCAGTGCTCGAGCAGGTGTCTGAATGGATCAGAAAAGAAACATCTTTCTGTGCTACATAAAATGGTGCTGTTTGGAAATGACTGCATTCTTTTCTTTTTGATGCAAGGTAGAAGTGGCTCATAGCAAACCTTAAAGCCAATCTTGACAGAAGGTAGAAACCTTCAAAATACTATGTTCTTCCACATGCAATCTAAACAGGACACCAAAACCAATCTTACCATATATACAATATTTCTATCTTGGTTCTACTTAGAGATCATGTAAAGTGTGCAATTTCCTGGCAACCTGCTGAGTTTAGATAGCAATGAAAAAAGGCAAAAATAACAAATCCAGTGAGTCAACATTTCCTCTTCCAATATCAGCCATATCTGTCCAGTCTGACAACTGTTACAGAAAGGAGCATAAGAAGAAAAGACTGCAGTGTGGGTGATGGCAAACCAAAAGGTATGGCCAAACCAAATGCTCTCTATCATGCAATGGGAGAAAAGAGCAAGGGCAAGAAGGAGGATCTAGCTTGTCCTTCGTGAGGGCATTTTTCAGCCTGGGCTATTGCACAAGGAGAATGTGCCAACACTTTTCTAACTGCCTTCTTCTCTGCTAAACAGGGAGAAAGGTGCACTCCTACCCATGGTCCTTCCAGAGATGTGCTCAGAAAACAACACATTCCACAGAAGAGTGCAGAGCTCTCCCATCAGCAAGGAAAGCTGACAATGTACCTTAACTTGTTTCGTGAAGCTTCAAAATAGGAAGAGCATCTGTAAATACCTGATCTAGTCCTTTCTGATCACAGAACACTTTGCCCAGAATTGTTTAGGGCATAACCCTGTGGTCATTATCTCAGAGGACCAAGCATTTCCTATTCTATTTTTGTATGTCAGTAATTATCTGCCCCGTCAGAGCAGCATAATATATGTGTGAGGCACAAGTGACCTGCTTAGGGTCAAAAGCTTTTTAGGTGATGTATCACAACCTCTTACATAACAGCATCTGACTAAGGCCAAGGGCATTAACTTGCAGAACAGTGTAAAGGACTCAGAGGAGCTGCACCACGGAGCAGACACAGAGTATGGCAGGGAAGGGAAGGCACATCACTAGTCCTCTGGGCTGCGCCTGCTGATATCTGAGGATGGTTATTCCGTCTCCTGCGGGCTTAAGCATCCGTGTGGAGGTAACAATCTTCTTTGCAGAGGAGGATGTCCTGGAGATTAAGGAAAGAAGCAGAAAGGAAACAACCCACTCACAGGAAAAGATTTAGCTGAAGGGGAGAGGGACACAGAAGAAGCCACAAGCAAAACTTAATGACCATAATTAAATTGCCTAGTGGTGTATAGCTAGTGTGACCTACTTTTACTCTGATCTCATGAAATCTCTCCTAGTATTACTGGGGGCATGTCTACATCTCCAGAAGCTACATTTTTTTGAATTCACTGGTCACTTTTATTCACCCTTGACATTAGATAGCAGTCTTCAAAATATTACTCACCTCCATGCGCACTCCAACCAAGAGGCTGGGAGGAACTGAGTAAGCAGAGTTTCTCTTCCCTGGCTAAGAGGCTGCCTGTTACTTTGGTTACAGCCTGACGTCAGAGAATCCCTACCTCAGTTGAGTGTATTTTCAGCATACACCAAGAGCAGAGCTAACATGAAGGTCCTAGGGTAATCTAGATTAAAAGTACATCAAATCTGCAAGACAAATTCATTGGAAACCAAACTCTACTACTTCCAACTTCTCAGGGAAATGCTAACTAATTATTCTGATCTAGCCATTCCAAACAAGGACCCTTCATCACATCTCCCTTACAGACACTGTCCTTACAGAGATCACAAGACCTTCAGTTATTTGGTGTCTGCAATTCTATACCTGTTACTCAGAAATACTGTATGAAACAAAACAGGGAAGTGCTGACACTGAGCCAAATCCTATGTCCATGAGTCACGTTAATTTTAACTGTGTTATTCCCTTGTGTAATGCGTGAAGAAAAGCAGATACTGAACAATGATTGTGGGACTGTATTCCAATGCTTCTGGAATATAACAGAGGAAAACAAACTACACACAATGGCTACGAGATACACAGGTTAAAGAACACAGCACAGAAATATCACAAAGACAAGGGAAGAACTGGGAAAAGAAAGTCTACCTCTCAAGACAGCAATGCCACTGATTTAAGTTAGTAATTTCATTCCAGTAATTGCCTGGAAAAATTATTTTGATGTTGCAAGAAATATGTAGTCCCAGTGGATTTCACTGTAGCTGAGCTGCTAGCTTCTCATTTGGTACCACACAGGCACCTGCATGTCCATTATGCTGAAGAACTGTTTGCAGCAAAGAAGAGTCTGAGGTGAACTGCAAAACAGGCAGCATGACTCTGCTCTCAAGCACACATAAATGCAACTCCGCTGGGAAGCTCAACCCTTTGTGCTTTAGTACCACATAAAGATACATGGCTGGTAAAAAGGCATGCTGGACTACATTGGATCGGATGACTAAAAGCAAAAGGCAGGCAGAGCCTGAATGCCAGCTGAAATTTGTGAGTTTTGAAATTAGGTTCCATTCTGAGAAGTGAAATTCTAAGTGAATCTTCCCCCTCCATTTTCTACACCAACAAACCTTCACCTTTCAGTTAGAAAAACATGGCTTTTAGACTATATATATATATTTTTACTTCTTCTAGTACTACAAGCAGGTTGTTGGAGAATACACTGCAAACCTACGCTGGATTCCCACTGCCACCAACATGAAAACCTTGTTCTGAAGTGTTTGGACATACAATAGTAACAAGTATCTTGTAGGAAATGCACATCCAGAAAAAAAAAGTCAGAGTATCAAAGTATAGCTGAAAAGAGGTGAAAATGATGAGGTGAAATGCACAAAAACACTCATATTTTGCAAATGCATCGTTGAAAAGTAGACAGGGCTCCTTACATTAAAGCCCAATTGTGGGTAAGCCATTGCACTCCACAGATATTTTCAGTTCACAACTCAAATTAATGGCATTCCTAAAATACTGTTCGCTGTCAGAACAGCCAACAGTGAGTCAGTAAAGATATTAATGATCTCTGTGCAAACTTCACCATGCTATGGACAACTGGCCTGCATTCTCTATTTTACTCACTGTATTTCAGAATGGTTCTTAGAAAACAAACAAACAAACAACACATCTGGGTTTACCAGTAGCATTAAAAACTCCATAAGACAGTAAACTTTAACCCTTAGTAAGGAAAGCCAGTAACTATAGCAACTTCTTTTAACACTGCACCTACCAAATCAGGCCTCTAAGGCTTAATGTAACCCTGTCTAAAACATCACACCAAATGGACAAACAGGACGGATGTGTTAGGCCAGGGACACAGTTTCCTAATGTGGAGACTACAGTGCATTGCCTCACATTGGTAACTGTTGAACAGTGTGAATCCAAATGACTGCTTTCAGCAGCTACAAAACAAGGATGTGTTTGTGTTTATCTCACAAAGACAACCTTGTTTCATGATGGGAGAAACTGGCTTTTGAGGAAGCAGTCAGTTCATAAAGAGAAGAGTGCTCCTCCGATAACAGGAATTGCTCTAGTATCGCTCTCAACAAACTCATCTGTCCTTTCTCCCTAAGGCATGCCACATCTCATCCCATGTCAGGAAAGCTATGCCACTGCTTACAAGCACCCCTAAATTAACCATACCCATACCATGGCCTCTCCTCAGCTGCTCCAAACCTATTTCATTGGGAAATGCATCCCTCCCACCTCAGCTGGTGAGCTGAAAAGACAAGTACAATTCAAAAGTGAAAAGATTTTTCCCCCTTTACAGTCGCATTCTTCCAAGCCACTCTTCCTCGCCATAACTCGCCCAACTACTGAGATCTCTCTCACACATTCTTCAAGCCAGGCACCACATGCTCAGATGCTATTCAGGGGAGCATCACAAAGTTACCTGTAGAATTAGGAAGAGGACTTCCAGCTGCAGAGGAGTGCTAGTGATTCATGATGCTCAACTTGCTCACCATATAAGCCTGGAGCCTTCCAAAAACCTCATTTTCAAGTCACCAAAGCTGGTCTCTGAGAAACGGATGCCATATTAACATCCTGAGCAAGCCTGGCCTGATCATTATGTCTAAGGCACCTCTCAGACTTTAGGAGCGTTAAAAACAGCAACGATCACATCACAACTCTGAACTGCCTCCATTCAAATGGGGGCTTGGCTCAGCAGGATTTTTTACCTTGGTATCTACTGCTCCACGCTGTGCCTCCAAGCAGAGATTTCAGACGCACTTAAAAAGGCTGCCTCCAACTAATAGCTCTGGGAAGCGTGGCAGCTGGATGTTGAGAACAGCCCACATGTAGCACTCCACCTGTCCTCCATCCAGTCAACAGGAGCAGTAGCTCCTTAGGGCAACTCCTCACCTATGTAGTTCTCAGAGAATGAGCAACAAGCAATGCTAAAAATTACAGGTTTTGGACACGCAAATGCAGATCAAACAGGAGGCAAGCACATCAAGCGAAAACTAGGCTACGACAACTGAGGCTGACTGGCTGCTGGGTGAATCATGCCACCCTTGGGCCAATAGCAAAGATTCCTGCCTTCTTTCCTCTGCAGCAGGAAACACTGAGCATTTCCTTTCTACCCATTTTCTTCTGAGTCTCCCAGTGGTCATCATTCTGGGGGAGAAGGAGGGACTGCAGTTATGAACCCCAAAGACTTAGGAAGCCTTTGGAAGAGAAATCTGTAGAATACTGCAACCATCACACCTGCTGGGAACAGGCAGGCTGACAGATGCCAAGCCCAGAGACGACAAGTTATTCGAGGAGAGACTGATCCAACCTGTTTACTTTCAAAATCTACGCTGGCTCACAGCAGTAGGGAGACCTTTTGCATGTCCATCCTCCTTCCCAGTAGGAAATTAAATCTCATGGTGGGCACACACGCAGGTTAACAAACATCTCTGCTTAGGTCACTATTCCATCAGCAACTGAAGAACACTGTGATGGACAAAAATATCAAATTAACAAGAGGGTATAACAGCAAATGCGCTGTGCAGGTTTCACGGGGTTTCCATGCATTGTGAGGCTGAGAGTGAGCATGTAATTTTCCATTCCTTCTATCAGTGTTACAAAATGTGAAGCCTTCTGAATATATCTGAACAACAAACTTCAAATTACTACTAGTATGTCCAACACTGTTGGACACAAGCAACCGTCAGTCTCTGGAGAAATTGGAATTGCTACAGAAAAACATGAAAAGAAAACAGACTAGATTCAAACTGCTAAAAATATATATATATTCGCATTGGCAAAACCAAACAAATATAAACACGGTGTGTAAAGATACAAAAATAATAATATGCAATAATAAAACCACTTAGGGTTCTTACAATTCTCTCTGGTTCAATAATCTAAACAATACCTAAAAAATACCAGAGGGCTCAGTGTTCATTCCATGAAGGGGTAATTATAATTTCCAAAGCAAAACAAATAACAATCCAAGCTATAAATAATTTTCAGCACTGCTTTTCCTTCAGTCCAATTTGATATTTTCTGTAATTTTACAAACACTCCTTAAAATGTATTTTCAATAGTTTTCTCTCCCCTCAGGTCTCAATCTCTCCCTGACGAAGTCTTAGCAGAGCCTGGCTAACAGGGCATGAAGACAAATTCCCATTCCTTTTATGTAATGGTCTGACAGCAGAGAGAGGAACTGCAAATATAATACACTCTTTCATTATTGTCAGGTGCTGTACAAAAGAGGCTCCTGCGCAAAAGAAAATCAGGCTTCATAACGAACTGGCCCTTGAGAAGAAGTAGTGAAACCACGTTCACACAAAACACTGCTGAATATATGTACTAGGACAGGAAAGAAAAGGAAAACCAGCTTGCATGTTTTCCACCATAGATAACGTAGATACAACTTTGGAACAGCAGTGCAGCCTGTTTTCTAAACGCTAATGTTTGGAAACATTGTTTGGAACATTTGGAACGTCTTCTCAATTTAAGCACACCCACAAGGATCCTTGGAAGACGTGAAGAAGTTAACGCCTTTCACACAATATCTGGAATGTACAACATGCACTGCAGTTGGAAGACAACGTGTTTTCTTGCTGCGCTCCTGCTACATAACATCAGAACTGAAAACAAGAAAAACACCAACAGAACACTCGTTGCCATGTTACTGACAAGAACGAGTCCAGGCTGTACCCTGGATGTTTAACTGCAGTCTGCCTCCATCAGAGCTGAATAAAACCAAACAGCCACTTTCACTATTTAGAATGTGAAGGCAGAACGCCTGCTGCTCTTTCTCCTTTGTTTACACTTGGGAAGTAACTCGGTGCACAGGGAGGCCGAGGGGGAGCGTGGCAGCTACGGCCGACCAACTCCGCACGCCAAACAAAACTTTGCGCCGGCAAAAACAAGCCGACAGCCCGCACAGCAAACAGGCAGCGCCCCACGTTCCTCGGCCGTCAGCTGGGGCAGCAGCGTGCCCACCAGCCCGCAAGCTGCACAGCCTTTCTGCGCACTGACTCACCGGGCGCTCACGCCTTTCGCCAAAGCCTCGCTTATTCTCCTCGCCGCCTGTTGCACAACGTACCGGGAGGAGGGCCGGCTGCGATCCTGGCACCTGGTCTGGAGACAGACCCGTCCGGCAAAAGCGCCCCTGTCATCCGACAGAGATTTGCCGACACAAGGGCGAGCGGGATTAGGGCCGGGCAAATATTTGCGTGTCAGCACTGCGCACCCGGTGAGGCACCGCGCAGGCCGGTGTTTGGTTTCTATCCCGGCCCCGTGACTCCGCTCCTCCGGGAGCAGCGGTGCCCGGCCAGGGGAACGGCAGGGCCTGCTTGGGGGTGGCATTTAGGGGCGACGAGACGGAGCTGTTTACTCTGGAACGGAATCACGGCTCGGGGGGTGCGGCGACGGCACCCCGGGCAGCCGGGCCAGGCCGCGGTCCCCGCCCGTACCGGGCCTCTCCGACGGCGCCGGGCCCGGCCGCCCTACGCTCTCCCCACCCCGGGGGCCCGCAGTACGGATCCCCCGTCCCCGCGGCTCCTCCCCCCGAAGCCGGGCCGCAGCCGCAACAAGTGGGAACCGCCGAACTTCCTTCCCCCTCCCCGCGGCCGCCGCCTCTCCCCCGCCGCCCCCCGCGCTCCTCCGGACGGGCCGTCCCGCCGGTACCTGCGCGGTGGCCGCCATGTCGCAGCAGGGCGCTGCGGGTCGCTCCGGTGCCGCCGGCCGCCGCCGCCTACAGCTCCCGTGAGGCCGGTGCGGTGCCTCCCCGGCGGGAGGACGGGCCGGGTCGGGTCGGGCCGGGCCGGGCCGGGAGGCGGCCTGGGGGAGGCGACGGCGTGAAAATAAAGGGGAGAAGATGTGTTTGGGAATAAAATCGCTGCTCTCCCATCGAGTCGAGGAGTTGGGGTGGTTTTAGGGGTTTGTTTCTTGTACCCTGTTCTCGGTGTTACACTGTGTCGCCCATCAGGAAATATAATTTGTTCATATAGTGCCCACTATCACTTCCAGTACAGCTCAGTGTCACTTGTTTGTTTGTTTCCTCTTGCTTATGCATCAAGCACAATTGAAGTGACTGAAGGCTGTGCTCGGTGAAGCCAGTATGTAGCACATTTCCCATTTCTGTTCCCGTTGGTGAAAGGAAAACACTTTTCCCACAGCTGTAAGACAGAGGTAGGGATCGATAGGGACAATTGATGAAGACCATGTCTGGCAATCACAGAATAGAATCACAGAACCATTTAGGCTGGAAAAGCCCTCTTAAGACCCCCTAGTCCAACACCAACCCATCCCACCATGCCCACTGACCACGTCCTTCAGTGCCACATCCACACGGTTCTTGAGCACCTCCAGGGACGGAGGTCCCACTTCCCTGGGCAGCCTGTGCCACTGCCTCAGTACTCTTTCTGAGAGTTCCCCTAATTTCTAAGAGATGGGGAGAAAGCTGGTGTGAAACTGGAACATAAGATTCCTTGCTAATGTGGGTTACTGGCAGTGTGCTCCCACACCTCCCGGCACAAGCTTGTCCTTCCACAAGGAAGCTACTTCCACTCTTTTTCTATCACACATGCTACTCTCTGAAAAGACATTTCTTTCACAGTGTCTGAAGTTGACAACATTTTTGTATTTAAAGTATACTGGAAAACTGTGTTCTTTTTTTTTTTTTTAATCACCATTGCCTTGTTAAATAAACAATTTCAAATAAAACTTGTGACCAAACAGTTTGTCATCGATTCTTGCTTCAATGCTTATGACTATATTAATGTCATAAACTTCAGCTTTGGCAGCCATGAGATCAAAGCATCGTATTCTCAAGACTCCAAGGAAATGCACGTGGTGTGTAGTCACTGACACATCTCCATCATCCGCATTTTTCTCACCTTCAACATAAGGATGTTGAAGTGACCTTATAGTTTTGGTGAACAGTCTTCACCTAAGGTATGATTTTGAATATCTGGGAAGCATTTTAATGTCCTCAAAAGTGCAGGTACAGGGCTATGCATGTTTTGGGCACATGACTCATAAAATGGCTTACACTGTTCTGACCAACCTTTAGGCTGACTTCTATTGGCATGCTTCGCTGCATCATGCAGTACACAACCAGAAGCATCTGCTGAAAACAGGGTTGTTTTCCATTGATCTGTAGACAGCCGGGTGTCGTCCAAAAGTAACCTGAGATGCAAACAATGATAAATCAGATCCCAGAATTTCATTGCAGTGGAGGTTTTACACATTTTCAAAAAATCTTTTTGTGGTTTAATTTCCTCACATATAATCAAGCACAATGGATTGTTCCTGCTTTTTAATGATGTAGAGGCAAGATACTTTCAGAAGTATTTGATTATTGACATTTGTCATTGAATTATCATCTGCCTGAATAGATAAAAGTGTCTATAGAGAAAAACACATTACTTCCAGGTGAGTCCATAGCTGACCAACACTTCCTTAGAATTTTCTGTGTCTTCTAATTTCTTAGCAACAAAGGAGTTTCCAGATTTTTGGTTTTAGAAGTTTCCCTACGGAGAAATTAAAAAAAAGAGAAAAGAGAAAAGAGAGAAGAGAGAAGAGAAGAAGAGAAGAGAAGAGAAGAGAAGAGAAGAGAAGAGAAGAGAAGAGAAGAGAAAAGAAAAGAAAAGAAAAGAAAAGAAAAGAAAAGAAAAGAAAAGAAAAGAAAAGAAAAGAAAAGAAAAGAAAAGAAAAGAAAAGAAAAGAGCCTTTTCTGTTCCATTTATGTTTTTCCTTGTTTTTATTTTGGGAAAATCTGTTATTAACTTCTTCATAACCTGTGACAATTTGAATAGAAAGCACTACCAATATCACTAGCCCAAGAAAGGTAATGCCAGTTACTACAGCAAACAGAAAGCCTTTGTTGGCAAAAATCTTTTGACTAGTTGATGGAACACTACATGATTGCACATATAATGTATGCATTTCAATAGCTAAGGATCATGAAAAGATCGTGTTGTATCCTTGAGATTCTGTTCAAGTGGCTGAACAGTAGGCCAAGATATAAAGGCTGAAATCAACTTCCGACGTTGGAAGCTGAGCTTAGGTCCAATGCTAGCTGCAGTCCTTTCACACAGCATTTGTCTTAAAATAAATTTTGAATAAGATTTTTTTTTTTTTTTTTTTTTTTTTTTTTTGCATTTTGGTGGCACTAGAAGACATTTCTGTAAAAGACTGCAAATAAATGTAGAAGCCTTTCAAACTTCTCCTTTGTGTGCAATACCTATTTAAGTTTTGCAGTAAAGCATACTGCTCCCATATGCCCATATGTGAGGGAGGGATTTCTTGTTTCTGTGTCCATGAATGAATCTTTCCAGGTGCTAGAAATTGCCATTTCCTTACCTACACACAAAAGCAAAATGAGATATTTAAGCTGTAGCATCCTTTTTTTTTTAACAGGTATAATCTCCACTAGGAAATCAATCAATGTTTTGGACAAAAAAACTAATTTTTCAGTTCAAAGTTTCACGTTCAGTTCTCGAGAGGCTGAATTCTAGTCTAAAACAAAAATGGAATAACTTTTATTTCACTTAACATTTCTCCAGCAACAAATCATAAAATAGTAGAGTAGCTTATATTTAAGACGTCTGGAGGTTTGTAATCCAACTTCTTTCTCAGAACAGATGTAATCAGAAGAGGTTGCTCAAGGCTGTGTGCAGTTAACTTAAACACTTCCATGAGCAGTGATTCCACCACCTCTCTAAGTCCCTTTTTCGGTATTTGACTTCTATTGCAGTAAAAAAATAAATGTTCATCCCTAACCAGAATATACCATGTACCGGTTTATATTTGTCACTTCTCAATCCCATTGCTATGCACCTCCAAGAAGAATCTGGCTTCATCTTCTCAGTATCCTCCAGTCAGGAAGCTGCAGACACTGCTGTTCCTGAGCCTGCTCTTCCCGAGGCCAGATGAACCCAGCTCCTTCAGCCTGTCTGCATCCATCATACGCTGCAATCTCTGGCTTGGTGGCCTCCTGCTCCAGATGCATCCTCACAGGTGCCAAAAAGAGGGGAATGATTGCTCGTCTGGTTCTGCTGGCTATTCTCTTGCTAATACAGCCCAGGATGTGTCTGGCCTTCTTTCTTCAAGCATGTTTGTTGAATTATGTTTGAAGACTTCCCAGATCCTTTTCTGCAGAGCTGTTTTCCAGGCAACTGCCCACCCCAGCCAATGTTGTTATCCTATCTCAAATGCAAGTCTTTTCAAACAAAGTAAGAAATGAGTGATCAGCTCGCTTGAAAAACCCAAATAATTTTCTGTATGGCCAGCTTTACCAGGTTCTGTAGTCTTTCATCACTAATGCTCGTATGTGAAGGTGAAATGCAGAGAAAGATGCCTGGTGGCAGTCCCCTCCCATGGGAACTCATGCTGTGAGATGACTTCAGTGTTCATTGTATCCTAACGTGGATCAGATTCTTTATGTAAATGAATGGCTTGTGGCTAACTGACATTTGGTATGCGTAGGAGTGGGTGAGTTCATTTCAAGAAAACTCTGTACTGGTAAGTAAAGTACTAGTGGTTGTGTTTCTTATTTATGATGATGGATAACTGCTCTTCATAGGTCATCTGTACTGGTACTCCTTACAGTTTGTTCTCATTTTGACTTGACAGCAAACTTGCACTATTTTCCATTCTAATTTTTGCACTTGCTTTAGTTTTGCATCCTGAAGCACACATAGGTGTTTGATCAATACAGCAAATACCAGTCAAGCTTCAAACTGGTTAACACAGAGCCCTCCTGTTTCAACACCGCATGAGTAAGAACATTTCAATTGCTAAGTAACCATAAGGAGAAGACAAAACAGAATTTTATTTATGATTTTAATAACACTGTTGGTACTTTCCAAATACTTAGTTATAGGAGGAGGCATCTTTGTTCCTGATCAAAATATTCCTTGCAATTATCAGTGCATGCAATGCTTTGTCCAGCACACTGTACCCATTTATGAGTGTAGTGTCTGAGTCTTGCTCTGATTATGTTCAGAAGAAAAATTATAATTGATTTTACTAGGAGTGGGATGTCTTTTTAAAGGTGTGGATATCTTCTAATTTTATTTAAGAATATGCATTCACTATAGAAGGGATTAACTTTGTTACTTGCCCTACCCCCTAGCATGCTGGCAGATGCAGGCTTCCACAGCTACACGAAAGCTTGGGAAACTTATGGTAGTGATGCTTAGTTTTGCATGGACCTGCTGAAAAGAGACAGGTAGACTGAGAAACACAGTCCAGCTGAGAGCTTGCAGGAGAAGCTGGTTGTTCTCCTATTCCAAGGGGTTAAGCCTTATGTGGACTTAATCGGAGCAGGAAGAGCATGTCCACTGAACTGTCCTTTCCAATTAAGATCAGAGGTACCATCCTGCATAAAGGCCCTCGTGGCACTGTACAAGTCATAATACCAAGTGCCAGATGTAAGAGTGCAACCACCCAACCCGATCCCATTCCCTTCCCTAAAACAGACTGTAGTTTCTAAAAGCAATTAATTTCACCTTTTTCACTTCTTAAAGTTCTTTCTCTCAGTTCTTCATTTGCTCAAGCCAAATAATAGTTGATTTATTCAGTGAAATTAAAGATTCAAAGTCCTCTGAGCATTACAGTTTACCCAGAGCAGTCTGTATTTTCCATGTTCCTGGAAGTGCCGGAAAGAAAGAGATTTTTCAGGTAAGTCTGTAATGAGAATGCTGAGCTGCCCATCCCTAGACACGTACTAAGACTACCCAATGGTTTCAGTAATATGCATATAAACATAGACAGAAGCTACACCAAAGCATTTTCGCTTTACAACAGATATAGCTCCAAGTGCTTGCATGTCTTGATGTCCAGTAGTAGAATTTGAGGAGAGCAGTACCACCCATAGCAGAGGGGAATTACTTTGGACTATGTAAATAAACTGGATTTGTAGACTTCTGTGGGACTGAGCAGGATGCATATGGTGTTGCTGAGGCTGTTGCCCAGTATCATTGCAAGGCGCTGTCTGTTACCTAAGAAAGGTCGTGGTGACTGGTGGGGGGTGTCACTGATGGTTTGAAAAAGGCAACTGGCTTGCCCAATATGGGATAGTTAGTCTTACCCCTGTGCCCCAGTATAGGAATGAACTCTTTGGGAAGCCATAACCACACAGATGTGGACAAAAATGTTTGAAAACAGCCAGCATAGACTTACCAAGAAAAAATGATGCCTGACTCACCTAATTGTCTTCTACAATGAGATACCTGACTCCAGAGTTGAGAGGAACAAAGTGCATTTACTTGGTCATTTACCTTGACTTCTGCAAAGTTTTTGATAAAGTACCCCTATCCTTTTTGCCAGACTGGGGAGATACAGACTGAATGGGTAGACTAAAAAGTAGATGAAAAACTGGCTATCAGGCTGGAAAGGTAGAAGTCAGTGGTTTGAAATCTTCATGTGTGGCTGGTTATGAGTGGCAGGCCTCAGGGAGGTGTTTTGTGGTAAAGGTTGCTCCTTTAGCAAGTTCATGGATGACATCAAATGAAAGGGAGCAGTTTGTACAATGAGTTCCAGGGCTGCCATGCATGGAGGCCTCAAAAAACTGGAGGAACAGAAGCCCTGGGAGTTCACCATTGGCAAAAGCGAAGTCCTGCATTCGGATGCCCTAACTCCCTGCAACAGCCTGGACAGTGAGCTTCCCTATTAGAGACGAACTGGACAAGATCTGGTATTTCAAGTGGACAACTAGTTGAACAAAGCACAGTTAAGTGTCCTTGCAGTGGTGAAATCTTACAATATACAGCCCTGTAGGTTGAGGGAAACCATTACTCCCCTCTACCTGATGCTCATGTAGTCACAAGTGCCGTATCAAATCCAGTCTGGGGCCTTCAATACGAGAGATTGACTGAAGTGAGTCCAGCGGAAGGTGACCAACACAGGTAGGGTGCCGAAACACATGATGGATAAGAAGACTAGATTGGCTGGGGTTTGTTTTGGCTCAGAAAAATAACAAGGCTCAGAGGAGAACTGATTGCTATCTTTGTTTCTGCAATGGAAAGACAGAGAACAACGATCCAGCTCTATTCAGAGGAGTGCATTTAAAGGACAAGAGAAAGATGCATCAGTTTACAGCAAAGGGAATTTTGTTCATGTAGAAGGAAAAAAGAAAGCACCAAGAGAACTGTTAAGCACTGGGACAGGAAGCCTGAAAAGTATTATGCAGTCTTCATTCTTGGAGATTTTCAGTTTCACCAGACAAGGCCCTAAGCAGCCTCATCAAACAGCAAACTGCTGTGAGCAGGGTGGGGGACTGGCAGAAGTCTCTTCCAAAATAAATGAATGTATGAAAATACACAATTACTTTTGCAATTGAAAATACTTCAGCTCTCATAGGTAGTTCTCAAAGGCGGAAAACAAAAGTAACAATGTAATATTCCTTTGAATTTCTGAACATTTATTAGTACCGCTTTATTATACCAGTAGGAGAAATCTTTACATGAGTTACTTTTGGTTATGATTGACAACAGTATGATTGGATAATATTTCACGTCACCTTTACATGTTCAGATATATGGTAACATATGCTTAAGCTACAAGCAGGCTTAAATAACTTGTTAAAAAGTGAGCAAGGCAGGACTGTTCAAATATTTTGTGCTTCTGTTACAATTCTTGACTTTTTTTTTCATAAGCATTTATAAGATGTTCACATACCTCAGAGATATAGGTATCTATAGTACATAGACAGGTGTGAAGGAGGTAAAAAAGCAAAGCTTTTTTACACTCTGTTGGCTTTATATATATTTGCCTATCAATAGGTCGAAGAACCTTAGCACACAGAGAACATCAGTGAGTTCAGCACTGACAAATAATGTCAAGCATTAAAAGCTACAGAAATGCTTAAGTGACCATGCTAGAAACAATATGAATATTTAAAATCAGGCAAGAAAGAAATGTGCAGCACTATTCACTTTAAGACCTGAAGTTTTAACTGCCAAAGAAAAAAGCAAGCATTCTTTTTTCTTTTTCTAAAGAAAACCATGAATGAGAAAAAGTATCACTGTGCCAAAAAGCATAAAGAAGGTAAGAGTTACAGACCACTGAGGTCACTTCTTGGTTTCTCCATCCTCCTGCTAATCATTTTTCTAATCATTTCCCATTCACAATATGTTTGCAAAGACAAAATCGGCCACTGTCTCAGGGAAGAGCCTATAGGAATTGGAGATCATGCATGGCCTTTAAAATCTGAAAGTTCATCAGAGACTAGCACTAATAGTTTGGTCTCCCTTCAGTAGATGGACCCATCTTCATAGTGGAATTTGCCTTGAGAGCCGATCCGGGGGCTGGAGACTTCATCACCACAGGGTAAATACTGTCTGCATAAACGAAACAAATGCCTCTTGAACTTGACTCCAGCAAATACGTAGAGCACGGGATTGAGGCAGCAGTGGGAGAAAGCAATTTTACGGCTGATGTGAAAGGCGAGGTGGGTGTCATTGCTGTACTGGCATGTAGATGGTGGAAAAGTAATCAGAAAGCTGAGGATGTTGTAAGGTGCCCAGCTCAGGAAGAAAGCCACCACAATAACAAGGATGAGTTTCACAGTTCTGCGCTTTCTGCGAGATCTTGTTCCAAGCAGAATTATCAGTATATTGATGTAACAGAATACGATAATCCCAAAGGAAATCAGGAAGAGTATGTTTCTCTGATAAATGTCCACTTTTTTCCATTCCCAGTCATCATAATCACAGATACTGACTTCTTCCAAGGTTTCTGTCACTGTGGTGTGAATAATCTCAGGAACTACCATTAAAATGCTGCAAGTCCAAACAAACAAGCACACCAGAGAACGACAGTACTGCGTCTGGGATCTCAGAGTAGAAAGAGGGTTCGCCACGGACAAGTACCGTAAAATAGTCATGAGAGTTAGAGAGAAAACACCACTGTAGTAGCCAATGGAGAAAATGGCATTCACTGCCTTGCAAAGGAACTCACCAAAAATCCACCCGAAGCTCTGGTACACTGCCCAGAATGGCAGCATGCATGAGAAGACTAAGTCAGAGACAGAAAGATTCATGATGAAGATGTTCGTTAAAGATGTAAGGTTTTCATATTTGAGTAGGATCCATAACACCAGAGTGTTTCCTAGCAGGCTGAGCAAAAATGCCAGAGTATAGAGAACAGTAGTGAAATGGGTGTAAAAGGTAAAATAGTTTCCCATTTCGCAGACATTGCTTTCATTAAGAAAGTGAACAAATGAGTAATTTTCGTCCCAACCAGATGAATATTGTTCTTCATCCATTTGTCTCTGCAAACTCCAGCAGCTACCTCCAAGAACCACAGGAATCAAAATGTCTGTGAAAAGTAATAAGAAAACAAAACTCCCATTCTGGATGCTTCTGTTTTAAGAGAAGAAAAGAAGCAGTGAAACTATCTTATTTGTCCTATTTTTGGGAAAGAACAGAGTCATTTCCTCTTAGGACTAGAGCACAAACAGGTAGATCCTAAAGATTTACCCTCAAAACAACATCAATGTCTTTAATAATTAAAACAGATGCTATGATACTAATTGTTAAATTTTTATGATATGAATACTTTTTTTAAAGTAAGTACCTCGGGTACCAAGACTTTCAGATTTGCCACTGTTTTTTAGGTTGTCCAGAATGGTACAGACCAGCTGATACCTCTTTCTAGCAGCTTCACCTGCCTGCCAGTCTGATTGGAGGTAGGAATGTAACCATTTAACTCAATGGTTGAAACTGGCCAATACTATCAAAAGTTACTGGGACTTGGAGAATGAATGAGATTCAGCCAGGTGGACGTACAAGGGCAGCATGGCCACAGTGGCCTTATTTCTTCATGAATTTGGGCTAGAAATAGATATAGGTATAGAAAAATTCATAGTGGTGCCAAACAATGGTTCAAAGTCTAAATTAACATTATATCAGTCACAGAGAGTCCAGTGGAGGACTATAGGGATGGGAGGCATGGAATATCTCTTATGAGGAAAGGCTGAGAGACCTGGGCTGTTCAGCCTGGAGGAGAGAAGGCTGAGACAAGATCTTATCAATGCTTGTAAATATCTAAGAAGTGGGAGTCAAGTGGATGAGGCCAGACTTTTTTCAGTGGTGTGCAGCAAATAGGACCAGGGGCAGTGGGCACAAACTGGAACACAAGGAGTTCCATACAAATACAAGGAAGAAGTTAGTTACAGTGAGGTTGACAGAGCGCTGGTAGAGGCTGCCGAGAGATGCTGTGGAGTCTCCTCTGTGATATTCAAGACCTGTCTGGATGCTTTTGTGTGTAACCTCCTATAACCTCCTGTAACCTGCTTCAGCAGGGGGTTGGACTCAATGATCTCCACAGGTCCCTTCCAACCCGTACCACTCTGTGAATCCCAGTTTGACTGAAGCTGGTGAGAGACCTGCCGCCAACTTATTTGGAAGTGAGTCACAAGAAAGAAACTTCACGATTCAGGCCAAAGTCATGTTGGTACCATTTTCACTTTTGGGTTATGGAAAGCGGAATCTGCCTGCTACGTTCAGGGAAAAACCAAAGGGCTGAAAGGTTTTGCCTGCATCAGGAAAGGGGAGCAGGGAGCGCTGCTGGCTTCCAGCAGCTGATGCTGTTGTGCTGGTGGGTGGCTTAGGGTCAACCCGAGCTGACAGCACCAGGGACCGTCTCTCCTCAGGTACGTGGCCGCCCGGTTCTGGAGGCGACACGCGCAGTGTTTGGTAGCAGGAGGCCCATGGCAGCGAGCAGCCCTGCCACATCTGCTCCCACAGGCACGGCCATGGAGGGAACCTGAGCCTGCGGTCTTCCGGCGGTGCTGTGCTGCCATCTTGAGGCACGCAAGACGTCCGAGCCCGTCAGCCTACGCTTTACTTGGCATTACAGACAACACAACAGCGTTGCGTTGACTACAGCAGCCACGTCCCACCCGCGGCCCGTCCCAGCCCGCGGCCGCCCCCTGGCCCGCGCCATCATGGCGACGGCTGTGACCTGCCGAGCTCCCCGGCCCGGCTCCGCAACTGCGGTGTGCGATCCGCCCGGCCCGGGCTGACAGCGGGTGGCAGGGGATGGCAAATAGCACCGTGGTGGTAGTGCTGTGATGGAGCACAGTGGGTAACGGCACTGCTGACTGGGAAATGATGCACTCTGCGTACTGTTCATCTCCCTGCACAATGTCCTCGTGGCCGTTCTGAGCAGTGTGCAGCTGGCTCTCAGCCTCACCCAGAGCTGGATGCAGAGGTACGGCTGCATGGGGTCACATAGGCAGCATTCTGGGAGAAGCACTCAGCAAAACATTCCACGTTTATTTTGCTTTTGGGCAGAAGGTTCTGGTTTTCCAGAAGCTGTTGGTTTTTGTTTTTTTTTCAGACGAACTGATCTTTGTCTTGGAGCATCACAGAAAAAAATCAGAAAGAAATGTGGAAGTGTTATTGTTAGAGTTATTGTTCGGTTTTGTTTTTCTCTGAAAATTCAGTGAGACTTCCTGTCAGCTTCTTCATTATTGATTTATTTATTTTTAAGCACAGAGACATGCAAGACAGCTCCTCAGAAAAGGTTTACACTGAAAAAGTGAAAAGGTTAAGCTCATCTGCATCAGAAATGATGACTATCCCTGTTAGCAGGATATGAAGGAGGAATCATATCCCCGTTAGGAGTGGGGAATGCAGCAGAGAGGCTTGCAAAGAAGTCCCCTACGACTATGCGGTAATGATGGCAGCTACCTACCGAGCATCTCGAAGTCACTTTATTCAACCTCCTGCTGGAGCTTCTGAGCTTCATAGCTTGTTCTTCAGGTTTCTTGGGATAAAAAAAATTAGCGTTTTTGTGGGCTTTTTTGCTCTTTACCTGCCCAGAAAGCAGAGGTGAAGTCAGAAAATCAATGTATGTTCTCCTGGTAGCTGCTTCCTTAAACATATTTTTATTTCAGTTTGGGACAGAGGAAAAAAACACTTAAATGTGACTCCCCCCCCCCATAAAAATGACAGCCTTTTTTCCATGAGAAGCCAGGACTTCCCTTGGCCAGTTCAGTTCTACACAGCCCCAAGAGGCCTAGTTGAGCAAAAAAAATCCAAAACAACATTACCCAATCTTTAAAGGAGAATCTGTGCTGGAGTTGGGGTTGTTTTCTGAGACTGTTGCTCACATCTATGTCCCATGGGTTTCACGAGGCAGGTGACATACATACTGTAAACTCAATCCCTGATCAGCCTCATGTTGCCCTTGAGTTCTGCCTTTCTGTCCTGGTCATCAGCCCTGTGGAAACCAATGTCTGGGCAGGCGTAAACATCTCAGATAAAGAGCCAGGATGTGGCTTCCAAAATTTATACATATGTTCACGTTTACATGCCAGGTTCCATAACAGTCAGGGCAGGGACAGCCCATGGTATGCACATGTGCACACATAACAAGTGCTTGAGGGATTTGCTGTGAAAAAAATGATATTTGTTAGCTGCAGATGGAAGGCTATCACTACACTGCTGAAGCAGCAGCCTTCCCCATCATCCAAAGTGGCCATGGAGGTGAAATTGGCAGCAGTCTTTTTTGTTTTGTTTTGTTACGATGAGGAAGAGGTTGTGATCTTTTCTTCTCTAACTTCTCCTTTCCCAAAAGATGGAAACACACCCCAGAACCCTTTATTACAGTTTTGCAGTAGTTTCCTCTCTTCTAGAGTTTGAGGGTGGTGGAATATCTGGCATTTGCACTCTCACACTGCCCTTCTATCCCAAGCCAAGCCTCTGGGCTGAATCATAGAATTGTAGAACCAATGATTAGATATGGCTGCCCAGGGCCCCATTCAACCTGGCCTTAAACGCCTCCAGGAATTGGGCATCCATAGCTTCTCTGGGCAGCCTGAGACAGTGCCTCACCACCCTCTGAGTAAAGAATTTCCTCCTAATATCTAGCCCAAATCTCCTCTCTTTTAGTTTAAAAATATTCCTCTTTGTCCTACCACTGTCAGACCATGTAAAATGTCAGTTCGTCTCCTGCTTGTAAGCTCCCTTCAAGTACTGGAAGACTGCAGTGAGGCCCCACAGGAGGGCCTTCTCTTCTGCAAGCTGCACAAGCCAAACTTCCTCAACCTTTCTTTATAGGAGAGGTGTTCCAGCCCTCCAACCATCTTAGTGGCCCTCCTCTGGACCTGCTTCAACAACTCCACATCTTTTATGTGTTGGAAGGGAAGAAGGGAGATCATGAAACAAACGTGTCTCAGTGAGTGGCCCAGCAGATGAGCTGGATTTTAGTGAGCCATCCTGGGGCACCTCAGTCTTTCTTCCACCACGTGGCCAGTTTGCAGGACATTTATGATGGAAATGGCACATTGAGTCCAGGACTCTCTGCTCAGCAGATCTCATGGACATTTGTAAGGAGCTAGCTGAGTGCTTGGGCAGAAGCAGTCTTGGCCAAAGAGGCTGCATGGTATTGAAGATGGTTAGTATGCAGACTGCTGTTGCCTGCAGCAGGCTTTGTACCAGCATCATTACACATCTGGGTGTAAAGTGAAGGAGGAATCTGGCCCCCTTGCTGGGCTGATTTTTTGTAAATGACATGATTCCTATGTTTGACACATAACTCTGATTTCTCTTAGCAGCAATGTTCTGGCAAGGCAGAAAATACTAAAGGACTTCTTGCAACCAGTGACTGGTGTACCGCTTTTCCATCTGCTCCAAGTATAACTGCTCTGTTACTCAGCTGTGAAAAGAGCATCACTCCAGTTATTATTAGCTGGTTTTCTTGGCAGATCAGACAGAGCAGATCATCTTATTTTCACAAATAAAGCAGAACAGATCTGCAAGTTTCTGCAGCCAGTTAAACACTGTCACACATGCACACACAGAATCATCACGGAGTCATAGGATTGCTCAGGCTGGAAAAGACCTTCAGGATCATCGAGTCCAACCACCACTTAGCCATACTACCCTAATAGCCCACTGCTAAATCATGTCCCTGAGCACCACATGCAGTGTCTCTCTCCATACTTTATGCTCCCTATTATGTACTGCAAGATTGGCTGTTCTTAAAGAACTCACAGAGACTATGCTATATATTTAATTAGCAATCTTAAAACTATCTAAGAATCCTATTAAGAAAAATGTGCATGAAGAAGTTCACTCTAATCTCTTATGAATTGTGTCAGTCACAAAATAAAGATGATGAGCAAGGCAGAAGAGTGCATTTTACCTTCAGGAGAAGTAAATGTGCGTCTGCCCTCTAAAGCCTAGCAGAACTAATGCCTCCACATAAAATTCATTTGTATGGCTCAGGACAACTTACAGAGCATGGTTGTATTTTTCTGTAGTGATCTGTTGCTACCAGTGTGTTTCATCTTTAAATTCTCAATGTATATTTTTTTCTACATAAAGACGCCTAAAGAAATTGTATGCAGCATTTCAGGTGGGGAGAGCACCACCCTGTGGTCCTGCTGTGAACAGGCTGTACTGATTTACAGGAGCCCTGGCTGCTTTGGGAGGCCCAGTGCTGCTACTGGGCAGGTTTTGGTAGGAACGACTCTGAAACAGAGGGAAAATGAATCCTCTTTTCTGAGTCCAAGTTGCTCAGTGCTCTTTGGAATGAGCACACTGCAGCTGTTGTGAAGATCCAAGACCTGACCTGTATACACAGTTCCTGAGCTGCCAATCCCACAAAGTCACTGCTCCCCACTGCAGCCAGTGAAGAAGGCAGTTATGAAACCACATGAAACAATAACAAACAAAAAGAGAAACCACTCTGCCTACCACTGACATCTAATTTTCTTTGCATCTTGTAGAAGGTGGTACGCAGCGGCCTTGCTGCTTTGGAAAAGCAAAACTTGACTTTTCAGAGTTAAAATGAAGTTTTAACAGATGAAAGACATAGATAAGGTATTTTCTTGTGTGAGGACATTTCCAGAGAAGCACCTTGGTTTCCCAGTTCTCTATTGGATACAGTGATGAGCCTAAAGCAAAATAAATCTTATTTGATTAGAAAGATCCGGAGTTACATTCTGAGAATTGTTTATGTTAGCAATGAGGCAATTAAAACTTGCACCACAAGAACACAACCACAACCAAAAACACTCTCGTGCTGTTCTAGCCACCACTTCCCCAAAATCCAGCACTTCCCCTTCGCATGGCATGTCTGCTCACAGGCCTGAGGCAGGCTGAAAGCACAGCCTGAAAACAGTGCTTGTAAAAGCTTTGTTTTAATACAGGAACCCCTCTCCTCAGACATTTCTCCCCAGATGTTAAGAAAGGATGGGGATACAATGGTTGTGGTCCAGTTCAACTCAGCTGCACCAGCCCTGTGTGACTGTATGAAACCCACCCGGAGAGTCTCAGCCCATGCTTTCAGAAGGCTTTTCAGAGCAGAAGCCCTTCCTTTGGCTTTCCCTATGAGCACAGCTGTTCCTGTCACAGATTTGGCCATAAATATCGCTGCCTGAGATGTTCAGACTGAGCCCAGCAATGCGCACGTAAAAATCCAGCTAGGCACGACTTGCTGCTCTGCCCCCAGGCCTTTCTCTCCAACATTTTGCTTGTCTCCTTGTATGGAGGATTCATTGTTGCTCAAAATGCTTCATTCTAATGCAGCCACTGCACTTTGCTTTGTTTCCATCTGGCAATCCGTGCACCCAAGTATGAGCAGACAGGTGGCCAGCAGCAGTGAGCCCACCAAAATTGTTCTTGAGCCAAAAACCGGATGCAAGGCACATTCCACAGCACACAGGGACTCTGTGTGTGAAGCACGGATGGACTGAAACGAAATCTCAGTATTTAAGTTCTGAGACATTTCATAACATCTTCAGCCATCTGTCCTTTGGCGAGGTCTTGCGATAAGTACAGGCAGGGCAGACAAGATTTGTGCAACAGGGGCTGGCAAGCTGTTTCCTGAAGCTGTTCCCTGGCTCCTGGGTTGCACAGTGGGAACTTGGGAGCAGCGCCAGTCCTGCAGGATCTCTCCTCCACTCAACTCACGTGGCAGAGGAGTCTTTGTCTTCTCCATTGATACTATGCTGCCTGGCCTGGGGCTCTCTGGTGGCCTCTCTTTCTCAGAAGATGTAGGCAGATGCCACCACACCGCCACAGCTGTGTGAAATGAAGCAACCAAAGCATCTAAACCAATCCTGAGCTCCATTCTGGCTCTTATGCTTATTCTGCTCTCACTGAGCTTCAGAACCCTGCCTCAGAATGGCTGAGCTCTGGGTGCTGATGTTCTGGGGCTTCCTAGAGGTGGACACCACAGCTCTCGGTGTGGACTCCCAGCTCAGACCACATTATTTCAGAGCAGTTTCCATGTTTCTTTCCATTTTGTCAAAAACTACTGTTTCTTCTTCTGAAACAAAGTGAGATTCTTTTCTATTACAGAATTTCCCACAGCCCTGAGAAGCCGGACTTCTGCCAAACCCCATCGCAAGCCACTGCTGCAGTAGTGTTATGTGGTTGATATGAGCAAAGTGAGGTTTGCAGAAGGAGGTTTTAAACAGCAGCTGACACAGACTGAAAAAAAAGAAAAAAAAAGAAAAAAAAAAAGCAAGATTCTTGGAGAGCTTGTCTGCTTGCAGATAAGACTCAGAAAGCCCTTCACTTTCAAGCTCTCTTCTATTATTGAGATACCAAACGGCTCAGCTGCCTGAGTACATGTTCTCTCTTTTCCCACCAATGCAAAAGATGGTACCTGTTGCTGCTGATGCAGTGTGACTGGTGAAGACTTTCCCAGCCTGTGGAGGATGCTGGACAGGATGCAAAACAGGGCATACAGTGAATCAATTAGTGAGGATGGATTGTGACGGTATCTAACTACAGCTTTTGGAGGAACCTTGGGCAGTTCTCCATTAAAACACATTTAGTAGGGGATTTTCAGCTGACGTAAATTGGCAGCATTTTACTGACTTGACTAGAGCTGCTTCCCTGGGCCTCAGCTATGATGAACTTCCCTAGCCCACACGCTCAGTGTAGGAGACCCCCAAGATCCAGGAAGACTTTTGGGCTGCCTGCCGCGATGCCCGTCCTGATGGGTGACAGCTTGTGCTGCCCGTGCCCAGCCACAACAGCACTGCCCTTCTCATCCAGCTCAAGGATGTGAGGCATGTGCGTGCACGGGCAAGTTTTTCGGAATCCTTTGAGATTTTGTGGATTTCTTGAATTGACTTGTAAAAAATGAAAGGCTCCTAAACCCAGAGATTAGTGTCATTATCGAATAAGACCAGCTGATACGAGAGGAGTGCCCGGCACGCTGCCTGCCCGGGCTGTGCAGTGCTGGCGGCGCAGTGGGGCGGGCTGGCAGCAGGTGGCACGCTGGGACAGACTGAACCACCGCCCTGCATGGGCAGCAGCAGCAGGCAGGGGTCTGTGCAGCCGCAGCTCTTCCAAGGGAGGCTTAGCTGAGCGTCTGCTCTTCAGCAGGTGTACACAGCATCTACATCCACGCCTGCATCTGCCCCTGATACAGGCGAGCAGAGCGGCTGGGAGCTCAGATCTGATTGGAGTGTCCAGCTGGGCTGCTTCTCCGACCTGTGGTGTCCACACAGCTGTGTCTCTCCTGCAAGGCTCTGTGCACTGACTGCATCTGTGTGGGTGATCTACGGTTTGGTCGTGAAGTCAGATGGAAATCTCAGCAGCAATAGGGAATTTTCAGGTACACCTGAAATGAACATTTATGGGGTTTGCTATTAGTGAAAAGAGAAGAAAAACACCCATCTATTGGGGACCAAAAAAACTGTTGCATTTAGAAGCTGAAACCTCATGTACTGACTTTCCATAACATTTCCCAAGGGAAGTGGTGGGAGGTGAGTGGGACAGTGCCCCTCTCCTCCACCTGCCCTGGACCCGCAGGGACATGGGATGGGACCACACCAGTGTGTGAGCTCCCAGAAAGGCCCTGTGGGTGTGAATGTGTCCCAGGAGAGGGGAAGGAGGCCCTGGACAGGGATGGCTGGGCAACCCTGGGGACCCTGCAAACTGAAGACCCTCTCTTTGGGGGTGAGTGAAGTCAGGGCTCAATGGCATCTTAAATGTTTCAAATGGGAGTGCAATCTGGCCAAGTCTGATTGGATAAGTATTATGTTCTCCGTGAATTTTTGACAAGAAGACAGCACATTTTTTTCCTTCATGTTCCCCTTCCTCAAGCTACTTTCACACCCAATGTGATGACAAGATATTTAGGTTTCAAAGTTCGCTTTCTCAATGATGCTGAGGTATGTTGCACTGTCTTGGCTGCCAGCTGGCTACAGCTACATCACTCATAAGCACTAATGAGGGTTGTTCCTAATTGTCCATGTGAGATAGGCAATGAAAGCATGCAGAAGCTGGCAAAAAGAGATGATAAAAACATCTGCCAGTGCTATGTATATGGGCAACACAGGAAATAATTTTGGTCTTTTATGCTGAAAGAGCAGTTTCTATTTCATTTTAATGATGACAGCAAAAAACAACATGGTTTGCACCCTGGCTTGTATCTGCATCTTTATGACATGCAGGAGCATTCAGAAATTTAAATACAGACAAAAGTAGAAAAGTAGAAATTCTGCCTGCATTCACAGTGCCCATTAGATTTAACTCCTAAGCTTTTCCTGAAGGGCTCTGTGGCAGAAGGCAGAGAAGTTCTTGTACCTGGCGAATGTAAGATGACTAATAGCAGTGGGAAGTGGTTTTCTTCTTTTACCTCTGTGCTCAGCACTGGTGAGGCCACATCTCAAGTACTGTGTTCAGTTTTGGGCCCCCCACTGCAAGAAAGAAATCAAGGCCCTGGGGCATGTCCAGAGAAAGGCAATGAAGCTGTGAAGGTCTGGAGCACAGGCCTTATGAGGATCAACTGAGGGAGCTCAGGAAAGACCTTCTCTCTCTCTATAACCACCTGAAAGGAGGTTGTAGTGAGCTGGGGGCCGGCCTCTTCTCTCATATAACTAGTGATAAGACAAGAAGAATAGCCTCAAGTTGCAGCAGGGGAGATTCGGGTTGGACGTTAGGAAATACTACTCTGAAAGAGTGGTCAGGTGCTGGAATGGGCTGCCAGGGAGGTGGTGGAGTCACTGACCCTGGCAGTGTTCAAGGAACATTTAGACACTGTGATGAGCGCCATGGCTTAGTGAGTACTATTGGTGATAGGTGGACCATTGGACTGGATGATTTCCTAAGTATTTTCCACTGGAAACCTCTTCTGTGGGGACCTCTCCCAGAGATTTCTCAATCTCAACATAGCTGAGGTAGAGAGTGAGTTCATTGCAGAAGGAGAGAGCTGTGGTCCTGCTGTAGAACTGGAGCCATTGTGGCAATCAGAAATATATACATTCTTAATTTTACTTACACAAAAAGAAAAGCAGACAGGTGGGTGAGGACAATGTGGCCTTCATGCCTCTTTCTCTTCCCACTTCCTTCCCTCCCAGTCCTGGCTCTGGCCCCCTCCTTCACACGAGATATTTTGTAACCTCAGCTCCCTGTTGCAGGCTGGACAGCAATACCAACAGTCCCCTGACGCCAATTGGTTTTGATGTGTGATGGTGAATGTTCAAGATGTTTCAACAGTGCAGGTTTTGACGTCAGGACCTCAGGCCAGACGCTGGCTCCGCGTCCAGCTGCTGTGTGCTGCCTCAGAGAGCCAGTTCTGCTGTGTCTCAGGAGTGCTTCCCAAAACAAGAGCAATACTGCAGCATAGCACTGTTGTAGTTACCCCATATCTTCTTCCTCCATTCATTTGGGCTGTTGGAAATGGGGTCAGAGCTGGAGTCCCCCAAGTTCATTGAGACTGGATGCTAGATGGGGGTGTGAGATGAAACTGCCTCCAGAAGGTAAAGCTTCTGAATTCATCTCTTCTGAAGACACTTCAGCTTATTTTATAGCATATGTTTGGGAAAGTACTGTGTCTTTAGGGTACCACAAAAATAACACCACAGAATAGGTGGCTGAGCCTGAGCTGCGAGGCCAGCAGACAGTGATCAAGGTCTGGGGTAAATGGTGGAGCTTGGCTTGCTCCCAGCTGTTGGTCATGCAGCATAGATTACATCCTGGTTGCCATTGCCCAGCTGGAGTTTTGTCCAGATCCTGTCCCCTCTGCTGGTAGGAATCTTGGGCAAGCCTGATCCTCACAATATTGAAAAACTACGGGGCAAGGGAAAGAAGCGTACATACTTTGGAAAATGTCTCCTCTTTTTCTGAGAGACATAAAATAGCAATTCCAGGCTATGTGATGATTGCTGGTGACAGAGCACTTGGTGGGTGGGCACCCAGCCACCTGCTCTGCAGAGCCAGACAGGCATGCAGCTGTGTGCCAAAAGTGGAAACCCAGGCATGTATTCAAATAGGCTTTGCATAAAGGGGAACCAGATGCTTGGTGGCCAGGTCCTGCTCTAAGTTTGCAGCAGGATAAGGTAAGTGTTTGTTAGTGGCAGAAGATCATCTCTGTCCATCTGGTGATGCTGCCAGCAGAGATTGGTTCCTCAGGTCTACACAGATGAGAGAGGCATTGGAAGAAAGATGAACTCAAGTGTGGCCAAGGCTCCTGCCTCCGCTGTTTCTCTCTGTGTGCTGCACTGCCCATTCCAACCTGTCCTGCATGTCCATGGCACCGCTTGGCCTCTCCCTCACAGTACGCCAATCCTCACTTTCATTACCTGACTTCACTGTTCACCTCAGCTCTTTGCCTACCTCTGGTGGTACAAGGCCTTGCTGCTGCAGGTGGCAGAGGCACAGTTTGGCTGTGTTTCACCGTGGGCTGGTGAGGGCATTGGCTGTGCTCCCCAACCACAATTGCTGCTTGGATTAATTGCTCCCCCAGCCCTGCCAGAGATGGCCATGCGTATGCAGTCTGGCCAGGATCTGCAGTAAGATAGATGCTCCCTTGCCCATAAAGCCCAAGTAGTGCTATCAAACAGCTCAGCTGCAAACACGGGAGGTGAATGCTTCCTGCAACCATTAAGTCCTCCCTGGGCACTGAGGCTATCTTGGAAACTCCCTCAAAGTGCAGGTTTCTCTGGTTTGCAGAGATTTGCTTCAGAGGCAGAAGGAGCTCTGGTTTTCCTTTTGGTTGCATTTCAAATCGTGCCAGGCTCACTTTCCTCAGGCGATGTGGGCTCAAAAGAGCAGAGGGAGAATGGACATTGGCAGGATCAGATTGAACACCCCAAACTGGCTGCAGCCATGAAGGAAATGATATTTCAGCAGCAGTGCAGCCACATGCTTAGTTCAAAACTTATCCTCAAGGAAAGTGTTTTATTTCAAACATATCCTCAGGGGGAGTGAATTCTTTCAATGCAGAACTCACTCACACCTTTCTGTCTGTGTGCCCACAGCTGTTGGGACACGTATGCAAGCAATGCCCAACACACGAACACCAAAACACCTGTTTCTAGATGTACTGGGGACATATGTGTCCAGGTGCTTTAGAGACAACTGTATCTGTGTTGGATTCATGGCAGCAACTGGGTCTGGACAGCTTAATGTATGTATCCCTCCTCCTGCTGCCCTTCTATGGTGTTTGGATGCCCTCTGGATGTCCTTCATGTCTGCCTCTGATCTCCCATGGTGGCCTCTGATGTCCTGTGGTGGCCTCTGCCATCCCATGACATCTCAAGGCAGCCCTTGCCCCTGGACATTTTGTCCATCAGGATATTGGTGCTGGCTTCCAGGGAGAGGAGGATTGAGGTGTGAGGCCTGGATGAGCCCAAGTCCTCTCCTGCTAGTGGAGGGAGCTCTGGCTATTGGGCAGGATCGCATCTCACAGTCTGAGGCAAAGAAGAAATCTGGCAGCCACAGCCATCGAGGAGATCACAGCTTTTATACAGAGCAACACGTAGTCCAGAAAACTGGGCTGTAAGTGTAACTGAGTTCTTAGAAGGGGGGCAGCCTCTGTGCCCAAAGCACTGTCTCCATGCCAGCCTCTGCTCCTGCCCACACGTCCCGGCAGCCTGCAGCCAACAGCTGTTGCTTGTGCTGAACACTGCTCCTGCCTGCAGCCCCCCGCTGCTTGCACACAGCTCTCACAGCACCAGCCCGGGAGGAGAAGGAGGAGGCTGAAGCTGAACTGACGGAGAGGTAGGTAGCATCTGAAGGCATGCGCATGGGAATGCATTTTGCCAAGCCACTGTCAGGGCCAACTTTCCCAAACCCTCTCACTTGCCCTGTCATTTCCCTTTTTGCACCATCCTTTTGTATTTTGGACTCCTTGAGGCCAAATAGCTGCTCCATGCCTCCTCCTGCGGCTGCACCTCCACTTGCTTGCATTGCTTGCTCCAGCATTCTCTATCACCATATTGTTGCACCTGTGTGTTCTGGTGGCAGTAAGTCAATGCCTCTGACAGCAACCTGGGGCTTCCACCTGCTGTAAGCTGGTCCCCAGCACCTGCACCCAAGACAAGGGAGGATTTGAAATCAGATGTGCTAGGAAGGGAACAGAGGATGTATTCGGCTCAGGCACTGTATGTTCACACTTCAGAAGTAGCCAGAGGGTCACCCTTACACACCAAGCTAGATCTCCAAAAATGCTTCAAGTGAAACAGGTCACCTCTGTTTCAGGAGACCTCATATCCCTGGCTGTCGTTCATGAAAGCATGATTTTCTCTCTCTGCATGAAAACTATCTCCCTGCTGCTCCTATTCTCAGCCAGAGCAGGCAGATGTTTCTGCTGTGCTTCCTGTACATGATGTGGAACAGCACAGCTGTGCTGAAACAGGAGTTATGCTCACTGTAATTGAGGCTAGGTTATGCCAGATCAACTTCTTGGTGTCATTTCCAGACTTCTGAGTTTGAGTTTGTTTCTGAGGTTCCTTGTTTGTTTCATGCATGCCCAAAAGCCTACACAAGTTTTCTTCCATTTCTTGGAGGACCACTAAGCATCCTTGGGATCAGAAATCAGGTGGAAGACTGGAGAAAGCTGCTCTTGGCAGGTCCTGTAACACCTGAGGATCCCTTGCATGATGCTGGCCACTACCAGACTGTAGTTTTGGTCCCTTGACCTAAGATGTAACAAAACCCAATTTTTACTAAAATCTTCTTCGATGTTATGCTTGTGATTCCCAGAGGCAGGCAGGACTGAGTTTGTAACGAGGCGAGAGGTATAATAATCCTTTTCTATCTGAGGTTCTGCAGAGGCTCAAGACAGCTGTGTTATTTCTCTGTACAGTTACCTCCTCTTTTTGTGCAATGGGAGAGGAGAAAGATGTGCTTTACACAAAGCTTGACACTGACAAAATAAAACATATTAGAAGCACACTCGTACTTGAGCAGCATGCATTACTGAGAAGTACATCAATTGTTAACCTCTTGTGGTACCTGTGGTCAGCTGCTGTCTGATGTCTTATCAGAATAGCAATTCACATTTCAAAAGGCAAAGAAAACCCCAAAACCTTTTTTTTTTTTTTTAATGGTATGATTTCATTTTACTCTCTTGAATTGTAGATCTATTTTACTGCATTGCAGTGGAAAATTTCTGTTTTAATTTTCCATTTTCCAAAACTGAAGACTTAGAAAATTAAAGCGAGACATTGCAAGAATAGGGGGGGGTGTTCTTCTGATCTGTCTTTCATAGAATCATAGAGTCGTTAAGGTTGGAAAAGCTGTCTAAGATCACGTAGTCCAACGCCATCCCACCCCCACCATGCCCACTGACCACGTCCCTCAGTGCCACATCCACACGGCTCTTGAACACTTGTGGGGATGGTGACTGCACCACCTCCCTGGGCAGCCTGTGCCACTGCATCACTGCTCTTTTGGAGAAATTTTGCCTTTCGACCCCTCATTCTGATAACAGTCCTATGTAATCAGAAGGACAAACCCTCTTTGTCCCAGCTTCTGACAACTGCTGTTGGCAAAGTGAGTTGTGAGGGTCTCCCAGCACTGACTGCCATCACCTGTGCTCTGGGCCCTTCTTTAAGGAAGGCTCATGCTGGGAAGGCTTTTTGAGTTTGATATCATTTACTTTGTTAATATTCAATAGAATAATCATGAAACAAGCAGAGCAGCTTGTAAATGCAACAGGCATCCAAGGCAATCTTTTTCATGACTGAATATTCAATATTACTTGAGACAAATCCAAGAACTTCCTTTTTCTTCAAAGATTGCGTAAAGCCCTGTGGCTCAGCCATGACTTCCAGATTACTTGGGTATTGTTTGCTTTCCTCAAGAAATGTGGAGAGATCACCATGAATCCTGCATGTGAATGGTGGTCTTGTGTTTGGTCTTGGTCAGAAATACACACCCATACCTAGTGACTGCAGTGAACTAAATGTTTGACTTTTAATCCTATACCTATAAACCTAAAAAAGGGAAGGTACAAAATCTTAGTGCTTCTTGGAACTATTGCAGTGTATCAGAAAAGAATAAGACAGCAAAAAAATAAATCTGGATGTCGCAAAAGGAAATATAGATTTTACCTATGCACTGGCAAAAATCCATCTGTTTTGTCCCACTCATTTGGAACCAGAAGAATCCCTCTTGCATTTCAAATAAACTAAGAAAACATGAAACTGCAGGCTGGCATTGAGAAGGAAAACTACCCCAAGCACCTGTACTGGAAAATACTGGAAAGTCTCCTCTCTCCAACCCAGCTTCTCATTGGACCAGGCATTTTTCAGAATGTTTTGGGCTGTATTTCTTATTTTTACTGAGCTGTGCACATCTATTCCCAGCCCACCAGAGAGGAGGCGAGTGTAGGTGATGGACATAGGGTCTCTGCTGTACCTCCCTAGCCTAAATTGTCCTCCCTGGTGTGAAGGCTAAGAGATGGTATGAAGTGTAGATGTGCAATGTGAACTCCATCCCATCAGTGCAAAGTCAGCCCCTTGGCAGGAAACCCATCTTCCCTTTCAAGGTTAATGGAGGGCCTGAAGGTATCACTAGCAGCAAGATCAGGGGTAGATCTGAAGGTGGTGAGCACCGATCCCTGCAGGCCACATATCTGCAGTGGCTGTCTCTCTCCCCAGCAAGTTCTGCAGCAGTGGCTTGGAGGGGCTGCTCTTGATTGCAGTGGGTGGCAGGGAGCCTGGTTTGGGCAGCTCAGCAGATCACTGGTGGACCTTTGGGATTGAAAATAAATTCCAAAGAGCCTGGTGCTGCAACTGTGGACAGCAGCTGTGCCCGGATGCTCAACTAAAAGGCTTTGAAAGCCATTACTGATACTGGTGCAAAGTCTGATCATAGCATAACTATGTTCAAGAGCCTGTATTCTGCAGTCAAATCCCTTTAGCCTTACTACCACCATTAGCTTGACTGTGGGCTTCTGCCAGTGCAGCTGTCCTTGGTGCCCGGTGCTTTGACTCACCGCCAACCTCCGAGCAGGCTGAGCTAACCATGAGGTTTACAACACTTTTTCTATCTTGCACATTTCCTGAAAGAGGTGGCAGAAAATGTGTTTCCTGAGATGAAATAAGCAAAAAAGAACAGCTACAAAAGGCAGACCAAAAGAACCTAAAAAACCGAGAAAGAGCACGAAGCTGCTCAGCAGCTTCCTGTTTACCAGCAGCTGAAATACAGATTTATCTGCAGCATTACCAAACCCTCCTCACACCTCCCTGTGGGCAGCACAAAGAAAACCTCTCTTCTTGTCCCTGGGGAGAGCAAGGGGAGATGGGAGAGATAGAACCACAGCACAAATGCATCTCCTTGAGACGGGTACTTCCACCACATCTCTGGGCAACCTGTACCAGAGCTCCATCACCCACACATCAAAGTGCTTCCTGAAGTTCAGAGAGAACCTCCTGTGCTTCAGTTTGTCCTGGTGCCTGGGGTTGTTCCTCCTCAGGTGCAGGGCTTGGCACTTCTTGTTGAACTTCATGAGGCTTCTGGCAGCCCATTCTCCAGCCTGTCCAGGTCCCTCTGGATGGCAGTACAACCTCCTGGTGTATCAGCCACTCAGCCTGGTTTCATGTCATTAATTAAGGTGCTTAACAGAACTGGATCTAGTACTGACCCCTGGAGTACTCTCTTTCCCTGCAGGTGTCAGCATTCTCATTAATGCTCTGGATGAAGAAACAGTGCAGGTTTTCATCCTTTTATTTCTGCTTTCCACCACCTTAGGTATGCCTTCAAAGGCAAAGAGGGACAGGATGACTGCTCGAAGTAAGCTTGATAAATTACAAAGGCCAGGAGTAACAGTCCTGCACTGGGGCAAGTTCAGCCAAGGGTATGAGATGAGGAAGACAGCAGTTCTGGAGAAAAAAGAGGGAAGCATGAATCAGTGATGCTACGTGACTGCAGAAGTCAACAGCTATTCCAGGGAGGGGACTCATTTGTCCTGCTTTTCAGGGGTCAGACCTCAGCTGGGGCTCTGCATCAAGTTTTGAGCATTGTATTGGAAAAAGGTTAAGGACAACTGGACAGCTGCTAAATAAGACTGGCTACTATTAACACTTTAGAAAGCATGACCTAAAAGGAAAAAAAGAGAAAAGAAATTGGAAGTAAGTAGCACCTGATCTTCCACAGATAGGACAAAAAACTGACTTAAATCACACCAAGGGAATTTTGGATTGAGTATTAAGACAGCTTTGCTAGGAGTGAGGCTGCAGAAGCACTGGGGTGAATTGTAAGGCACTGGGGAAAAGCAGGGGCTGTAGGAGCAGGCTGAGCATCCATGTAGAAGGAACTGAGCTAAGGGTCCTCTCAGTATCCCATCCATCCCTGTCTTCTGTCACCTTGCTAATTGATCCTTGCTTGCATTGCACTCAGCCCTGAGGCAAAGCAGAGTTGCCCAGGTGCTGGCATTTGAAAGGTCTAAGACAGCAAGAATTTAAAAACTTAAGTGGTAAAGAAACAGGATGTGAAAGTAGCATCATCCAAGAGATGAGCACAGAAGGGTCCTTGTTCTCAAGGATCCTGTACACAAGAGATGTATTTGTTTGCTTCTTTCTGCCACGCAGTGACTCTGTCACAAAACATGATTGAGAAAACCCCATTCCCTGCTCACATTGTTATGAATGAGTTACTGTCCTGGACATTTTGCAACACGCTGATTTTTGCTGTGGTGAAATGGAGCGGTTGTGCAAGTCTGCAGCTGTCAAAGCCATAATCTGTGCGGCTTTAGAGCTGACAGTGGAAAGCAAAGCGTGGAGAAGAGGGAGGTGACCCAGACCCCACAGAACACCACCAGCTGTTCCTCCCAAACAAAGTCAGCATCAGTCTTCAGAGGATTCCCTGGCTGCCAGCTTCTTTGTCTGCAACCAGCATCTGCTGCAGGAGATGGGCAGAACAATGCCAAATATAGGCTTCTATGTGTCACTACACACTGTTATACAGCAATACAAGTCAATGTTTTCCTGATCAATCTGGAAAAAAAAAAATTGCTATCAGCAGAACCAACAGATCTCAGTTCTACTGGAAGTTTTTTGGAATTTTAGGTGCCTGTGTGTTTTTGAGGAAGGAGTCTTAGAAGAAGTTATTTATATAAAGAAAATATTTGAAAATGACACATTCAAAACATGAAAAGTGACAATGCTTTGGCCAGAATTTGTCAGAATAAATTTTTCTCCAGTTTGGAGGCAGAAATCCCCCCACCAGCTTGGCAATTTCAGAGCAATTCAGTCAGGCTGAACTGAACCACTTTGGTGACAAAAAGGGAAAGGTCTCAGTTTTACTTGGTGTCACGTACAGCATGAAGCTGTGACAGGGGAGGGTCAAGTTGGGTGTCAGGTAAAAGTTCTTCTTCAGAGGGCAGTGGGCATGGAGCAGGCTGCCTAGGGCCATAGTTCAGGGAGCGTTTGGACAGTGCTCTCAGACATAGAATTTTGGGTGTTTCTGTTTGGAGCTGAGAGTTGGACTCGGTCATCTTTGTGGGTCCACTCTAAATTGAGACATTCTGTCTGAGCTTTGTTTCCATTCTCGCCTTTCCCTAACAGCTGTGGCACTGACATCTGCGTGCATGGGGCAAGGCTTCCCAGCAGCCCTACCAAAGGCCTGAGCTGCTGGTGGGCTCAATGCCCTCGATCCTCAGGCCCGAGGCTCATTCTTGCTACTGGTGTACTCTGTTGGAACTGAAGCTTCCTCCTCATGCTCAAGCTTAATTCATCCAGATCGTCTGTAGAAGGAAAAAGGTCTCCACAAGAGTAGGTGTAGCAGCTTTGCAGCCAGTAATGGCCACCATCCCAATGCTGAGGAGCTGCCATTGTGGCACGGGTGAAGAAAATCCCTTAGGACAGCTGTCTAGGGCTGAACAAGTGCGCTCTGCAAGAACTGAGAACTTGACAATGCTATTTGTCTTGTGGCAAGATTCACTTTGGCCACGGCCTCTGCTGTGAGGTTTGGGTGGTTTGGAGCTCCATGTTACTGTCATGTGGTGGTCACCTTTGGGCTGAGAAGTCCTTGGGTAGACAAAGTGCTGCACGTTTTTTTCCCCACTGAAGGTATCGCTGTAACAGAAGATAAAGCAGCAGAAACCGTAACTTTGTGGTGGATGTGTTAAATAAACACAAGCGGTGTTGTGGTAACAACAGCAGCAGGCGGCAAATAAAGGGGAAGTGTGGCACAGAGCCTCAAGGTGTGATGTTCCCCAGTGCCCACATGAAAACCTTACCTCTGCTACCCAGCCATCAGGAGATGAGCTGGGACACTCTTCATATGGTGACATTTTCCCTTCAATTCTAGCCTGGCTGGTGGCTGAGGAGCCAGCACACTGGTGGTGTCACCAAAGCAGTGATGCCACACGGCTCTTGCTCGGCAATACTGGGTGCATGGAGCATGGCATGTGGGTGCCACATCAGACTGGCCACGGGCTGTATCAGGGAGATACTGACAGCCAGTTGCCTCCCTGGGCTCAGGCCTGTCATTGCTGTAGCATATTTCTGTCTCACAGGAAAGCCCACAAGAGAGGAGGTACAAAAAATGGTAGTAGCAGTTAGAGCGAGAGAGATGCTGAAAGGCAGCTGCCGGGGTATCTGGAGAAGAGCTCTCAGAGGGGGTTCAGGCAGGTTTTAACAACCAGATGAGAATCAGGTCTGCCCTGGTTCCTACCAGGCTCGTTGGTAGCACCCTGGCCCTCTCATACTTCCTGCAAGGGGACATACTCCCCAGACCTCTGCCCCGCAGCTTCCTGCTCCCTGCTTTCCATCTGGCTTCATTCAGCACTTCGAAATCTGACCTTCAACTTCTACGTTTGTTTCACAGAATAATATAACCATCAAGGCTGGAAAAGATCTCTAAGATCACCTAGTCCAATCTGTCAGCCCACCCCCACCATGCCCACTGACCACATCCATCAGTACCACATCCACACCCTTGAACTCTTCCAAGGACGGTGACTGCTCCACCTCCCCGGGCAGCCTGTGCGACTGCCTCACTACTCTTTCCTAGAAGAAATTTTTCCAAATATCCTACCTGACACCTTACTTATCTTACTGCTTCTGCTCACATACTGCACTTCCTGCTTTCCTATCCTCCTCAAATGAACATCAAAGGGCTGTCATCAGTTGGGTAGGAAAATCCTGTTTGCCAGCATAGCCAACACCACTCAAATGCTAAAAAAGTATCTGGGAAGATATGGGTTGTATTGGAAACACACCTTCCCCATCTCCTTCCATATACCCTCTTCCAAGCTTTCCAGTGGCTCTCAAAAAAGCCCCCACATACCCTCTCCCCATTACCAAATCATCACTACCCTTGCCAGTGCAGTCCTCTCTGATGTGCCCAAAGCTGTCCCTCTGCCACTGCAGTTGCCAGGCTCCTTCACTTGCAGTTTCTCTTTTTTCATGTTCAGTGAATCTCTTTCCCTTACCTTCAAGGTCCTGGACCTCTTTCCCCTCTATACTGTACAAGCAGCATCTCTTCTGACATTTCTCTGCTGTCCCACATCATGACACATTTTTTTCTGAGCACGTACAACAGAACTACATTACGTTGTACAGTGTGTCTGTAACAGTGGGACATACTATCAACATTATTAATCACTAAATTAAAATGTAAGTAAGAGAGAGAAGAAGGTAAAATCAAGTTCTACTCCAACAACATTCCAGAAAATATCCTACAAAATAAACAAATAAAAAAATAATGTAATTGGATAAAATAAAGAATAGGAGCTGTGACTCCTAGGTGACAGTACCTGGCAAATGGGTGATGTTGCGTAGTCGGCAGCACTGTGAACACCTCATGGGGCAACTCTGGTCCTTGTGACCATGCTCTTGACTCCACCAGGTCCTCTGTTAGGCTGCTTCTTTTACCTCCCAGCCCATTTTCTCACTTTTACTTCATCTGTCGATAGAATTTAGTTCTACTCTTTGTGACTGCCTTTCATTGCGTGTTCATACAACAGTCTACACACTGGAAGGCTACGTGGGGCTGAAGCCGCTGGCCACTGCTGAAGAATGGGTTATAGCATTAATGACAGTCACGTTCTGGAGCTGCCACATACTTCTCTGGGGCTCCAGGCAAATCTTTTGAGTTCTCTGTAAGTGAGGAAAATTGCTGAGATTAATGGATGAAAAGCGTATCATTCAGCTGCGTTACAGAGCACTACCATAATTTACAGTTTTTCATACAGCATAAAATTATTTCAAGTGATTGTGTAAAATAAAAATTGTCAAGCCTGCCCTTGTTCCACCATTTTATCTCTGACCGTGTGTCCCAAATGAACCAAAATACACTTTAAGAAATTCCAGGGGAGCAAAGAAACTCTACAATGTCCCCAGTTGAACACAGGATGCTTAAAAGAGAATTGCAAAGATGCAGAGGTAACTGTCAGTTCTCATTTTGCTCAGAGGTTGTACACTACTGATAGGAAGGGACTTAATCAGTCTGCAATATGCAGGTTGGTATTAGCAGAAGGAAAAGAAAAACTAAAATATGCTTCTTGGAAATAACTTCTGTTTCTGTAAGAAGCTGCAGAATTATCGAGTTTAATGGATCTATGCAAATTTGTGAGCGTCCAGCACTTGGTGCATGCAGCGTTCATGTAACGCAGACGTGATCATGTGCAGACATCTCCACTTGGCAATTTTTTGTTTAAATTAGGGGTGGCTGCAAGGAAGGTGAGATCGGAAAAGTTCTGCTAAAGGGAGCACCTCTTACTGTGACACCTTTACTGCCTTCACAAAGAGTCGTATTTGATTTTTGTTTTGCAGCATATCTTTTTGAGCCCTCTCACCTTTTCCTGTTTACTGCAGCTTCAAGCCCTTCACTTTGTCTCAAAACCTTCTCTGTAACTGGCAGCTGCCCATCCAGCACCCACTATCACCAAAACTCCCCACCAGAATAAACCTTGTGAGAACTTGTGAGTCTGAGAGAGGACGAGGACAGAAGAAGGGAGCAGCGCCGCCTGAGATCCTGAAGGCTTCTTGCTGCCCAAGGTAGAGCCCATCCTCTTTTAACCTGCTGCTCTTGAAAGTAATGGGTGAGCTTTGATAACCAGGGGAAGGGACCTGCGTGGGTTGTGCCTCTCTTGATGCCCTCCATAAAGCTGCTTTTGGTGCTTGATTTCTTTGGCCAACTAATAGGGAGAGGGGAGAAAGGGGAAGTGTTGTTCCTTGATTGGAAACATACAAAGGTATTGGCCATGGGAAGGCAAGGTTAAGTCTGAAGTGGAGCACCTCCAGGCTCTGTTCAGCCCAGTAGAATCACTTCTGGATGTTGCCTAAGTCAGGTGTGTCCTATCTATCTATCTATCTGTCTGCACATCAGAAGTATCTTATCTACATATCTCTATACGACTGCATCCATATAGACCCTTAACTCAGTATTTCATTACATTTTGATAATTTCTGAGTTTGAGTTGCTGAACCTGTGGTCTGCTCTCTATGTGTCCCTGACAGGGAGCTAAGAAGCATGAACCGCTGCCGGACTGTTCATAGACACAGCATGTCAGGGTTGCACACGAGATAAATAACATTAGCAGTAAATATTTTTCCAAAATGCCATAAGCAGCCATTATCTAATGACTCAATTTCACAAAATATACGTGTGAAAAACCAACCTGAAATCAATAATACAGGTTCCCTACCTGAAAGCTGAATACGGGAAAGAATTATACTGCCAAGGCAGATTGCAGCCCTGCTTTCTCTCACTGCTTGGTGATTCTTGAGCAATGAGCTGCACAGGGTTGGGGTATTTGTAAGAAGTTTCTCCATGCTGCATGTACTGATTGACTTTGGCTGATGGAGGCCTGGAACCCCAAAGCAGCTGGGGCAGGTCTGGAGTACAGGGGGAGTTCCGATTGCAGCCCCACTGTGCCACATGTGTGGGTGCGCCCACCTCCCTGCACCTGCTCTGCATTTAATGAATTAATTGCTGTCGTTTGCACTATTACTGCTGCATTATGATAATTATTATTACACGTGATGCTTCTTTCCATCAGACTGTTTCAAGCTCTTTAGAGGTCGGATCAACCGGCATGACAGCACAACACAGGTGAAGGGCACAACAAACATGTAAATATCCTAGCAGAGACAAGCCAAACTCATCCAAAAAATTGTCTTCCGAAAGAACCTTACTTCTTAAAATGTGAACACTTCACTCTGCCAACCATATCCCTTTTTATGGTGGTCATGAAGTGGCATCTGAAAAAAAAAGCAAAAAAGAGTTGCTTAAAGTGCTGACTCACTTTTGGAAAGAACCTCAAACTACTTAAAAGCGGTATTCACTGCAATTCTTCAGAAATGACAAAGCGAGGAAGCTCCCTCCCACCCCCTCAAATTCTGCTGGTGTTCTTTAAACTTGAAAACAGAGTCTTGGCAAAGAAAGATGGAGCAACAAACCTCTGTACTCTATCAGCAGGCACAGCCAGCCCTCCCTGATGGCACCTGGCTGCAGCAACCCTGGGCTCAACACTGCACGTTGTTGCCTGTTTCTTACAGGTGATCCTGAACCTATCCACAGCAAACCAGCCTACGTGCTGTTACTTGTCCCGGAGCTGCTCAGTTGGGAACATGGACATGCTGCTGGGTGATGTCTCCTTCTGTTGGTTGACTTTTATAAGGCTCTTCATGCTATGGGCAAAATGTTTCCTCACCCAAGGGGGTACAAGGAAATCCAAACCTTTAGATTAGGAGCACATTTTGCAGTCCCTCTCTGCCCAGAGGCTGCCTCACAGGCTCAATATGGCACAGAGGAAGAAGCCAACAGGGAGACCCATACCCAGACCCTTTACCTCTTGTTCTTTCCTTCACAGAAGTCCAAGATGAATCCCACAGATCACTTCCTAAGCACAACAGAGTATGACTATGGATATGATGAAAACACTGCTCCTTGCAATGAAGGAAACGGCTTTCCCAGGTTTAAATCTCTCCTCCTTCCAATCCTTTACTGCCTTGTGTTTGTCTTCTGCCTTCTGGGAAACTCATTGGTCCTCTGGATCCTCCTGACTAGAAAGAGGCTGGTGACAATGACTGATATCTGCCTGCTGAACCTCGCAGCCTCCGATCTCCTCTTCATTGTGCCTCTCCCTTTCCAAGCATACTACGCTTCGGATCAGTGGGTTTTTGGCAATGCAACGTGCAAGATAATGGCTGGCATTTATTACACGGGTTTTTACAGCAGTATTTTCTTTATAACTCTGATGAGCATTGACAGGTACATAGCAATTGTCCATGCTGTCTATGCCATGAAGATACGGACAGCCTCTTGTGGCACAATGATCAGCTTAGTCCTGTGGTCGGTGGCTGGCTTGGCTTCTGTACCCAACATTGTGTTCAACCAGCAGCTGGAAATTGAGCAGTCTGTGCAGTGTGTCCCCATGTATCCCCCTGGCAGCAATATCTGGAAGGTTACAATTCAGTTTTCTGCCAATATCTTGGGTCTCTTGATTCCTCTTAGCATCCTCATCCACTGCTATGCCCAGATCCTAAGAAACCTGCAAAAATGCAAAAATCAGAACAAGATCAAGGCAATCAAGATGATTTTCATCATTGTCATTGTTTTCTTCCTCTTCTGGACCCCCTTCAACATTGTGCTCTTCTTGGACTCCCTGCAGAGCCTGCTCATCATTGACAACTGCCAGGCCAGCAGCCAGATTGCCTTGGCGCTGCAGCTCACGGAAACCATTTCCTTCATCCACTGCTGCCTCAACCCTGTGATCTATGCCTTTGCTGGGGTGACGTTCAAGGCCCACCTGAAAGGGCTACTTCAACCCTGTGCCCGTGTCCTCTGGAGCCCCACCAGAAGCTCTGGGGTCACTCAGTCATCTTTGGTGCCCAGCCAGATCTCTGGCTGCTCTGACAGTGCTGGGGTGCTCTGAGCCCACCCGGTTGCAGTCCTTAGAGCAAGTGGCTGCCCTGAGCCCCGCAGGCTGCCTTGTGCGCTCAGTGTCCTCATGGGATGACCCTGTATGTCCTTTCAGGATGTGCTGTGAAATGCTACATGGTGACCAGCAGCATGAGCTTTCAAAGAGCACCGGTGTAAAAGAGCAACCCTACACATTGGCCAACAGGGTAATTTTTAATTAGGCTTTAGAGCTCTTGCAGTATATTTCAGCAAACATATTGCTTCTTCTCCAGCTTGTTTTCTCCCCCATTGCAACCACTGCTTCTGCCTCGCCCCAACTATACTCTGCCTTGTGGAAGCTGTTCCCTACATGTTCATGCTTACCTGGGACAGGGCTGGTACACTCCTCTGAGAGGTGGGCAACAAGTACAGAATGGCTTCATGCTGCAAAGAGGGACCAGTGATGGTCCTTCCTGTCTCATCTCTCAGATAAAGAAGCCTTCTGCTTGGGACTCTGCCACGTTACTTTGGAATGCTGCTGTCCACAGCAGCTTCTGGTGGCCACATCTTTGAAGACAGCAAAACAACACGGCCATGTGCCCCTATACCACCCATGCACAGAGCTATACTCTTGAATACAACCCCATCAAAGCAGCCTCGCCATGTGTCACCTCTGGAGATGTGGGGCCTCCAACCCCTTGCCCCCAGGGTTTGCAGTTCAGTGTAAATGCCACAGAATGGCACGTAGCAGATAGGCTCTATCACTTTTTCCTCATATGTTATTTTCTGCCTTTTTATAAATGTCTAATTTGAATAAATATTTTAATTGCATCTTTGTATGCCTCAGCTACTGAAAGGTTTTCTAATGACTCATAAGTTTAGATGAAGACCAAGAAAGGGTGCTGCAACTGATTTTTGACACAGTATCCTCCAAAATGCATCTGATGGAATTCAGAGGTGCCCTGGAAGTTTTCAGCAAGTTCAGTCTCACCTCCAGTTCCCTGCTGAGCAAAATTTGCTTTCAAAATCCCAGTAAAAATTCACAGTGGAAAAAAAAATGTCATTTAGATTGAAGTAATAATACTGTGAACAAAGATGTTAAAGTTAAACAAGTTCAAGTTTTCTAAACTGTGAGAAAAACACACCCTGAATGTCTTCAAAGACTGTATTTTCGAGATCAATAAAAATACTCTGTTGAAGCTTTCCTCTTGAAAACATAGTTGTTGTTTTGTACTCCCTAAGAATTTAAAAAACCTTTATAACTTCAGCGTCAGAGGGTTCTTGCCATTAGTTACTCAGTGTACAAAACATTCCTTTCATTTATGACTGACAGTACAATTAATGTTTGATTGTTTTATTCCTCAAAGGGTAAGAAATGCACTGCCTCTTCATTATCGTATTGTTACTTCCCAGAAAACTTCTAGGTATGTGTAAACAAAGCTCTGTTTACATATTGCTGTGGTTTTTGTACTGCACAGACATTTTGATGTTTAAAAAGATACCTAGGCCAGCATCAGGCCAGATTCCTTTCCCCTGTGGTCAGAATTTTGCACTATTTCTGTTTGAAGTGTTCTGTGCCATTTACTACCTCACCAACTGATACTTTAGATAAAAATGGAAGGAAGAATAGGGTTTCGGGGGTTTTTTATTTATTTTTAAATACATTCCTTTGGTATTTTGAGAAAAAGGGAAGAAGGAAATTTGTTTCTGGCCAGTTCTCACAGTGACCACTTCCCAATGAGCTGCTTCATGCATCTCAGATGGCACAAATGCTGTCTGTTGGAGCAAGCTCTCCTGGCTGCAGGGAAGGACACCCACAGTGCTGATCAAATAAGGGGTGTGGTTCCATCCATGCTCCATACAACTTACAGCTCAATGGAGCTGCCTTCATGATACAAAGTCCCCTTAGTTTTTGTCCTGCACTTCCAAGGCCTCCAGACTTCAAGGAAGTGATCATTTCATACATTTGGTTTGAGGCCAGCACAAAGCAAAGACTGCTTTTAGCTAGTGATGGTATTCAAAGACCCTCTGGCTTTATACTGTGGGATTAAATCCTATTTGCAATCTTGTTATTCACAAGAACTGATAAACACTAACAGGTAAGGTTAATAAATTGTTGTTTTTCCGTAAGTGTTCATCTGCCTTGCTGAATTTCAAATCATGTAAAGACAAGACAGTCAAAAACACTGTAGTTGTTCGAATGCCCACTTCTGAACTGCTATGTCATTCAAAGTGGCACACACCAGCTGTGCCCCAGACCTGCACACTTCTTTCCATCACCATCATGAAATTCTGCGAGTGTGAACTTAAAATATGCCAAAGACACTTGCATCATTAATACACCAATGCTTTCTGGGGTAGGCAAGGGCTCTCTCTAGGCTGCGAGACAAGGGACAAACTCTTTGGTGTTATTACTTTTCAGGTGGGGAGAATGGTAATAGCAGAATTTAGCCCAAGTGAGATGTGAAGCCTTAAACAAAGAAGACTAACAATAGGCTTTGCTGGACTTACTGCAGAGTTTTCTCCTCCTCTTCATCCTTGTCCTTGACCTCCTCCTCTTCCTCTGCTGTGTATGAAGCCAAGTATTTAAGAAACCAAAAGGGGAGATCTAAAGCCCCATCCTCTCCTCAAGTGCAGCTCGATACCGTTGATCCCTCACAGAACACAACCACAGGTCCTTAGGATACCCTTCCCTTCAGAAGGTTCACTCTCTGTCTGACATGGCTGCAAAAAGGAATAAAACAAGGAGCTACTTTGGGATAACAGAATGGAGAGACATGTATAGCATCACATCACCTACACCAAGATGCTTTGTATCTCTTCTCTGAAGAAGAAAATTCATTTTTGACATCACAATTCCACTGGATTTTATGCTACTCTTACATGGCAGATGCCAAGAAACATTCAGAAGTTTTGCATTCTATCCTCTGAAACAGTTCTGGGTAACAGCACTGTCAGATCAAAACCAAGGTGTAGTTCTACACTAGCACAGTACCATGCAAGGGTGGTACTGCTATTTCCACTGTTACACATTTGTTTTAGGTAGAAACTTGCCAACAGAAATCTGCCCTCTTTTGCAGGCATAATATTCTCTTGGAATAAGGCAGGTAGTAGATGCAGCATTTCCTCATTTTCAAGGGTTATGTCACTAAGTAAAACTGGCAAAAGAATTTTGCAATCTACACAGAGCCAAACTGCTGAAATCAACCAGTTTTCACGTGCTGAGATGTCAGCAGCAGCAAACACCGCCGCAAAAGCACCAAGGTTATGTTCAGATTTGATGTTACTTGGATTTCCTCTAGCCGTGTGGCAATGTGAATATATATCCCAATCTTGTTCCATTAAATTAATTGAAAGCTAACCATTATTTTGGAGAGATGGAATCAAGTAATTACTGCTGCCCCTAGAACAGCTCACCTAATCAGATGGTGCACAACAACAGCACTTACCATTTTTCCAAGGATGGAGCTGTCACACCTGCAGGTGACGGCAGATTGCCAGCTGAAGCACCAAGTATCAGTTTTGATGTTTGGTAGTGTTACCTAGCTGTTTCTAAAATGTGTAAGTACCTCTTTGAACTTTCTACCTCTTGATTTTTATGTAAGGTTTCACAATCCTCCACTTTCCTGTTTCATATTCTCTGCCACAGTGTGATCCCCTTCACACTTGGACAGGAAAGCCTGACCTTATTCAAGCCCAAGAGCATTTGGCAGCGTGCAGCACCATATCCAGATGTTTTAGGTGCTCAGAAATATCACACTTTAAAAACAACTAAAGTACAAGAGAACTGCACAAAGCAGTGCAAAGGAAAACCTGTGCAGTCAAAAGATCGTTCTGCTGTGCCCGGCCTATTTATCAGCTGAGAGCTATGGTCATACAGCTGCTGGTCCTGGTCCTAGCACAGATGTTTCTGCAATTAAACAACATAAGCACACCTCCCTCTGTAATACAATCTCTGCATGAAAGTGTTCCTTTAGGAAAGTCACTTGGGTTCTCCAGCAGTAAAGGGACATGAGCATCACTGTTGTGTGACACAGGACTTGTAAAGAAGCCTCTGAGCCTGTGGGTGGGATGGGTATTCAGGAAAAATTAGATAGTGCCATCAGCTGTGTAGAAACCAGCACAGAGTCTCTAAAAATAACATGGAAAAAAGATTTCAACCTGAACACTTGCTTTTTGAGGGGAAAAAATCCCTTCAAATCCATTTTCTCAGGCTTACAGAAGGAACAGCATCAAGCCCAAAGGACAATCTTCAATCTCATGCCTTTCTTGCTGTTGAGTAAGGTGTGCTCCAGGTGTCTTAAAGACAAGCTAACAGCTGCACACACATTTCTAGACCTGGTGCTGCACCTCTACAACCATGCTATTTCAGGCTCCCTGTGGCTTGCAGCATGCTAGCTGCTGCCTCCACTTCCCTCCTGCCTCCCTTGATGTGCTGCTTTAGAAGCTGAGGCGTTGCAATGCCAGCCTGTTTCAATATCTCACCTACTTGTTCCCCATCCACTGTTAGTACCTTTATCATTTCAAAACTCCGAGATAAAAGATAGCACTGTATGGTGAAAGACCAACCCACTCGTCTCTGAGCAGAAGGTGGAAACACGAAATTCTGACTTGGCACATAATTCTAGGAGCTGCTTAACAACTTTCCACTCAGAAACTTCAACCTGTCTGAGTTTACCCAACCCCCTTTTCATTCCTCCAGGGCACAGCCTTCCCACTCCTAAGGACTGCTTCCTTTCACAACTCTAGTGTTGCTCTTCTCACTAGCCCTGCCCCACAGCTGACCTTCAGTTTCTTCTTACCTCCCTGCAGGCTGCAGGCTCTTGCGAGTAGGGACTGGTGAGCATAATGGGGAGAAGCAGAGGCATGGTTGAGTTCCTCTATCTTCCCCAGATAGAGGAATACTATTCAGAGACTTCCGAAAGCTTGTAATTGGAGATTGCACTCTTGGACCGTCTTCTGCAGTCCTGTAGCCCACCCAGAGATAGGGTATTGCTCTTGCCACTACCAGCCACAGCCCTTGTGCTGGCTGTGTAAAGCCTCAGGGTTTGCTCGCCAGGTTGACTTCACCTGAACTTGTCTTGACCAACCTGAAGCTTTGGGTTGCTTACTTCAGCTGCAAGAGCGGTTGTTCTGAGCAGAAGGCTATATTTAATCTGTTTTAGTTCTGCCTACTGTTGTGAGACACAGCCACAACTTTTATATAGACAATAGTTACAGATAGTTGGCCATCAGCCTTAGGGTTTAGAAGGGCAATGGAAGAGTAAGCAGTGCACTTAGAAGAGGGGTAGAAACTAGGAAATGGGTATAATTTCAACTACTAGTATCATTATTGTTATTACTGACATCATTAAGTTCTTGGATTTATGTTTAAGGCGTTCCCTTTTCTGAAATCCTTAACAGAGGAGCAAGCATTGCACTTGCCCCACAGACAAGACAACATCCAGCACCTTGATGGGCAGGCTGGGTCATGGCACTGCAAATTTAAGAGAAATTGAAGCACCCCGTGGACACCCAAACTGAACATGAGTGGCTGAATGTGCCTTACCTTGGAAGCTTGAGTTTTCACAGGTCTGTGTATGGTGGCCAGTTCAAAGCCAGGCTCTGTTGCGTTTGCGATCCATCCCTGAATTCAGCGATGGACTTGATGATACTCATTGGCATTTGTATAATGTACTTCAACCCTTGATGCCAGTGTTAAAAAGATAAATTAACCCAGGGACAAGATACAAAACTTTCAGTGGTTTACCGTTTTCTGCTGAAATGACCTCATGACACCACTAAGTTTTTAAGCTTGCCTGACTTCAGCTTTCATTGAGAATCTGAAAATCTCAGAGGTCTGCTGAAAATCTGGTGACCCATAGATAACCTCCTGGCTTCTTTCTCTGTCGTGAGTTCCTTTCCTTCTCTTGAGTTGGAGGGACACATCTTTCTCTCACCATCAGACCATGCTCCAGTAATTACTGGTCAGTACATCTCCCATCCTAATAGGTCATCCTCTTCTCTTGCTTCTCACACTGATTCTCAAGCTAACAGCTAAACTGTTTTCACTTGTCACAGCACTCTGACAATTGCTTTTCCCTGCTATAAGCTGAAATTCAGAACTTCCGGCCCTAAGTTTTCTAGGCTTTTTTCTAAGTCAGAGAAAATGTTCGGAGGTGTATAATCAATGAATATTAAGATGTTATAATCACAAAAAGAACAAGAGAGGTAGGCAAAGTAGACTGAGATAATAAGGGAGAATAAATGGAAGCTTACCCATATGCTAGGCTCACCTACAGAAAACACCAGAAGAGGGGATCTCCAGGCAAGATCCTTCCCCACTGGTAGCCAGCTCTTCAATAGGTCTAGGAGGGGTGCAGCCAGGCTCCATCCCTTCTGGCAGCCACAGCTGAATTGCCTTCACCTGTGCTCCATGGCTGACTCATGGCTCACCTCAGGTGATCAATCAGAGGTTCAGGCCGTGACTCAGCAGTTCCCATACAGGAGGTAACTCAGGATAAACTTCCAATTTCAGTGAATAAACACATCTGTGGGGTTTGGGCCTATCTGACAGTCTCTTCAATGAACTGGGTGGGAGGAGAGCACTGCATAGTTGTAGGAAGCGTTGGTGATTACTGCATAAATATTGCGTGTTTGATGCATTTAACACATGAACAGGGGGATAAGAAATGTTCCCCCATTGAAAAACTACAGTGAAAAACTGTAGCAAACAGTAAATTATTTGAGGATTAAGAGGCCTACAGGGAAGCTGGGTAGGGACTTTTTATAAGAGCATGTAGATACAGGACAGGGGGAAATGGTTTTAAACTGGAAGAGGGTAGATTTTGACTAGATATTAGGAAGAAATTCTTTACTTTGAGGGTGGTGAGACACTGGAACAGGTTGCCCAGAGAGGCTGTGGATGCCCCCTCCTTGGAAGCATTCAAGGCCAGGCTGGATGAGGCTTTGAGAAACCTGGTTTAGAGGGAAGTGTCCCTGCCTATAGCACAGGGTTGGAACCAGATGACCTTAAAGGTGTTTTCCAATACAAACCATTCTGTGACAAATGGTAGTCATACTGAAAATAGATTTTGACTTCAAGTCTCATAAGATGGAACACGTAAGACATTAATTCCCCAAATAAACATGCCAGGGATGGTTTGGTTTTGAGATTCCAGGTGAATCCAAGAGCAGTTCAGGAAACACAAACTTTTTGCTAAGATTCTCTTAAGCTTTACTTAGGATAGGCACATCTCACTACAAATTAGGCAGAAAAAAAAACCAACGCCTTTCAATTCTGTTGCTCAGACAGCTTTTCAGTTGAAATTTTTATCATTTATTTGTGGCTTGTGTTTGTCTTAACGTTTACACAATCTCTTTCAAGAAGAACTACAAACTGATATGCTTGCACTGCATAGAACAATTGCAACATAATCTGAGCTTTACCAATACAGATGGACTTGCCTTCATATCATACTTGCTAACAGTGATAACTGTAGCACAACTTATCCATAACTCTTCAGCTAGCAGAGTAAGTGTAAAATGTCTCATTTGTGCAAAAAAGCTGTAAGCCAGCTGTTCCATTCCTGTTACAAGACAGTAATTAGTTCAAGAGAGAGAGAGGGAAGGCGATAAAATCTACTACAATGTAGGGCAGAAGTTAACTACAGTGATCCACAGTCTGTGAGGACAAAGAACAGCACAGTGTGGTATATTCTGTGGTGAGGTTAGTTTGCCTTGGACTGTGAGAAAGGAGGTTTTGCTGAGTTGTGTTTTCTTGTATTTTATCTACAAAAGCTAAGAAAATGGGATCTCCACCCCGTAAATAAAATCTGCTGGGAAATGATTACAATCAGATTCAGTATGTCTATTAATCACTGTAACATGGCTATCAGGCGGGCTTTGGGCTGCTGAACTCGTGAGGTATTTTCTCAGAAGAAAAGCAGGCTCCACCAGACAGATGCACAGCAGTATGAAGCCAGTCTCTGAGCAGACTGAAAACTTCCTGGGGCTGGATTTGTCTGTAAGACTCAGCTTCATTGAAGAGCCCTGCAAAGCAAACTCATGAATAACTTACATTTCAGAGATGCTTGGTCTGGTGTCAGAAATTCCACCAGAGTCTGCAAGCTTGTCACAGGGCAAACACAAGATCCACCACAGCATTTAGGCAGAGCGATGTGAATTTATCATATCTACCCTTGATGTCTGCTCCTAGCATGTAAATTAACCATCTTCCCTTTCCACTTAGCTTTTTACAGGTGGCCTCTGAGGTTTCATTCCTCACATTCACAGAATAATAAAATGGCTTGGGTTGGAAGGGAGTTGCCAGCTCTGCTCAACTCCTTTGTCTCTAAGGACAGCTTCCCAGGGGATCTCATCCAGTAATTCCTTAAACAGCCTGAAGTTCACTCTTCTGAAGTTCAGGGTCCTGACTTTGCTTTTTGTCAGGCTTGTCTTCCTCAAAATCACAGACTCTACTAGGGCATGACCACTACAGCCCAGAATGCCTTCAGTTTCAACCTCTGCAATGATCTCCTCTGGTTGTTTTGTCTAATATCCGGACCATCCTCAGCACACTCCAGGAGTGCTTGCAGCCCGCCATTTTGTTTTCCTAGCAGACATCTGGGCGGTTGACATTTTCCATCTAGATGAGAGCCTGTGCGTGTGATACCTCTTGTAGCTGAAGCAAGCAGGCCTCATTCACAGGCTCCCCATGATCAGGTGGCAGGTAGTACAACGCAATCACTAGGTGTTCTTTTTTGGTCTGTTTTTTTTCACCCACATGTTCTCATCCTGATCATTATGTTTCAGACCCCATGGTGAAGACCAAGAATTGGAAGTTTGGGGGTACAGCTACAACAAATAGTAACCAATGCATAATGCTTCTCTTTGGAAGAAAAACAAGGTTTCCATAATTAATGGCTGGATGCTTGAAGTGTTATTCATAATTCCGGTGCTTCATTTACCTAGTTGCAAAATGGAAATAATTGTATGGATTCATCTCATAAACGTTGTGAGAAGAAAAATACTGTAGTATCCTCTTGAACACCTGCATCGCTATGAGGACATAGAAAAAGAGGAGTATGGCCTTCACAGCCTCACTTCTGTTGCATGATACATACAGCACCTACAATTTTCATAGCCACAAGTAGGGTTGCACTTTTCATAGTGACTCAGTAAATGTGTTCTTGCATCTGTTGTGGTTCAACACCAGAATTGGCCCTTATCTCTGCAGCACAAGTCTCTTTCTCTTCAGCAGAGGATATAGACAGCATTATCGGTCTTATCTGCTAAAAAACAACTTCAACCCAAAGAACTGCAAATCTAAAATATTTCCCTTGATCTCTTTTCCAAAACAGAAAATGATTTCTTGTCACCAAAAGCCCTTAAGATTTCATTCAATTTATTGGAAACATTTGATTGGACTATCTGGCCCACTTTTATCAATGCAAAAGTCACCTGTCTGAACTCTGTCTAGCCTCCTTCTATCACTAAGGAGAGACTTCTCCATTCTAGCCTAAGGTGGAATAGCTAAAGACAAAGGCAGGCTCTCTATGAATACTCACCATTATCTACTATTTACTGACTATAGAGGGAGCCCTTAGTCTAACCAGTTTTACCAGCTATTGATGGGAGAGCCTGCTCTCTACAGTTTGAAGAAGTATGGAATGAAACTAAGGAAAGTAGAACCAGGCAAAGGGGAGGTGGCTATCTCCATTTTCCTTTTCAGGAAGTAGCTCAGTGTTTATGCCACTTGCCTAAAAGCAGAAAGAATTGCCTAAAAAAGGGAGCTTGTCACTTGGATAAAGACAAAGACCAACATCAGGTCTCTCCAAGGACAGTTATGAGCTGTGGCTGCTTTAAAGTTTTTATAAGTTGGTCATCTCAAGAGAAGATTATGTAGTAATTTTGTACATGTGCATCTGCAAATAATGAAGCAAAAGTTTGGAGCACAGCCCTGTGCACAACAAGGGCAGCGTAGGATTTTCATTGTCAACATCACTAACAAATACTACACTGAAAAACTGAACAGTTTCTTACTATAAACCTTGCAATCTCCTCTTGTTTGCAATTTCCTCCCTGTGCTCAACCAAAGCTGCCATAATACCTACCCCTGGAAGTATGAGGAGAGTCAGTAGAATGCCTGCTAAGGGCTGCTGCAGATGAGGACACTCAAGGGCCTGTATTTGGTTAATCTGGCAAGATTTGAGCAGCTGGGAGTCTGCAAGGGTGACCTCTATGAACAGAGCCAAGCAGTTTCCCCATGTCAGATCACAGTCAGCTCCAGCTACTCCAAAAGGGACCCAGCAGGGACTCAGTAATATGTTTACTGAACTACTTTTTCAACATAAACATCTATTTCACTCACCTTCACCATAAAAACACATGCTGAAGCACACCAGGGGAATAGGAAAGTAACTCCATCAGTACCCATGTTTCCCTCTCATGTTTTCCTGCTTTGCCTGAAATTCTTAAAAACAGGAACTGAAATCAACAAATCTCCTTTCACATTGCCTAAAATATGAGATGAATTGCAAGGCCGTCCCTCAATCTTTGCTATGGTTTATGAGGCAAACAGCTGAGGTCCCATAACTTCTACTTGGTCTGCTTCGTAATTTTACTAATATTTTTGCCAGCTGTGAACTATTTCCATCTCTCCCATTGTGGAAAAAAACTGTGTCTGTTTTTCAAAGGTTGGAGCAACGGGAGTTCAGGCAGCTTGAAAACACCGTCCACTTGTTTTCAGTCTCTGCACTCAGACTGGAAGCATGAAGAATTACAACTTTCAGAACAGCATGTCCAAAAAACTGTGCTTTCATTCTCTAAGCGAGTCATGAATCAACCAGTCCCATCCGCAAGAATCCAGCAAGCCCATTATAACAAGCTCAAGACCCCTGCAAACCTCACAGATTATGAAGCTAGCATGTAAGTCTAATGATCACTTCTTCTGTGATCTTTCTTAGTGATCTGTGTAAGAGAGAAAATGAAGACAGGAATTCATCCAATCCTGAGGTACAGCATCTTTTAGCAATTCCGTCAATGTATGAATGCTTGCAGTTTGTACACATTTCCTTTGCCCACATCTGTTTAGAAAGTACTGTCTACATAGGGGGCTCTTTGTACAACCAAGTCTTTTTTGTCTCTTGCTTGGGAGGTGTTCAATCACCACGTGCTGCATTTGTTAGATTTCCACAACTTCTGCCATCGCTTATGGGTCGGTTCTGCTCATTTCAGTTGTATCTGCTTTTTACTTGGGCAAACTGACAGAGCAAGCAAAAAGAAGACTCCTGAAAGCCTCTGAGAAGCACAGAAGGAAGTGCCAGTGTCTCAAGACAAGGAGAGAAAAGGTGAAGGATTCCCCCTGGTATCCCATACAATTATACTCGGCCATAGCCCCTGGACAATGGGCTTCAAAGAAGTTCCACTCTCAAGAGCCAAGACAAACCACTTCTTTTAGAGACCACTGAAAAGAATTGCCTTAGGCGGGATTTTTGATTCTGCCAGCTAAGCAGTTCTTTACCAAAGATAGCAGCCCACAGATGTTTCAACTGGCAAAAAAAACTTGCTGCATTAGCAGCCTCTACACTGAATAGAAAGAGATGTCTGAAATAGTAAAAAAAAAATAAAAAAAAAAAATCAAAAAACCATGACTTCAAATTCAGGCAGTGACTCAGAGGGAAATGAGATAGAAAAAAAAAATGTGGCTTGCACCTCCTTGCTGTGCACTGTGTCCTTGTAGGGAAGTCCCTTCCTGCTCAGGGTCGAAGCTTTTCTGCACTTTTTCTGTATTTACAGCAAAATCTACACACCCCTTTCCAGATCAACAGGAAACATTTATGTCTCTCAGTCACTACGGAAATTATCCTTCCTAATGTCTTGCTTAGACACGCTTTCTGCTACTGCTCACAGCTCTCTGAGTTTCTTTTGTAATCACTGCAACATCAGTGGCCAGGTTATCACTACTTAAAATCCACATAGATTTTCTAGGAAAAAAGCCCCATGCAAAATCCAGATTGTAGCAAAATCCAGTCTTATAGTCTTTCAGAAATACTGCAGGAAGCCACACAGCAGTCTCAGAGAGAATAGGCAACAGCTGCTGCTAAAAGTTGTAGGAAAAATGTATACTTTGCTCTAAAAACTTAAACAGACTCTCCAGGAAGCCATTGAGTGACCATATTAATCATCAGTCCTCATTTTTAGTGATTACCTACACAGTTATTGAAGTTGGTGTGGAAAGATGTTGATAGTACAAATGTTTCAAAAAAATACGTATGACATATATTTGAACCATGCTCTGTTCCATTTCTTTCTTTCTGTTGCTTTCAATCCTGCAATGCCACCACATCAAAAAGGGAATGAGCTGCAGGCTTCTGCCCACTTCTGATCTTGTGGTTGCAAGATCATTACAAATGACTTGCCAAAATTACAAGAGATGTTCAGGTAGAGGTCTGCATCCCACAGTACAGCATGGTGCACAGTGCTTGAGCTGGTCTCCTGCTGGAAGGAAGGCAGCTCTATCATCATCATCACTACATCTACTCATCATCACTACTTCGGACTGACCTATGCAGCTCCAGCAGGTCTCCGTGTGAACACAGGCATGCTGCTTCCAGGACCCAAGCTTGTCTCTCTTCACAAGACTTGTAAGAGGCACGTGTGATGCTAACATAACATTTATGGTATAAATGTCTTTAATTTTGCCTACCAGATCTTCTTCCCTAGTGATCATATGTAAGTCAGTAAAAGACAACATACATGAAGAATACCTTGGTGGGTTTTTTCAACAGACCTTTTTGTGATCTGAGTTTAATTTTAAAATTACACATGCTAAATGCCAGGTATTTCATACCACTTTCTATTACATAGCAGAGGTGTATTTACCTACAGACACTATCTTGAGAGCATGGTTTTCCTGAATGAAGCCACCTTGTCTTTACCTGGTAGAGATGCACTAGATCAGATACTGAATTTCAGCTGGTGCAGGAGGAGACGCCCCCTTCATCCTAACACAGCTTAACACTGCTCATTTTCTGAAAAGAAGAACTGTGCCCTTGATTCTTGTAATATTTTGCAATAGATCACACAGGAAGTTCTATTTCCTATTTTCAGAGATAGGGTTTAACTATATGCTTGTTCACAAAGAAGACGACGACACAGTCTGATAAAACAAGCTTGATAAACCTGTGAGTAGCTCATTTTTTTAATTTGTGTGTATAGAGAGATAAATATTTGTTGAGTGGGGAAATAGATGTACCTAATGACAGTGGGAGCAGAACTGCCATTTAAGCAGACACATTGTCTTTAATAAAAATTAGGTCTTGTAACCAGCTTATAGCTCAGGATAAGGTTAATGTGACAGCAGAGAATTGAAGTGGACAAATAGTAGAGAAAATTGTAATATTTTTTTGTAATTTAAACTTAATTGGTTTTCAACTGTCCTGGGAGGTCTATAGCTTGCAAATAGATTCCTCTAAGGATATAAACTGATGAGACATCAAATCCTTTTCATTTTTTCTAGCCTTCTGAAATCTTAGCCACGTCTTATTCTATCAGATACATATGGATGTATCATCACTATCTCATCACAGTCTGGTTTGTTTTCTTTATGTTATTCAAGTATTTAACTTGCTAAAGGTGCTTTTATTATCATGTTATAAAAGATCCTTTGGGATTACCTCTTCTTTGGGTTGGTCTCTGAAAGTCTGTACTCCCTGTCTCAACTGTAGATGCCAGTTTAATGGCCAGTCATGATCTAGCTTGCAATTTCCCTTTAATGAGGTTTTACATGAATGAAGTTCATCAGTATCTTGCTGGAATTGTACTATTCATGCTTCTGCTTTGATAAATGAGACTTGGTCCAAAAAAAAAAAAAAAAAAAAAAAAAATTTTTTTTTTTTTCCCCTTTTCGGTATATTAAGTATGTAGCTGATAGCAGCAATTGCTTTTATGGGAGAATTCCACTGTCATTTGCCAGGAAGAGTTGGCACCACCTGGGCAGTGGTCTTGAACTTCTCTGTGGGGTGACCCTTAAGGCAGTAATATGGGGAGGGCAGGATGACCACGACCTTTGTTGGGAATCTCATCCACTCCAGGCTACTTTTTCATACTCCAGTTCATCCTCAGAATGGTTGTGAGCACTCACAGAGAATTGAGCCTGTTTTCTTTCCAGCATGATTGTACCTTTTCCTTGAATGTTCTTCAGGAATAGAAAAATAAATCAAGTGTCAAGCAAGCAGTTCCAAAAAGAAGATGTTTCTAATGCTCAGCTGTTATAAAAGAGGAAGAACTTTCCAAAGCAGGGTTTAATTTTGGAAGGGACTGTCTTTCTCCAGACATATCCTGGAAAGAAATTCTGTGGTTTGCATCACAGAAAATCATGCATTCATATCAGCTCAGAGGTTTTAGTTTGTACTTCTATCTTTTCCTTCGGCTTTTCTGGTAACTCAAGAGAAGTATGAACAAATGCTTGCTTGCCAAGGTGTCTTTGGCCAACACACGTACTTCTCTGTAGTTTTGCCAGTCCAGAAACTCCTTCCAGAAAGACCAAGACAATGTTAAATCAATAAAGCTGCTATCAGAGGACACTGGCCACATCTCTCACAGTGCCTGCTATATGGATGTAGCTGTTATTTATTTAGATTCCAGGTTTTTTCTCTATGCTACACTTTAATTCTCTCTCATTGTAAAGTGCACTAGATACTGCTGACACACTTTTAAGCTGACTAAAATTCATTGATTAGTTTTTCTTTCTTTGTGACAAACTTGTGAAAAGGAGAGGAGCAAAGGCAGGGCAAGTATTGTTCTGTAACCCTTTTATATATTTGAAAGGAGAAATAGTCTTCAGCCCTAAAAAAGGCAAAGAAAACTTTGTGGGTCATTCAGTTTGAATGACCCACTCATTCAGATGAGCGGTTCCATTCACATGCAGGTGCTGCTGTAACTTGTAGTTATTGAACACTGTGATTTCCATGAAGAAATTCTGTGCAAACCCCACTCAGGGCTCAGCTCAGTGTACTGTGATATGTGCCATCCCTGACTGAGTCAATGCAACAGGCCAGGGACTTTCTGAGCTTGAATTACCTCAGCATGGAAGTCTGTGGAAAAGTCTGCTAGCCATACCAGCACTTAGACATTCCTATAGCTACAAGTGGTAGTGTATTCATAATAGCTAGTACTCAAGAGCTAGCAAGGATACTCTTAAAGCAGCACAAATGCTGAAGTGCAGAAGACATGATTTAAAGAAGCAGACTGGAGGGCAGCCTCATTGCCACTAACCACTGACAAGATTTTGACTTGCAGAGCTTCTTCAGCTCAACTTAGTCTTGCAGAACTCAAGTGCAGAAACAAAAGCGATGGCTTTCAGAGTGTGGTTTCTGCAAAAGACATCTGCAGTGAGAGAGGACAGAGCTTCCCATTGAAAAAGAAATGCACAGCAGGGTTCAAAACAGGAAAGGAGTGATGATTGCTGAGTTATCTGAGTGGTCACACAGCAAGCTGGGGCAGACACAGTGTCTGAAGCTTTTTGTGTTGTGAGCAGTCTGCTGCCTTGACGAGAGAGCAGCAATCATTCTGCCACAACAATGCAATGCTTCGTAAAAGCAATCATCAGGATCCAGGATGATGATACAGGAAAAAAGCAGCAGCCATTTCTCCCAACAAGTAGCTCTATTTCAGTGGCTACCTAAAGAATCAATTTCCCTCCCCCACAAATTGATTGGGAAGCACATTTGGTTCCACTAATGGCTGTCTTCATAAAATCCTCTTCCCTGCTTCTCACAGATATGCAGATATTCTGTGGACTTCTCTAGGGGCCTGTGCAAAAATATATCTTCTTAATTTCTGAGGGACAAAATTACACAAAGCTATGCTTCTGCATCTGGGTCTGGATCTAGGTGACTCTTGGTCCTACCAGGCATTTGGGACAGGAGGAGGTTTTGGTGTCAAGAAAGGAAAGGATTGATGGCACCCACTTCTCAAGCCTTTCCCTGCTGGCACTGTAGCAGAAGTCTCCCAGGGTATCACATGGCCCTGCACTGCTACTTCCCCGTGAGATGGTGGTGCTCCTGGCCAGGCAAGCCCAGCTCCTTCCACAGCTCTCCAATCAGAATCAGAGGGACAGTGTATTGGGGCAACAGACACAGTTCTCATATTATGGTCATGCAACTGTGAAGCTGCTACATTACAGATTGTTCATCAAAATTGTGATTTCAATAAAATAAAAACTGAAATCAAACTTATCATTTAAGCAAGGGTGCTATTTCTGTAAAAGCTGGAGTAGAAGCTTAAAACAAATTCTAGGAGAAATAAAATAACACTTTTTTTCTTAACAGTGTTTTTGTAAGTCATGCTGACAGCAAATGAAACCCTTTATGCCATTTGGACAGGTGTTTGCCTACCTGTTCTTTCCATTGCAATTATCCCTGCAGGTCATCAGCTGAACGTGTCCAGCACAGCACTCACAAGACAGGGCTGCACACAGCTTTTATTCCAGAGTTACCTAAGGCCAGCCATTTCCATGGCCCCTGCCTGACCCAGACTCTGAAGAGGACACAGCCTTTGCCATTGGAACCCAGACCAACGCTACTGACTTGCTGCTCGCCAGCAGCCATTACAGCACGTGAGCAGGTGGGTGCAGTCAGTCATTCTACATTGGGTCATTTCTACACCACCAGAGATGGTCCCTAGCGGCACTGAGGCTCCCGTGAAGCCACAAACTGCACTTATGTTCTACTCATGACAGAGTGACTTTGCAGTCACTGCAGTCTTCATGCTGCCAGACCCCCCTGGGTGAGGGCTGCAGCGCACGTTGGCACAATGAGGCTAGGCCCCATCGCTGTGTTTCATTCCCCTCCCTGCCAAGCCTAGAGTTCCCTGCAGCTGACCACTCTTCTCTTCCTTTGCAGATCAGCACACAATGGAAAACTATACCATTGATTTGGGTTACATGCCAACAACAACATTTGACTACGGTGATACAGCACCATGCATGGGAACAGAGGAAAAGCACTTTGCAGCAAATTTTCTGCCACCGCTTTACTCATTGGTGGTGATATTTGGCTTCATAGGCAACATTCTTGTTATCCTTATCCTGGTAAAATACAAGAAGTTGAAGAGTATGACTGACATCTACCTGCTCAATCTGGCCATTTCTGATTTGCTGTTTGTATTTTCTCTTCCTTTTTGGGCTTATTATGCTGCTCACGACTGGATTTTTGGAGAAGCGCTGTGCCGGATCCTCTCAGGCATTTACCTCCTTGGCTTCTACAGCGGCATCTTTTTCATAATCCTGCTGACCATAGACAGGTATCTGGCCATAGTTCACGCAGTGTTTGCTTTAAAAGCTAGGACAGTTACCTACGGCATCCTCACCAGCATTGTCACGTGGGCTGTTGCTCTTTTTGCCTCTGTTCCTGGGATAGTATTTCACAAAACTCAACAGGAGAATACACAGTATACATGCAGTGCTCATTATCCTCCAGATAGCCTAATAAATTGGAAGCACTCCTACATTTTAAAGATGAACATTCTTGGGCTTATCATTCCAATGATCATTATGATTTTCTGTTACTCTCAAATTTTAAAAACATTATTGAGATGCAGGAATGAGAAAAAACAGAAGGCGGTTCGACTTATTTTTGTCATCATGATTTTTTATTTCATCTTCTGGACACCGTTCCATGTTGCTTCTTTTGTGCACACATTTCAAACTTCTTTTTTTTCTCCAGATTGTGATAGCCAAACCAGGCTGGACGAAACAATTCAAGTAACAGAAACAATTTCAATGATCCACTGCTGTATCAATCCTGTGATCTATGCATTCGTTGGAGAAAAATTTAGGAAATATCTTCATACATTTTTCCGTAAGCATGTTGCAGCTCACCTGTGCAAAAAGTGTCCATCTCTTTATCGTGAAAAATTAGAAAGAGTTAGTTCCACATTTACAGCATCAACTGCCGAGCACGACATCTCTACTGGATTGTAAAAATAATTCTAGAGTCTAGCTAGTGAATGCTGCATCTCTTTGCCTGACGAAGTGGACGACATTGTAGAAGATCTTTATGCCAATTCTTGGGGTTAGTTGCCTGGATCACACTATTTTTTGATGTTAATCTAAGAGAAACAACCATTTCCCATTAACTGTTAGTATCATAGCTTGATCACAGAATGACTTGTTTGATTTTGATGGCAGACCCATATTCTGTCCGATGAACAAATATTCATGGCTTTTACTAGGGAAGAATATAAAATAGATGAAGGAGCAATAAGTAATATCACAAGATCTATTCACAGCCACATGAACAATGTAAGACTGGGAGGAGGCTTTGAGGATTGATGTACCTGTTCAGTATACAGCATGAATGGAACACCCAGAATCCTGACTGCATTTGGAAATAAAAGTATTCTTTCTGAAACAGTCAGCCATTTGTAGTGGGAAGCTTTCAGTATTCTTCATTTTACTCCTCTTTCCCTTATTTTTTCTACATGAATAAGAGGCATTTCCATTAAAAGGATAAGGATGAAAGATACCAAGACAACTTCTCTTCACTAATGAGAGAGGTGACTGAACTCTATCTTACGTGGTCACTTAAATCAAGGATTTATCTGTAAGGTACTTGTTTCTAAACATAATCCTTTTTACTATAGGCTAAGTTACAGTATGTTTATTTTAGGTATTTAATCTTATGCCAATCATATCATTGTTTGACTGCTAACATTTTCCAAGGTGAGCTTTTAATGGACAAGATTGTCATTTTTGTGGGTGCAATTTTACAAGTAACTGCAAGCCTAGTAAGTGTATAAGAAGTCAGTGTTGTACCCCCAAACAACCATGAACTTGTTTCTGACAACTTCGATCCCTTCCAGAGAAATAGCACTTAGACAGTAAAAGCAGAGATCTGCAAGGACAGAATTAAAGTTATCTTACTTCATCTAGCTACGATGCATGATTACATATGAAAATACGTAATCCTTCAGAGGATTTTGGAGAGCATGAGCATAGTACTGAGTGGAGGCCTCTCTCACATGTGTAGAGGGAGACATTCTACAGCAGATGCAGAAAGTGTGTCAAAATAGGCTCCTGCATGCTAAAAATGTGCTCTGGACTTACACAGTAAATCTGCTGTTTGGGACAGACTTCTGGGAAGACAGCAGCCTTGGAAGCACAGGAGCAGCTATCTGTAGAGATGTAACCGCCTTGCCATTTCAGGAGAACGATGCCCTGTTGACACGATCAGGACTGCATGCTTTTTGAGGACTAGTGACCATTACCCTAGTGCTGTAATGGCAACACTTTTATGCCAAGCCACACATTTATGCCATTGTTGAGAATTTTTCAGTAAATAAAAAGGGGCATCCTAGGATGTGATATGAACTTTAAACTGTTGCTTTATACCGTAAGGAAGTGCAGTTAAACACTCCTTACACAGGCAAACAGTGCTGCTTTTTTCCCATTTCCTTCAAGGGGCACCATTCAAGCATGCAAAGTTTTAGTCTCAGAAATCTGTAAAGCCAGCTTCAAGTAACCTGCTGGCAATGTCAGAATGGAAGAGGGGATTGCACACCTCTTAACATTGCACATGTGACTTAGATGCGTACATTAACAGCAAATCTCATCAAGGTCCTTCAGTGCCAGTGGAAAAAAAGAGATGCCTGAGTCAGAAGCAGACATGATTTGAAAGACCTCTGGGGAAGATTACTTGTCTGACTGCAAAAAGAACCCAGAAATCAGCTTCTTAATTCAGGGATCAGATGCCCTTGTTGCAGTGGTGTGAATACTCTTCCCTCTTCAGCCTTATTACCTCAAGGCACCACTTCTATTAGCTGTTAGCTGGTCTCCTGCCAGCTACTACATTCTGGCTGCTCCCTTGTGAGGTTAACAGCCACAGGTATACAAAAGGAAAGACCAAAAACTATGCTCACAGTAAATAACACTTTTCCTTTACTTTGTATTTTCTACTGCACAAAAGTAAAAGCCCCTTTTTAATGTTAAAGTATAAATTAGATGAGTGTGATACAAATCCTGCTGTAACTGCGGTACTTCTACTGCTGTGCTTTAAATTCTTGTTTTGTGGAAATTATGCTTCTTCCTATTTTAGTGTTAATGCAGCAAAAGTAATAAACTATGTCTGAGAAATGATGTGTATTCTGTAGCCCGTGGTCTCCTTGTGAGGAAAAGAGCATCAGCTCTGCTCTCAGAACAGAGGTAGCAAAAAGCTGCTATGATAGACTTCAACACTTGCAGTACTGCACTCTGAACTGAAGCAAACCAAATCAAGCAAGAAGAAAACTCTCTGCACTGTTCAGGAACTACTGCAGCTGGCATGATTTTATCTACCAGGAAGCTTGAGAAGAGCCTGTTACACTCAGCTTTGAGAGAAATTTAGGGGCACAGATTTTAGATGGGTGAGATTTGTCAGGTAGGAAAAGGAGGGCTGTGTCATAAACAGGAAAAGAGGAGGAATAAGGAAGGCAAATAAAAAAATGGCTCTTCATTGGTATCAGAATAAATACAAGCTTCTCTACAGAGTTTCTGCAGCTACTTATAGTCTCCTTGCACTGTATAGAGTAATCCTAGAAAAGAAGTGTGCCTGTCTTTCTTGAACTTGGCTTGAGGAGCACAGATCTGGACACAATACTTCAGATGTGACCTCACCAGGGCAGAATAGGAGAGGAGGAACCTCCCTGCTGGCCGCGCTCTTTTTAATGCACCCCAGGGTACCATTGGCCTTCTGGGCCCAGAGGGCACACTGCTGGCTCATCGTCAACCTGCTGACCACCAGGACACTCAGGTCCATCTCTGCAGAGCTCCTTTCCAGCAGGTCAGCCCCTAACCTGTACTGATGCAGTTCTTACAAGACTGCATCTGCTGTATATTGTACATAGCACGCTTATGAAAGAACATCCATGTGTCTTCAACAAATATGTAAGCACAACGCCAAAACCAATCCATCGGATTAGTTAACGGACACAGCCCAACTTCTCAGTCAGGAGCTGCTGCCACCACTTGTTCAAAAGCACACAGGAAGGAACAGCCAGCACAGAAGAAGACAACTATGTTGTCAGGCCCCTGGCAGACATCCTAAATGGCAAAAGGAAGTGCAGAAAAAGTGCATATATGGTATCAGTGAGTGCTCGACAGTACTCAAACCACCAGAAGTGTTCTTACTGGCACTGGTTGGTCTGTGGTATTTGTATAATGGATAAACATAGAAATAGTGAATCTTCTGATAACCAGTGCATGTGACTGCTCCTGTCAGAAGACTTTCTTATTTCTTAATCCATTTGTAAACTGACACGTACAAATCTTAAGTAAAATAAAGACAAATTGAGTATGAAGGAAGAGAAATAGATGCAAAAGGGAAAACACAGAAGAGTAGTGGCAAAACTTGTGAGAATGTCTTTATTAGTCTTAACAGAGGCTAATAAATACCCAGAGAAACAGAAAGCTCAAAGTACAAACAGATAAATACTTGTAAGCATTCTGAATGTTGAAACATTTAGACAAGTAAGAGACTCTTTCATTTAAGAAGTTCCAAAATAAATATCACTCTGTCCAGTGAAAATTACAAAGGGCTAAATAGAAAGAATGCAAAGGTACGTTTATATAGCATCTTGTTCTAGCTAACAGAAATCAGAGAAATGATGTGCTGGGAGAATGATAGAGTGCTGACCATGTTGAACAGCACAACAGGCTGATACTGCTGCATTTTGCAGTTTAATTTTATTGCTGTTGTCTAATACTGACAGCTACTGACCTTCTTTTTGTGGCTGCTGTGGCTTGAGAAGCTTCACATCTTTGTCTTTTAATGAAAAAAAAAAAAAAAAAAAGAATCCAGCCCCACAAGACAGCAGAGGAAGCAGAAAGCAGAGAGAAAGCCAGTGAATTTTGGTACATTTGGAACAATCACCTAGGCTGAAATAAATGAAGATGTTTGTCCAGAAACAGGGAAGAGGGTATTGTTTTGTACCCATATTCTAGTGATATCTATTAGGAGCTGTATTTCATTTTAGAGAACTGAATGATAGGAAAAGAAATACTGCATGGATTTGTACAAAAGCAGAGCAGTTTTGTAACTCCTGTGACAATGAGAGCAATCTCACTTTGAGTGTTTTAAGCCTGAAATGACTGATCCTGGCAAGGGGCCAAAGCAATGGTAAGGGTGGCATTATCAGATACACAGACCAATATGCAAAATAGCACAGATCAGCCCTGCAGAATTATCTGCAAAGTTGTGCCAGTAGGATGATGCAATGATAGCAGTGCAACCCATCCTAACACCAGAATTTCTGAATGCAGTGGAAATCAAGTGGATGGAAACGAAGAAGCCATGTGGACATTAATTACTGGGACGCTATCATGAGGTATGGACAATTTCAGACTACTGCTAATCTTTGGCATTCAGAAGTACTTTCTGGTTCCTGGCACATACCTTCTCACTGTACAGATTCTCTCCATTCTTTCTATGACCTAGCTTTCACTGAGAAGAAATTTGGTGTGTGATTTTCTCGGCCCGGCTGAGCTAAGGTCCAGGACCTATAAGCATACTGTGGAGTGTTTCTGACTCACAGTGTAGCTACAAAAACACCTAGAATGTACATACTATAAATTCATCTGGAACAAGCAAAGAATTAAAATGGTGTGTAAAAATTGGTTCTTGACTGATAATTTGTGAAATATATGACTTCAAAAGTAAGATTCATTGCACTATGGTCCCTCTTCTGTAAAAACAAAAAACATGGCAGAATGCATCACAAGTCTGGGAAAAAACAGTAGAAGGAAGCAATGCTCTCTTTTTCCTCACTGCATCAGAAGTACTGCTAGTTCACTATCAGCAGCACAGGGAAAGCCTAAATAAAAATAGTACAACAGCATGGAACGTGTATGTGCTGCAATGAATAGTTATGTACTTATATGTCTTGTAGTAGAGAAACAAACAGAAGAACAGGGAAAAAACCTCCACATTGATCTCACTGCCAATAAACAATGTGAAGAAGCAGTGTTAGCCCAGATTAGGAATGCTTGTGTCTTCCAGAGTTTGTTTTTCATAACCCAATTTTCTATAATTAGCAAAATGCATAAAATGGTTTCTTTAAGGACTCTGTGGTAATAGCTTTTGTTTGGTGCACAACATTTTCCCCACTTTTCCTCAGATTATGCCTCAGAAGTGTAAGGGCCTTTGGTCTCAAGAATTTTGCTGTCTTTTTCTTTCTGCTTGTCACAGTTTTACACCGTTACTTTTTGTTTTGGGGATCCCTGCTGATAATTTTGGGTAAGATTAGATATACTTTTTCTCATTTCTTAGATGGTGTGATTGTACAGTGGCATCAAAACAGTAGTCATGAGAACCTGAGAGCCTGAAATATAAGGCTGTTAGGAAAGAAAGGGAAACAATCCAAGAACAAAATAGTTTCAGCTGGATATCTTTATTCAGTCTCTCCATTAAGAAATACATTTTATTTATTTATGAGGTATTTTACTGATTACTGGTGAAATAAGATGCCTGTTAATACTATCCTAATTTAGAAGCAGATTTTGTCAATACAACAAAATTAGATATAACTGGAAGAACATGGAAAAGGAAATGTGTCAGGTTTGTGTACATGCTTCATTAGACCTCTTCTCCAGATGGAAAGGATGATCTGCATTTGATGGAGCCACAGCCTTTTGTAGGTTGCACTATCACATGGTGCATCTATCAGAAAGGCACCTACTCTTCTGACCTAGATCTTTATTTTTCTTGTTTCTTCATCACATGCTGCAAGACTCTAATATATTGAATCAAAACTATTAGCTGCATTTTCAAATTTCTGTGCCCCAAATTGTGCTCGATTACGTTTGTACGTGACACTGGTATCTGTGCACCTAGTGTGTGTCCCAGCAAACATGGTGCTATTGGAGGCTTCCCAGTAATGGTGGCATCTCCTTGTGGAAATGCCACACTATTGAGTTACTGGATACCTCAGTGTGATGGCCTGACGACTTTGAAGATGAATCATATAACTAACCATATAACTGTACAGAAAAGATTGAATTGTCAGTGCTCATTGCTGCACACTTGCAGGGTACATCAGCTTGACCTCACAGGTGAGGAATAAAACACATCACCATTTCAAAAATGTCTTTATGGAGGAAACGAGTGTCACATCACTAAGCATAGCTTTTACTCATCTCTGAAAGTAAAGCCATGATAGCTGACAACCCAAGCTATACCAAACCACTTGCCATTCCTTTTATTTTTGAATGATTTCTTCAATTCTGTGGTAAAACTATGAAGTTCACCTGTAGGTAAAGACTCTTAAAATCTACTAGAGCTCATGGCAAGCTGCAGTGCATTTTTTTCAAAGAGTTGTTGGGTAAGGGATTGAAAAAAAAAACAACAAAAAACCAACAGCAGAAAAACAGAATATCTGACTCATAATAATTGATGTGTTAGCTTGAAGTAGCCATACCTCAGTGTCAGCACACACACACTGGATGGAGGCAGGCTGAAAGCAGCAGGGGAGAGGAGGAAATGCAGTGGGAAGATGGACAGTCTCGGGTGGTGTGATGGAGCTTTGGACTGGATAGGAAGTTGGGATCTGCAGGGGTCCATCAAAAACTACTGAGAAGAGAGGAAAGGAAGAAAAAAAAAAAGAAGAAAGAAAAGAAAAAAGTCCTATCAGCATCAAGGGACAACAAAAGACACAAGTACAAGATCTGATTAAATCTGACTTCCCAGCAGATCTGCTTATCTGTAGCAGGTGTAGAGCTAACTGAACACATCCTGTAGGTGCTGATAAGAAAGTTATAGCCCAGGTACCCACTGCCAGAATGCGCTCAGAGTTTTTGTGCTGCCAAGTTTCATAGCTGTTCAGCCCCTCCTTGGGGGACCTCTCATCTGCCTTCAAGACCCAGCTGGGCAAAATCACTTCACCCAGTCGGCAGCTACACTTGTGAATGGCAGAGGCCCTCTGCTGGTCTGCAACACTCACTGCCACTGTTAGTAAAAAAGAACGCTGATCAAAGAACACACGCTGATCAAATGGCTGAGATAAGAGAATGAAAATCAATAAGCAATAAAATCAAGCAGGTTAATAACACTGATTAATCTGTGTGATCAAGGAAGTATTGCTGAAGATCAGCCTACTAGAAACCTTAGATTTAAGTTGTTGATATTAGTTCAAACGTTTAAGACCATTTTTGTTGAGAGTGTAGTTCAGAATCAAAAATTTGATGTCCAAAAACAGCTTTGGGACAGTTTCCTCTGTCTATAATATGAGATATAATGTGAGATCATGAAAGGCTTTCAAGTTTCTAGCAGGTTATGCAACCTGTAACAGACAGTGCTCACTAGGGAGAGCTGAGTAGGGAGAAAAGTGAATCAAGCTTCAGAAATAAATCCTACAATCATTTTTTAAAGTTACTAGTTAGACTGTTTATGAATTATACATTGCAAAAATTAATTTGATACAATACTTCATTTGAGAATGATAAGAATTCATGATATTTCAGTAAGGAACTAAAGATATACTTGAAAAGAGTGTGTAAGGAGTAAAGCATAGGCTGATGCTAATCTGTTGCAACAAAAATATAGGCAGTACAGCCAAAGCTTGTAGAAAATTTTTAGTATCATGGGACAAGAAAAACTGTAAATATAATGAGAAACAACTTAGAAGACAAAAAGTGTCAAGTGAAATTCTTTCTAGGGCATGGCCTACCCTTCTTGTTTGGTTTCTTTTCAGGACTTGAGTCATTCCACATTCGCCATCTCAAATGCTCTATGCAGTGTACAGGTTCACTGATGAAGGACTAGGGATGTTTCAGCCTACTGTTATCTTGCCCTTGTGGCAGGTGCTCATGTGTTGGCTGCTTGGTGGCTGTAAATTTCTGCCACATTCTGGTGGTGAATGTGCACTCCCAATACGTAGGTGGCTGCTTGCAGTTCAGTAGTATATCTGTATCCAAAAAGTTTGATTTGAGATCTTAAGGTGGATAACAAACACCATCTTAGAACACAGAAGTCATGCCCGTGTATGGTTATGACACAAACACTGAGCTGGCTATCTCTCTGTTCCATTTCTACTACCCTTCCTAAGTCAGCAAGTAATTAGAAAAAAAAAAAAAGGTTGGAAGGAAAAGAAGTTCAAGCTAAGAAACATGGATTTACCTGTAGAGGTAGTCTTAGGAACAAAGTCCGCATGTGGCTACAAAATTTCTTTGCTGCCTGAGGCAGCAGCCAGGATTATGGACTACAGTGTGAAAGTCTATCACAGTTAGACAAGATCCCATATTACAGTGAGGAAAGTAATATGCAAAGGCTGTCCCAAAAGTAATGCTTCCAATTTTGTTATTTGACCATGACTTCAGAGGCAGATGTTGTTGGCATGGCAGTAGGGATTGAACCTTTCCACCAACATTCCATAATGTGCTGTTGCCATGTGACAGATGGCAGCAGAGAGGCAGACTGACGCAATGGGGTTTGACATGCAAGTGCGTAAAGGTGTGGAACTCAATTTCTTGATGTGGAAAAATGGCACCCATTGACATTCATCAGTGCTTGCAGAATGTTGATGGAGGCCAAACAGTGGATGTGAGCACAGTGAGGTGGTGGGTGGTGCACTTCAGCAGTGCTGACACTGAGCTGAAAAACAAGCTGCATTCTGGATGGCCATGCCTACTTTTGTAAGTGTGGCATGCAGGCTCTTGTTCATTGCTGGCAAAAATGCACAGCTAATGGTTGTGACTATGTTGAAAAATAGTGCTTTTTAGATAGGAAATTGTCCTATCAAATAGTGCTACTGTGCTCTTTGTATCCGTTGTAGCTTCCATGGAAATAAATAGGAGGTATTACTTTCAAAGCAGCCTACATACTTTGTTTCATTTTCCCTATTATTTTTTCATCAGTGAAGAGAGGTAAGCACCTTCAGGCATCATCTGAGTCAGCCAAGTTTGACAGCAATTAGGAGCATGGCAAAGGTGACATGGAAATATTTTTAGAAGCTCTTGGCACCAACTGAATAGAAGGTCTAATATAGGCTATCAAATAAGGCAGCATTAATATAATCTTTGCATACTCTACAGCAGCCATTAATTTTGATGCTGAGACACTAACCCTTAAAGGGCTTCTTAGAAAAGCCACTGAATGGGAAAAAAAAAATCTCTGACTTTATGGAGCAATGACATTGATCAGTCCCTAACACAGAGGGTTTGACATGGAACATAAGTTGAGCTTTTCCCTTTTTACTCTACCCACCAAATCTGAGGTGTAACTCAGTAGCTGCATTCCCTTGCCTTGGATGAAGGAATGGCAGCAACCAAAGCAAGATTTTACACCTTTAGTGACTTCACGAGGTTGTCAGGATAACCTATCCCAGAGCCCTCCAAAGGGAGGATCACTGATGTCAAGGGGAGGCAGGAGTAACAGATATTTACTTCGTTTGCTAACTACTCAGGGCTTTTCTCTCTGGGTTCTCAGACAACTAATAAGGCACTACCTCTTGCTTTGTAACTTTCCCACCTGCTGTGTGGTATCTTTGATGTCTAAGAAAGATCTAAAAGCTGCTCACAGTGCAGATTTAGTTTAACCCTATCTAAAAGTCAAAGGAATCAGCCACAAGGAAAAAAGTTGAAAGAATATCAGATTTCATTATGTTTTTCTGAAGCTTAACTCCAGTAAATGAAGCACTGTTTTCAAAGATTGTCCAACTTATGAAATAGGCTAAAGGCAGAGCCTTATGAAGGGGACTTCAAAAAAGGTACAAAAGACTAGTTTTGAGTAAAACAGAATCAACACCTCTGCTAAAATATAAGATGCTCTGCATCTCAGAGCAAACCGATACAAAATGCAGGTAACTCCATAGATACAAATGCATCAAGGTGAAAGCTAACTTCTGTATTTTAGTTAAGGGACAAATATCATAAAATAAACATAATGATTGAGAAATGTAACGGGATGAGCATCACATAAACTTCTCTTGACTCAAAGAGTAAACTTAAATGAGAAAATTACACAAAATTTTTTTCCCTATAACTACAGCTGTGGATTGTGAAACTTCTAGTTCAGTTCCTAAGAGGATCCTCCTCAAATTTCAACATCTCTTTGCACATCTCGCAGAGTTAGAAAAGTAACATCTGATAACCCATTTTTAGAAAAAAAGAGAACTGCTCCTTGATTTTTTTTTTAAGTGAAAACAGATCTGCTTGCTAGAAGTTTTCAAACTGATACATCCTTCTTCACGCAGGAAGAGGTGCTTGCAACCTTCTGCTAGTGAGCGAGAAATCAGTTCAGCGTTACTCTTGATGTAATAATCCAAGGCACCACTTGCACCTTATGGTAAGTCATCTTTTCTTTCTTTTGCTTTATTTTCTTCTACCTGTGCATTTAGCAGTTGTTTAGGTACTTCAGTGACTGAGGTGAAAAATACTTGTGGAATCTTGCTAGAGAACTTTACATTAAAAAACAACTTGGGGAAAAGAACAGGGTATGTTAAAAGGAATATCCTGCTTTTAAAGGATAGAACCACTAGAAGAGTTGAGCAGGGGAACCAGATAAACAAAGAAAGGTGATTGGGATAAGAAATGTAAAGGAATATGGCTCTTTGATAAACAGATTACACAATTTTTTTTTCTCTGAATGTGATGCATTATGATAGAAATTTGGATTTTAAATCTGTGACTCCGAAGATGAAGCAACTCATTTGAAGAGTACTTATTCTCTTACAGAATGACTACAGAAAATCTGGTATGTTTTAAATGCTTTATCTCAAGGAATCTGTTTACATGTGGTGTAGCTTAGCATTTTACTGCCATTTGCTGCAACCCAGTCAGTTAATTCAGTGAAGCATTCTAGTCAGTGGCCATCGCTGCTTCCTAACACGGTGAGTCTACAGAATAGAGCACAGAAACACCTGGTGGTTTGTTTTCCTATTTTCTAAGATTAGCTTATATAGCTTATGTTGTTAGCATATGCTGGGTGCTATACTCAATTCAGGGCAATAAGTACTTCTGCAGAGAAAGGCTTCTTAAGAAAAGACTGGACTCAGCAGAAACACTCAGAGGAAAGACTGCACTTTGCAAGTGAGGCTGAAAGGAATAAGACAGAGGGAAGATGGAGTTCTCATTCCAAGAAGGCAGAGAAAGAAAAAAGGAAGGAACAAACTGAGAAGACCGTTAGCAAAAAGAAGGGTCTGTCATGAACGGGATTGCTGCAGTAATAACAAGGCAGACTTTGCAGTGTTAGCATGAATCCTATCAGTCAATTGCATACTCATAAAATCTCACTCTGTTTATGACCCAGTCACTTGTCATAGCCCTGTTTGTGCTTCAGCATCATGCAAGTGCAAAATGACCAAGACACAGAGCTAAGAGGCTAAGAAATAACCCTCACAAGTACTGATAGTGCAGTAGATGTGGTTAGTGGCCTTCTACCTGCTTTGTGGTTGCAACTGTTCTTCTGGGCTGTGGTTTCAAACCCTTCCACCATGGGTAAATAATTATAAGATGCTTGCTTCTGCCCAGTGGGACGATCTTGTCATTTTCAACAACTACTGATGCTCTTACCAGTTTCTAGTTAGACTAGCAAGGAGGGTCAAACTGGTCTCAGCCCCAGCACACAGGGCCTGGCTGGATGTTCTGCATCCAGCTCCTCATCCCATAATCTCAGTGCACAGTGCAGCTGACTGGGAAATTGCAAATAGGGATACTTAGCTACGAGCAGCACTGTCAGGACATGAAAAAGCTGAAAGTAATCTTGAATATTTGCGCAGTTCGCAAATCTTGGCATGCTTTTAAAATAAAAAAAGTTAATGTTTTGGATCAATAACTCCTTTTTGAAGGTGCTTTTTTGTCTAACAGACTTGTTGAGAGTAATTAAAAAATATAAATACTTAAATACTTTCAAACAACTTACTGTCAATACACCTGAGCCACAGCCACTTCCGTTACTGCGATCTCAGTATTGTAATGACTATGTAGTAAGAACAGCTGTGGAAAAAATTGTTTCAAAGAGGTCACCAGAGCTTCCTTAAAATCAGACTTTGAAGGTTCTGACAGCACTTATTTTCTACCCAGGAAACTATATCTAGGTAAGCCTTAGACACAACTGTTAAGACTCGACAATTTTCTCTTAATTCTTCTCCAGAAGAAAATGTTATGCCAAACTCTACATATCAAAGTAATACCTCAGTATGAACATTCTCACCATTGTATGCTGAGAACGGAGACAACACTGCCCGAGAAATAAAATGGGAAAGGAGTGGAAAACAGGTTTGCAAGTGCAATATCTCCTTTTGTTTGAAGGTGCAGATTTTGCTCCAAGCATGCTCTCTCAGTTTTGGACAGATTCATATTGGCACTATGCTGTAAAATAATCTCAATAAGGTTTTGAGGAGCTCAGGAGAGACCCAGATCCTCATTTTAAAGGTCACTGGAAAGTGGTCAAAGGCCTACCGAGCAGTCTCTTCTCAAGAGTCAGTTTAAGATTAGTTAAATTTCACAATCAGACAAAAATTAAGATGAGGAACATTAGCCTTTCAGTGATCTGTTTTTTACAGCAGAAAATACATCTTTAACCCAAACAATTACGTCTAGACACAAGGAGATGCTTCAGTGATTTCACATGCTGTAACTCAGAATGGACCACTGAGAGCTACGAAAAAGGAAACCAGTGGATGGCTCCAACGTCACTCTAATCACCGGTTGAGTTTCTTCAGCTCAATTTAGTCTTGCAGAACTCAAGTGCAGAAACAAAAGCGATGGCTTTCAGTGTAGTTTCTGCAAAAGACATCTGCAGTGAGAGAGGACAGACCTTCCCATTGAAAAAGAAATGCACAGCGGGGTTCAAAACAGGAAAGGAGTGATGACTGCTGAGTTATCTGAGTGGTCACACAGCAAGCTGGGGCAGACACAGTGTCTGAAGCTTTCTGTGTTGTGAGCAGTCTGCTGCCTTGACGAGAGAGCCACAACAGTGCAATGCTTTGTAAAAGTAGTTGTCAGGATACAGGATAAAAAACAGCAGCCACTTTCCCCAACAGCAAGTAGCTCTATAGTGGCTACCAAAGCATCAAGCATCATTTCACTTCCCCATCAAGTGATTGGGAAGCACTGACACCTATCATTGGGTCCTTCTGACACCTGTCTTCACAAAATCCTCTTCCCTGCTTCTCACAGCTGTGCAGGAATTCTGTAGATTTCTCCAGGAGCCTGTGCAAAGACACTTCTCAGAGACCAAGTTACACACAGCTATGCTCTGCATATGGGTATTCATCTGGCAGATTCTTGGTCCTAACCACAGGAGTGGCACCCACATCTCAAATCCTTTGACTTCCTGACACCACACACAAACAGGGACGGAGTATAGGGGCAACCGTTGCACTGCTTTAGTTTCTATGTCATCTCACTGGAAACAGTAACAAGAACAGGATGAAGAAAGATATGCAAACAACAAATATACATCCAGAATATTTAGCTCACCCTCACAATGACAGCCATATCAGCTGTTCACCTAGGTGCAACCTCAAACACTCATCTGAATTTTGGAGCAACTGAGTAATGTCTGATTAATAGAAAAAAACAATCAAAACTTCTTTAATACTGAGCCCTGTGGAGGTGTTACACTTATCAGGAAGATTCTACATTAGATATGTGTAGTATAGGCCAAGCTGATAGCAAGTGAAACCCTTTATGCCATTTGGACAGGTGTTTGCCTACCTGTTCTTTCCATTGCAATTATCCCTGCAGGTCATCAGCTGAACGTGTCCAGCACAGCACTCACAAGACAGGGCTGCACACAGCTTTTATTCCAGAGCTACCTAAGGCCAGCCATTTCCATGGCCTCTGCCTGACCCAGACTCTGAAGAGGACGCAGCCTTTGCCATCGGAACCCAGACCAACGCTACTGACTTGCTGCTCGCCAGCAGCCATTACAGCACGTGAGCAGGTGGGTGCAGTCAGTCATTCTACATTGGGTCATTTCTACACCACCAGAGATGATCCCTAGCGGCACTGAGGCTCCCGTGAAGCCACAAACTGCACTTTTATTTTACCCATGATAGAGTGACATTGCAGGTACTCCCCTGGGTGAGGGCTGCAGCGCACGTTGGCACAATGAGGCTAGGCCCCATCGCTGTGTTTCATTCCCCTCCCTGCCAAGCCTAGAGTTCCCTGCAGCTGACCACTCTTCTCTTCCTTTGCAGATCAGCACACAATGGAAAACTATACCACTGACCTAGGTGACATGGATGTAACAACATTTGACTATGGTGATTCAGCACCATGCCCAGGAACTGAGGAAAAGCACTTTGCAGCAAATTTTCTGCCACCGCTTTACTCATTAGTGGTGATATTTGGCTTCATAGGCAACATTCTTGTTATCCTCATCCTGGTAAAATACAAGAAGTTGAAGAGTATGACTGACATCTACCTGCTCAATCTGGCCATTTCTGATTTGCTTTTTATATTTTCTCTTCCTTTTTGGGCTTATTATGCTGCTCACGACTGGATTTTTGGAGAAGCGCTGTGCCGGATCCTCTCAGGCATTTACCTCCTTGGCTTCTACAGCGGCATCTTTTTCATAATCCTGCTGACCATAGACAGGTATCTGGCCATAGTTCACGCAGTGTTTGCTTTAAAAGCTAGGACAGTTACCTACGGCATCCTCACCAGCATTGTCACGTGGGCTGTTGCTCTTTTTGCCTCTGTTCCTGGGATAGTATTTCACAAAACTCAACAGGAGAACAGACGGTGTACATGCAGCGCTCATTATCCGCAGGAGCGGAGAGATGAATGGAAGCAATTCCTGGCCTTAAAGATGAACATCCTAGGACTTGTTATTCCTATGATAATTATGATCTGCAGCTACACACAAATCATAAAGACATTGCTACAATGTAGGAATGAGAAGAAAAATAAAGCCGTCAGGCTTATATTTATCATCATGATTGTATACTTTTTTTTCTGGGCACCATATAACATTTGTATTCTCTTGCGTGATTTTCAAGATTCATTTTCTATCACTAGTTGTGAAACCAGTGGGCAACTGCACAAAGCAACCCAAGTGACCGAAACAATTTCAATGATCCATTGCTGTATCAATCCTGTCATTTATGCCTTTGCTGGAGAAAAGTTTAGGAAGTATCTTCGTAGCTTTTTCCGAAAGCAAATTGCATCCCACTTCTCTAAATATTGCCCAGTTTTCTATGCCGACACAGCTGAACGGGCCAGCTCCACCTACACACAGTCTACTGGAGAGCAAGAAGTTTCTGCTGCACTGTAGGTTGTGCCTAACAAAAAAAAAAAAGTGGAATTGACTTTTTTGAAATCAAGTCTATGACGAAAGCCTGGAGAATCTCTTCTGGACACTGTCTCTAATGCATCTGCGCAAGGTCATGGCACACAGCTAGCAAAGCTGTTATTTGCTCATAACAGCGCGGAATTGTACATAAATGAAATGGATGTACCAAATTAGCTATGAAGATGTGGTAACAGAATTCTGTGGCAAACAAAAAGGAAAAAAAAGCTTTTTTTTTGGTGGAAGTAGAAGCATAGTTACATGCTACAGAGACTAGAAACATACCTAAGCTGAGAGTCTAACCTAGCAGACTTATAAACTGATCTTCTGAAGTGACCTAGTGATTAGAAAATGACATTGCTTCTTTGGAAACACCTCTTCACTGTATTTTACACAAGATATTTCATTCATTTAAACTCAGTCTTGGTCCCATCCTTTATTAGCGTGGTTGCATAACTCTGTAAATAATGCTAAATTACTGAGGTTTGTGATGAAAAAGCTTTACAGTCGTTATGGGAAAACTATGCATTTTGGGAAGACGCCAATATTCCAAGGCATATTTTCCTTTGTGCATGGTTGGCTACTGGCCTTTCAGATCTTCCTTCTAGTAATTTAACAACAGTCTGAGCTACTAAGTGTTGCCATCTAAGTTAATTAGGAGTTTGATATTTCAGAATGCTCTTTTGATAAACTGCAGTTTTATATGCTACTTGTATTAACAACAAATACAATGGTCTGTCACTGATCAGTAAATCAACGTGTTTGCAATATTTTAAAACTAAAGTACTATACACGGAGCTTTAACCGTGTTAGATCAAGTGCAGATAATAAGGCTTCTTCAGCTTCTTAGTGCAGTGATTTTGTTTGCCATTTTTCTAGCCTACATAAAATAACAACTTTAAAATGCGAAATTAATGGAACTGTAATGGCTGCAAAAACACCACAGCATTAAAGGTGTGAAAATGTTTGACCCAGATCTTTTTGAAGATAAGAATATGCTATAGACATTTTTCAAAACAAACACACGCACAAAAAAAGTAAAAGGATTCACTAATGCACAAAGCCAAAAACACACAGCATCTCCCTCACTTCTGAAGAAGGCATAATTTGGGGGCAATTGCTGTGCTTTTTTTCTTCCTGCTTCGTGGAAGTTTTCTACAAAGCAAAAGCTTCCATAATTCTTCCATATTTAGCAAGACTGATGCTCAACTATAACTGGGTTTTCCATTAAAGTTAGATCTGACAGAGCACATGAACACAGAGAACATGAAATAAGGGGGTACTCAGGTGATTAAGGTCATGCTTTTGTCACAATACAAACTGTTTTACATCAAGCTTGCATAGCATTTCTATCATTTCTTATATTTCCCCTAATACTTCTGGTTTTGGACAACTCTGGAGATTCTGGAGGAATATAAAAGTGAGTATTTTAATGGCTGTTCTGATCCAGTAGGGTAATGTCTGTTTCCCCGTTGCCCTGGATAGCCTTTTTAAAAAAAATAAGTTTTTCAAATAAACAGTTCCAAGTATCAAAGAAATTTTACATTGCCAAGTGCTTGTGAAAGCAGGAAGTGAAATAGGGAAATATTTGCTCATCAGACCACTATTTATTGTGTTTTGTCACATTAAGCGCTACTTTTGGACTACTTCCACATGGGAAACATAACAAAACCATATTATGCTTTCAGAAGTTTGGGTTTTTTTTCAGCTTCACATTTTTAAGACACTGTGCAGCAATTACTACTATCAGTATAACCAGAAATTGGATAATTTCAGTATGAAGAGACAAACATCTGCATTTCTTTTTTAAAGAGAAAGGAAGCTACATGCAGTAACATAGGTAGGGTTGTTTGTGTATGTTTTGTCTCTTCTACATAACTCTTATAAAATGCTTTCATATTTTATTCTGTTCTTGCTAAGAATTTTGGGGGTTGGACTTGATGATCTCTGGAGGTCCCTTCCAACAATTCTGCGATTCTATGATTTCTATTCAGATCCTAAGATACTTTGTCTTTAAGGAATTACTTGCTCTAGAAGGCTTTGGTGCCAAGTGGGGTACTGACCAGCTCTGCAGGAGCAATGCGCAATAAAACGAATGTGCAAGAGCAAACTGACAAGGCTTTCTGAGAGGTACGTAAAAAGAAGAGCCCCAGTCCTTTGCAGTGTTCTCTCCTACAGCATGGATCTTTTCAAGGGACAGCTTCCCCAGCACAGAGCTGAAAAGTAGAGACTCTTGGCCTAACAGATCATCAGCTTATCAAGAGTTAGTCACTTCAGAGAATCATGGAACGGTTTGTGTTGGAAGGGACCTTTAAAATCATCTGGTTCTAATCCCTGGTATAGGCAGGGACACCTCCCTTTACACCAGGTTGCTCAAGGCCCCATCCAGCCTGGCTTTGAATACTTCCAGGGAGGGGGCATCAACAGCCTTCCCCACTGAGAAGAGACTGTACTTCAGCAAATTACAATACACCAGATTTCAGTAACTGTAACACACTTGGATCCAAATTCAAGAAAAAAAAAAATGGAAAATACAGTATTTGGCAGCACAGGTGCATTCAGTTAAAGACTGCCAACAGACAGCCATAATATTTTGTATCATGCAGTTCATTAAAGGTTGTTAACTTCTGCACATGAGACTGCTCAATCCTTTCTCCCTCCTCCATCTCCTTGTCTTAGAATAGCCCATAAGAATGAAAAATGAAGAGAAATCCCTCCTCATCACAGGTTGCTGTACCGCTGAAAGAGCAGGCAGTAAAACCCAGGGGCTTATAAGCAAAGAACCAGCACCATTTGGTAACACAAGGCCAGCGCAACAACTTTTAGCACTTTGGAGTGCCAGTGAAGGCTGCCTGTCCCTAATTATCTATTAACAGACATGCTCTTTTGGGTCCCTAATTACCTATTAACAGGCATACTATTTTGGTTGATATTTCACTTGGTTTTGTGCACTGAGATAGGAAGAGCGCAATCTCACAGACTGCCTCTTAACTCACTCAGATCCCGAGAAGTTAAGCTTTTATTTTGTTTAACGTCTGTCCCCCCTAGTGCCAGAGAAGCCTACCTCTGAGTACACCATCAGCCTGCTCGGTTCTGAGGTGACGGTGCCATCTCGTGGCCAAACGGTAGCGCTTGTCAGCTGCAGTCCTACGACTCACTAGCAATACTTCTTGTTGCCGTCCTTGTAAAATGACCACCTCCAGTACAGGCAGCACGGAAGCAACAGCAAGCCTTAGGAAATATTAATGGCAACTAAAGAGCGGAGTCCGATTAAGATCCGTGAAAGGAGAGGGAGAAGGAGAGGGAGAAGGAGCGTGAGGAGCCACGTGAGGAGGCAGCCGCCAGCCGCGCTCACCCATTACTCCCCACACAGCTGCACGCGCCCTTCCCGCCCTCTGACAACGGCAGCGCCTCCAACGGGCGCCCGGTAGCAGCGCAAGCGAGGTGCGAGTCACTATATAGTACCGCCCGCCCCTCCCAGCCCAGGCCACGCCCCTCGACTGGACAACGCCCCCCTGTCCTTCCCGCGCATGCGCAATGTGAGTCGCCGTTTTCCCGCCCGCCGCGATACTGCAGGGCGCTGTGTGAGGGGTGGGCTCGGTGTCAGGGGATGCCGTGGGGGCAGCGTCCCACTGGCAGCACCGAGCACACAGCGGTGCTGGGGTTGGGGAGGGAGCGGGAGCTCTGGGTTGGGCGTGTAGGGCGGTGGCTGAGCCTCAGTGCGAGGAAGGGCCCCGGGGGGAAGGGGGGGGCTGCCGGTGGGATCGGCGCGCGAATCTCACCGGGGTTTGCTTCTCAGTTAAAGGATGAAAGGCAGCAAGGAGCTGTTCTTGGTGAAATTCGTAAAATCTTCTGGGAGTTCGGAGTATTTCTTGAAAGCTTTGGAGGTAGGTGTAAGCTGTGGGCCTGCTGGATGTTCCGCTGAGGTGATCTCGGTGGTGAATGCAGCCTGCGTGTGTACATCTGGGAATAACGCTGCACTTACCTAACAGAAGTGTTTCAGAGCAATCATACTGACCAGGTTGAACAAGTGATTCTGTCAAAACTTGCTGACGTTGAGCAAAGTGCCGGGTAGGCCCAGAAGGTCCATGTGATGGTTATTTATCCACCTTAACAGGAAGAATGTGGAGCTTTTTCCTAGCTGGAGAGGTTTGACAGAGCTGAAGGCACTGTATGACAAGCTCAGTTCGTATGCAGTGTTTAAGTCTGAACTGTGAAAAGCTGGGGGCTGAGGGAGGCTCTTTAGATGCCTTATGTCTGTTCTGCCCTGTACTATTCAGGGTGGCTCTGCTGGGGGCTGTTTCAAGTACATGTGTTTTTGTAATTTCCACAGTATTAACTATTTGTGGTTTATCAATTAAATAAATGTGGTCATATGCATTGTTTTCTTGCAGTCTATAAAAGAATTTCAGTCTGAAGAACATCTCCAGATTCTTGAAGAAGAAGCAGCACTCAATATAAAAGAAAATGATAAATCCCTTTACATTTGTGATCCTTTCACTGGTGTTGTTTTTAATCATCTCCAAAAGGTATGCTACACATCCACTTATACCAGCTATATTCTTTCCTGTCTAGGAGCTCTTATGGATGTTCTTAGACTGCACATTTTGTGTTCTTGCACTAAATACAGTAGTATGCAGTATTCACAATGAAATCTTTAGAGCTTTGGTGCATGCTGTATTTAGTGGAGAAGACAACTAGTAAAGTGTAAGGATTATTAAGAAGTAGTGGAAAACTAAATATTGTGGTCAGTGCTGATTTTGCTGGAATCAGGGAGCTGGCTCTCGCTTTTTTTTCTCCTGAGTAACATGTTTTTGTTTGACAGGCAGGAAATTGTCCAGCAGACAAAGATAGGCTGTCTGGAATCCAATGGCATGTTAGCTATAGGATGTACTGTTTTTATCAAGCCCAGAAAGCTTAAGAAGGTTGTACTGCAAATTTCCAACAGAATGTGAAAACAAAACTGTCACTTATCTAGTAAAGCTAGACAAGGATAGGCAAGGGCCCTGCCTTCCCCAGGATTCCTCAGGTACAAAGCAAACATTCCTTGCTCCAGTGTACCTTCTGCTCATTTTCTTTGTTTTGTTTCTTTTCCATGTTATTTAATTCAGCTTGGTTGTAGAATTGTTGGACCACAGGTAGTCCTGTATTGCATGCAATCCCAGAGATGCGTCCCAAGAGCTGAGTATCCCGTGTATAACATGACCATGGCTGACGTAACGATATCCTGTACCACCCTAGATAAAGATGTTCGGGTAACGTATTGTACACAGTGGATGGTTTAGCAGGTTTTTCTGTGGCATGTGCTTTGTTTATTGCTATGGCATCAGTCATAGTATATGCAACTGTGATATGATAACTGTGCCTATGCCTATGTCTGATCTTTCTGTGGTTTGTAGACTATCTGTCATTTATGTAGAGAACTATGGAGAAAAAGGAAGTCTTTTTATAATGTTTGATATACAAGCATGCATGTAGTGGTGTATCTACATCACAAAAGCGTATGTAACATTGTAAAGTAGTCATTAATATGGGAATATGTGTAGTATGTAACACTGTAAAGTAGTCATTAGTATGGGAATATGTGTACATTTGAGGATTTTTTTATTTGCTGATTGAGGGATCTGTTGGCCAGCTATCATGCTGAAGACAACATATTTCTGGTTTTTCAGTCTGCAGTTAACATTAATTATCCAGCCAGCTGTACTTCACATGAGTTATGCTAAACTCTCCTTTTTATATATTACAACATTGTCGTTTTATATATGCTACCTGAAAGAACAACCACCAGTAAATTTTTTTACTTATGGTAGTAACATCTTTACTTTACTTTTACTTATTATATTGTTTACTGTCCATGCAAATAAAGTGGAATTGACATTTTTGATTAGTTTTTAGAAGAAACCACTGAGAATTGAAACTGATTTATTTTTGAATGTGACGTAGGTTCCTAATTATTTTTTTTCTTTTGATGATTTTCTGTAATTTCTCTATTCAGGAAGAAGTTCATAAATATGTACAAATGATGGGTGGACGTGTGTACAGAGACCTCAATATGTCAGTAACTCATCTTATAGCAGGAGAAGTTGGCAGCAAGAAATACTTAGTAGCTGCTTCTCTGAAAAAACCTATTTTGCTTCCTTCTTGGGTTAAGACACTATGGGATAAATCTCAGCAAAGGTAATGGAAACTGGAACGAAGTAAAACTTACTTTGTGTTGGGTCCCAGTAATTCTTATGGTTATGCACACTGCTTGCTTTTTCTAATTGAGACCAAAAAAAAGCATATTTCTTTTCCCCCTTTCATTCTTTTAGCATGATGAGATATACGGATGTTAACATGGAAGACTACACTTGTCCTGTGTTTCTTGGCTGTACGATTTGTGTAACTGGCTTAAGTAGTTCAGACAGGAAAGAAGTCCAGCGCCTCACGGCTGAACATGGTGGGCAGTATTCAGGGCAACTCAAGATGAATGAATGTACTCACCTCATAGTTCAAGAGCCAAAAGGTAAAACTTACAGTGTGCGTATTATTTTCCCTCCTTGACTTGAAGTAGCGTTGCTCTTGCTGCTTCTGTATAGAAAAGTGGTGTTGATGGGAAGAGTAGCATGAGGCACTCTTACCTTGCTCTAAATGTTAGAATGTGCTGGCACTGGCTCTATATCACAGTTTATTCAGTAGATAGAGCAAAATAAAACTGAAAAACTTCTTGTAGGTGGAGCTTATCAAAAGTGTATGGCAAGACGACATACTGTTAGCAGTGCTGTTAGTGGTGAAACCCTTGATGAAAGCTCTGCAGAGGGCTTCTTCATACTTTGCTGGTTTATAATGGTTTCGTGCCCTGTGATGCAGTACCATGAGCTCACTGTCAAGGAGATTTTATTCCAACTTTAAATAAAGGCAAGTAAATAGCAGCTCATGAGATGAGTTCAAGGTAGTACAACTTGCACCCCAAAATCAGTTATTTGAGTTTTCAGATTTTAATGTGCATCCATCTTTCAGTGAACACAGATGCACCAGTCTTTTAGTAACTTGCATTTTTTTTAAATTTTATTTTACCTTGAAAGGTCAGAAGTACGAATGTGCCAAAAAATGGAACGTCCACTGTGTGCCTGTGCAGTGGTTTTCTGACAGCATTGAGAAGGGCTTCTGTCAAGATGAGGCAATGTATAAAATAGAGACTGGATCAAAACTAAGCAGTACACCCAGTACCTCCACACCCACCAGTCATGCCAGCAAGCTTGACAGTAAGTAACACCTTTTAGAATGCATTTAAGGTAAGGTATAAAACGTTTGGAATAGAAAGAAGGAAGAACTATTTAAATTTAGTAGAGTGCTCTCTACTTTTGTAGTGATAATGTTTTGAAACTTGGTTTCTGCTTTGCGTATGCAAAAAGCTGAAAAGGCACATAAGCACTGTTTCTAGTAAGAACAATATTCAGATACGTGTGTAAATAAAACCTTGGTTTAACCAAGGCCTTACTTATCTGCTCTTCAGACTACATTTTCTTTTAGTGCAACAAAATCAAGTGTGACATCTATTTTTTTTTTCTTTTTCAATTAAGTAATGGAAAGAGAGGAGCCAAAAGTAATGCATCTTCTTTTGTTTCCATTACAGCTCATTCCCTTTCGGACGTCAGCTGCATTTCCAATGTAAATTTGAGTAGAGTTAATGAAACTGCCTGTAGTTCTGCAACGAGCAGCAGACTGGATCCTCCTCCTGATGAGTTGGAGAACTTGGACATAAGCACTTTTCAAGCTCCTGAAGATTTATTAGATGGCTGTCGAGTATGTTTAACAATAGACTTATTCCAAATGTTCCATCTTCACATGTGGAAGCACACTAGATTGAGGTGCTGGCAGTTGCTCCTAGAGAAAATTATGTTGCTTTATCAGCAGCAAGTAACACGTTTCTGTTCAATTTATATACTAGCTTTTGTGTGCCAGGAGCATAAAAAATAAATTCATTATATTAAATGTATAATATGCCTGCATTTTCATAAACATACTTTTAAATACAGTAGTGAATGGGTTCCAGAAATGGTGTGTGATTTTGCTTTTTGTTACTTTGTTTTGTTTATACAACTTCTGTTGTGTAAACTGTTGGTTGGCTGTTTGTTACATTATTCAATATTCAGATGTTTCAAGAATAATGTACGAAGATGAATTAGTCAAATTGTGAATGCTTCATTTCTCTTTTTTACTTTTCTGAAATTACATCACTTATTCCTGAGTTGTAGAACAGTCATAGCAAGCTGTATCAAAATAGTCTACTTTTTTTTCTTTTCTTTAAGGCCTTTATCTTTGCTGTGTTCTCATTGCAGGTCTATCTGTGTGGCTTCAGTGGTAGGAAGCTGGACAAGATGAGAAGGCTTATTAACTGCGGTGGTGGTGTTCGATTTAATCAGCTTAATGAGGATGTTACCCACATCATTCTGGGGGAAGACAGTGGCGAGCTGAAGCACTTTTTGGACAAGACGCTTCACAGGTTCTGATAGCTGTGTTGCCTAATGTTGCTATGTGTTGTGTGATTTGGCCGGGGCTGTCTGAGCACTTTACGATGGGACATTAATCAGGGGTTGCTGAAGCAAAGGCAACAGCCTAAGGACTACTTCTGCCTTGCTTGCTTTCTCCTACCAACTCATGAGCAAGAAAATATGTATTGATTTAGAAATCCTAAGTAGCTCTTGTCATAAATAAGGAGAATTACAGCTGGTGTTTGCAACTCCTTCCTGACGTGCTCTTCAATACTGTAAATTTTGGGTTGCTATGAGTTGCCTCAGTAAATAGAAAAGTGTTGACACTGGTGATTAATGTATTAATACACTGAGGAGGAAGGATTTGGCAACCCAGCAGTGGGCTGCTATGATGCTGATATAAATTGTAGAAAATAAAAAAGAAACTGTCTGTTCTCATACTTAAGCATGAAGTCGTAAAGTCTGTAAAGTCTGCTTAGCATGCCTTAGTATTGGAGTTACAGACTTAAGGTGCACATGTGTACATAGTTTGTAGAGTGGAAAAGAAGAATCACAGTTCTGAGACCTGCTGTAACTTGTTTGTATAACGCTTTATTTTATAGGCCTCATATAGTGACAGCAAAGTGGTTACTGGAGTCGTTCAGTAAAGGCTATCTCTGTCCAGTGGAGCAATATATCCCTCAAAACTACCAGCTGTTAGTGAATACAGTTTTGGAACAGCCTGATGCAAAGTTAGTTCTTCCCAAAAACAACAGCATCTTGAAGAAGAAAGCCGTGAATGTTGTAAAGTTCCAGCAAGCTGCAGAAGACGACTTCCTCTCTCAGTATGTCAGTAATGATTCTACATTAGGTAGGTGCAAGGCTTAGCATGCTGTTGACAGTTAAACAGGTCATGTAGAATTTGAGTTTTCAAGCATTTAATTATTAAAAGTTGAGTATTTTAACTTCAATATTGTATTTTTAGGAGTCATTCTCCATGAAGCTGTTTCAAGTTGTCCTTGTTTTTGTCAAACTGCTACTCTTTTGTTTTTTTTTCTTCTAGTTGAAGCTGAGAAACTAGCATGTGGTAGCTTCAATGATGTTACTCATGTGACTGTTCAAGAAGAAAATCAGTCTTCTGTCTGTAATGGTTCTTTGGGAGAGCCTTCTGCACTGGATGAAGGAGGTGTATTTGCCAGGAAGAGATTTCTTCTTTTGGGTTTTGGAGAAGAAGATGAGTCTTGCATTGCAGATCTGATTAAGGAGCATGCTGGGAAAACTGTGCCGCTGCAAAGCAGAATCATTGCAGACTATGCTGTGGTACCTTTATTGGGGTGCTCTGTGGAGCCAACTGTTGGTGATGTTGTCACGAATATATGGCTGGTAAGGGAGTTATATTTTCAGTCCAGTGAGTGAACATACCTATTATAAATATGTCTTGCTAGAATGCAGAGTTACTGGTGGTTTTTCTGCAAATAAGACGTTGAGAAATTAGTCTTATTTCTTTTGGAATTTGCTAAATGAAAGCATTCCTTAAAGCCTCTGCATCTTTATGGTATCTTAGCTATTTCAAAGATGAAATTTTCTACAGGCTTGTTAAATAAGACTCATGACTCAAAGGCTTCTGGTCTGAGGGTCTGCCAGTACTTTAGACTCATAGAATGGCTTGGGTTGGAAGGGACCTCAAAGTTCATTTAGTTCATTTAACCCTGCTGCCAGGGGCAGGGTTGCCAACCACTAGATTGAGCACTAATCAGGCTGTCCAGGGCCCTGTTCAGTCTGGCCTTGAACATCTCTAGGGATGGAACATCCACACCTTCTTGTGGCAGACTGTTCCAGCACCTCACCACCCTCTGAGCTATTGCAGTTTTGTGTTGCTGTTTGGCTTGATCTGTGATTTATACTGTCGTCTTTTTTAAGGTAACGTGTGTGGAACAGCAGCTCCTCTTAGATCCCCAATCCAATCCACTTTTCACACCAGTCCCAGTAATGGAAGGAGTTACTCCTTTGGTGGACTGCGTTCTTTCTTTTAGCCAATTTACTGGTGCAGAGAGAGACTCACTGGTTTATCTGGCAGGACTTCTAGGAGCAAGGTATATTCCTTTCTGTTCTTATACAGCCACTGTGATTAAATCGCTTACAAATTTCTTCTTTTATAGAATTAAAATGTTTCAACATAAAGTTCTTTTGGGTTCTGTTCATCTAAGTTATGACTGTGTAAATATTTCCCACTCCATTAGAGAAATCTGGTCTGTATTCACACAGCCTGATTTTTGCCCACATCCTCTGACTTGGTAATTCTATAAATTTGCTGACAAAATTGACACAAAAATGTCAGTTTTTCAGATGTCAGATTTTCTACATTCATAGAATCATAGAATGGCTTAGGTTGGAGAGGACATCAAAGATCATGTAGTTGCAGCCCTCCCTGCAAGGTTGCCAACCACTAGTCCAGGCATGCCGGATCCCTTCCAACCTGGCCTTGAATGCATCTTGAGATGGGGCACCCACGACCTCTCTGTGGTTCCAGCAGCATGTTCCAGCACCTCGCCACCCTCTGAGTAAAAAATTTCTACCTAACATCTAATCTAAATCTCCCCTTTGTTGTTTTTTTTTTTTTTAGTTCAAAGCCATTTCCCCTTGTTCTCACTATCAGACCATGTAAAATTTAGTCCCTCTCCTGCTTGTAAGCTCCTTTCAATTACTGAAAGGCCGCAATGAATTTTCCTGCAGCCTCCTCTTTCTGGACTGATCACGCCCAATTCCCTCAACCTGTCTTTATAGGGAAGGTGCTCCAGCCCTTCATCATCTTTGTCACCCTCTGGATCCACTCCAGTAGCTCCATATCCCTCCTGTACTGGTGACCCCAGGCCTGGACACAGTGTTCCAGATGGGGCCTCGTGGGCAGAGCAGAGGGGGACAATCACCCCCCCACTCCCTGCTGGCCACTCCACTTTTGGTGCAACCCAGGATAGTGTTGGCCTTCCAGACTGCAAATGCAAAAGCAAATGCTGCTTTTTGTCCATTAGCATCCCCAAGTCCTTCTCTGCTGGGAAACAGGCCTTGGATAATTCTGCTGGTTCTCTTTGTGTCACTTGAATGTATTTTATAGCATTATAAACTTGCCACAGGTTAACCTTATTTATGACTAAATAAATGTTTTATTAATCTAATTTTAGAGTCCAAGAATTCTTCGTGAGAAAAGCCAATGCAAAAAAGGGAATGTTTGCAAGTACCCATCTTGTGGCGAAAGAGCCGGATGGTTCCAAGTATGAGGCTGCAAAGAAGTGGAATTTGCCTGCAGTCACTGTAGCTTGGCTTTTGCAGTCTGCAAGGACAGGAAAGAGAGCAGACGAAAGCAAGTTTTTGGTTGAACATGCAGATGCTGAAGGTTGGTTATTAGCAAGCTAGGAAATGTGGGAAGGAAGGTCAGATGAATGAATACACTTTCAAACAAGTGTATGTGATATCTGTGTTTTTTTAAAAGAGAAATCAGATGGCTTGCTTATATTTCGTTTGTTTCCTTTCAAAGATGAGAGTTCCATTACTAAGCTTAGCAAGACACCACCAACTACTAAATTTCCTGATTCTCCAGAACGACCTGCTTATCTCCACAAAGCTGGAAAAAAGCCAGCCGTCACCCCTCTTGATATCAACAGGTTTCAGAGTAAAGCTTTCCAAGCTGTAATCTCCCATCATGCTGGGAAAACAGCAACTCCTCCTGCAGCAGGAGGGCTGCTACAAAAAGAACCATCTTTACACCTTGATACACCATCAAAATTTCTTTCCAAAGACAAGTTATTCAAGCCTTCTTTTGATGTAAAGGTAATGCTCTTTGCAAATTTTTGTGTTGATAGAGCCATTGAATTTAAAGATATGCATAAACTTAAAAACAGCACAAAAATGTTATTGTAAGCCTCTTTACCCTGTTAACTACAGCCTTTCTATTTCGAATATAGCCAGAAGAACGACCTCTGTTAATTTGCATATATTTCTAGTTAACAACCTGTGAATTAAATCTGTTGCATAGTAGATGTTTTAATGTCGTTAACAAAGCTCCTTTGTGCCTATTGCATCTTACGTGTTCTACACCTCATAGAACATAATCTGTTCTTTACATTGAACGACTGAGAAATACAACCAGAAGGCTTGTTAACTCCTCCAGATATTAGGAAACAAATGTTTACTTGTTCTGTGATGAAACACTAATGACTTTAATAAAGAAAATTATTACTGCAAATTGAAAAATGGGTTAGGGCTTTGAGTTCACTGTCTCACTCTGAAAGCCATGAAAAACTATCAGCCTTAAATCATGGTGAGGAAACCACCAGGAGTGCTGGAATAGCTGTTGAGTGAATTGAATGTGCTTGTGAAGCCTTCAGATTTGTTTTTCATTATCAAGGCCTTGATTAGAAGGTGAATTCACTGATTTTTCAGCCAAGTTGTTGGGTTTTTGTGCTAGTGGATTTTTTTCCCCGCTCCTCCCTTCCCCCCCCCTCTTCCCTTCCAATGGGACAACGCACATTGGAAATGGTTGGGATTGGGAGTACCTGGATTTGGCTGCTGGCTTCTTTCCATTGCAGGCAGTTCTCCCCAATGACAGTGAAAAAGAGGATTAAATCATCTCTTTTCTTCTTCCTGTTTTAAATTTGTATACTCTGAGATTGGGATTCTCTTGTATAGTTTTTGTGCAGTGGTACTTTGATTTGTGCTTGCTAGCTGCTACTGTAGGACACAGTCCTGATTTTACGAGAATGTTGGTTGTAACACCTTCATGAAGGTCAGTCAGTTACTTTGTTTTTTTGGTAGGATGCTCTGGCAGTTTTGGATACTCCAGGAGGTCTTGGTCAAAGGAACAGGAAGCTGAGCACCCCTCTTTCTGAAGTCATTGGCAGAAACCTGAAATTGGCACTGGCAAACAGCACTCGGAATACAGAAGCTCTTACTGCCAGCCCTCAGCTGAAGGCTGCACAGCCAGAAGTGGTAGGAGATTTTGGTTTTGAGCTTTTGGAACATAAATTGATTAAGAAAATGCTGTAACTTTTGTGAGTTAAGCTATAAAGGAGTTTGTGCATTGTGATAGATCTGAGTAAAAATGTGTATGATTGTGCATCTTCAACGGTGAATAAAGCAAGATAAGACACTAGGCAGAAATTTAAAAATCTTTTTCTCCTGTCTGTACTGCCATCCCAAATACTAAGGAGTTGCTAAGCTGCATGGTTTATAAAGCTGTGACAATTCAGTTTTTGTTGTATTAGGATAGTAGGGTTTTATAACAATTAAGAAGCTCCTGGGCTCCTGATGAGCAGGATTAAATATTTCACATTGCACTGAAGTTCAGAGCTCCAGCCTAATCTACTCAGAGAAACCAGGCAAAGAAGTGAGAGAAAAGAGTTTTTAGTACTGCTTCTCATGTTGTTGCACATGTACTACAAAGGATGGGATGAAACTAATGGCATTCAGTAAGGGAAGGTTGTTACTTCTTATTCTGTAGTTTCTGAACTCTAACCTTTTCACTCTGGTAGAGTGCAATGTTTTCATGGAATCAGGCTTGATAATTCCTTAATTTTGGTGCTTAGGGAAGTGGTCAGTCTGTGATGAAAAAAGCACAGTATGGTTTAGGGAGACTGTCTAAGAGTGAATCTTTTGTCTTTGGATTCCTAGTGCTTGGAAGGCTAGTTGTGCTCTCCTTTGACGTGGAGATTGGGAGAAAAAAAATGTTTGCCTTTTCCTGTTATTGGAAATATTATCACATATTGCACTAAATACTTAAATATTTGTGTTATTCATGCAGACACTTTCTAAACATGATTTTTTCTTTCCCTGTACTTGAACAGGAAGAAGAGCTCAAGCCTCTAGCTGGTGTTGTTATATGTGTTAGTAAAAAACTTAGTAAGAAGCAGAGTGAATTGAATGCTATAGCAGCTTCTCTTGGTGCAGACTACAGGTATCAGACAATAAAGCACAACTTCTAAGCTTCTGCACTGTGGGAATTAAAATAAATATGAATCTTAGTATTCTAATACCCTCATCTGTGGGACCTCTTGCTATAGCTGAACTTTAAGTTTCACCATCTTAAATGATTTATGTCCAAGAATACAGCCACACGCTAATATAAAACAAGTCATGTTTTCTCTGTGTTCCTGATAAGTCCATCTTGACAAAACTTTATCCTGAACTCTACTAGTGTTGCAGAAAAATGTTCTTTCCTCTTTTTTTTTTTTTTTTTTTTTTTTTAAATGCAGAAGATACTGAAATTTTTGGCATTTGGGAAGTTTAAAATTGACTTCAGATTTTGAATCTGATCTGAATATGTGCGTGTGTCTCTCTGGCTCAGAACTAATTATTTTACAGGTTGTGAACATGGCTAAGTTCTGTGATTAGAGAAACTAAAAAGAATAGGTTGTTACTGAGAGGAACTACAAACTATTTCCATTAGATAACAAGTTAATTTTTATGAGTTTACATTTTAAAATCCTATATTTTATTTTGAGCTTCATGGACTGGTATTCCAGTTGCAATTCAATATATAAGTAAAAGAAAAGCACATAACAAACTGCTCACACTTATTTTTAGAAACTGATTTGGAACTTCATTTACTTAGTAGTAACAACAAATCAAAACCCCAAACTGTCTTTTATACCTTTGTCAGACTAAGTTTTGTTTACTTCAGAAATGCTTTCAGAAGAGATTGAAGGCGTTCTGTCCTGAAACTGAAAGTTGTCTTTCTTTTGTTATGGCTAAGTAAATAATGAGCACACTTTCTTCATCAAAGTAGGTATATTTCTAGGATCAGCTGCTGATTCTTTTAGATAAGTAATTATATTCTCCAGTTGTATTCCATTTTTATTTTCTAGATGGTGTTTTGATGAAACAGTAACGCACTTCATCTACAAGGGAGGGCAAAACGACAACAACAAGGAATACAGATCAGTTAAAGAACGAGGAATACATATTGTTTCAGAACACTGGCTTTTAGAGGTATGAAGCTTGTTTGCTTTTTTTCCCCCTTTTACTAAAAGTGAACAGAAAAGAAGGCTTAAAACTCATTAGATAGCAGTTGATTTTCTGTTGGAATTTATGTTGAGCATATATAGGAATTGATGTTTCACATTCTGCTTTGAACTTACGAACATTTTTTGCTGGCATACGTTTCCCTTGTACTCTGTAAGGGAAAAAGAAATTCTCTTCCATTCAGCAGTTCTGCTACATGTTTCCCAGAATGAGAGCTGCATTTTTCTCTGGTGTAAACTACTTCTTTCAGTGATCCTTTTCCTGTACTTAAATACGGAACTTGTATTAATTTTTCCAGTTTCTCATCTTTATAATATTAACTAATATTGTTACAGTGTGCCCAAGAATATAAACGGCTTCCTGAATCTCTCTTTCCTCACACTTACAATCCCAAAATGAGCCTGGACATCAGTGCGGTGCAAGATTTCAGGCCCTCCTCTTCCAGTAAGCTTCCACCCACTGGAAAACCAGCAGAAGAAAGTGAGGTATGGTGTGTGATAGAAATTCATGTTCTGTGGCATCATTGGAATTCAGTTCACGTGGCTGTTATGTTGAATGTAATAAACAAAGTTGATTCTTTATTCAGTGATATGCTGAAGCAGATTTCACTGCTAATTAATTGCTATTGCAGATGCTGCTTCATGCTTTTCCTGCATTTATAATTCTCTTCTGGGACAATAGAAGCAAACACAGACATTTCAGGATTAGAAGTGCTTTCCACATCCGAAATAGCGTAGTCCATTCCTTGCCTTCTTTTTTAAGTAAGCAAGAGATCCAAGGCATAAGCTTGACTTAGTAGACCTATAGACTGCAGAGTAGGTGTTGTCATTAATGCTATTTTTCGCTGTCTTACTGATGTGGTGGCAGAAAGATTGGCTTGTTCTAAGGCAAGATTATTCTTTATCAGAATTTTCACAAATGATGAACGAAGGTAAAAACAAAAGATGTGGTATTGAAGAATTCTACTTGTCTTTATTGGCTTTAGGTTATTCCAGTGGATGAAGATGATGCTGAAGATGATTTAACTACTGACCAAATAAAGGAAACAGTTGGCACAGGAGGAGAACACGTTGGAATAAGTGAATCCAGGGGAGGTAAGTATAAATTCCTGTTCTCAGAATAGTCACCTAATGTCAAACTGCCAGTGTAAGCCTTCTACAGTTTCAGGTGCTGAATGTTAAGATGTGAAAGCTTTAGCTACTGTATCTGTTTACCAGTCAAATACAGCTAGCCATTGTTGGTCCATATGAGGGAGGGTTTTGCTCTCTAGTATAAAGATCTTGCCAGCCCATAAAAAATAGGGTAATCCATTACAAATTACTTAGTTGCTATTTCTTTAAAAAAAAAAAATCAAAGTTTGATTCTTAGCACAGAAAATCAGTCTTGTATACATTTTTGTGTTATGTGAAGAAAAGTGTTACAGGAGAGTTGTGGAATATAAGGCAGATCACAAGACAATTTCAGAAGTGATCCACATGTGAATTCCTGCTTGTGACAAGAAAGGGGTGACTTCAGTGATACATTGTTTTCCTGGATAGTCTTTCCTTCCTTGATTGTATAACCTTCCTCCCTGATACAGGGGAGGAAATTGACTTGTATGGCTGTACTTTCCCCTTACTGTAGTAATCTTGATCCTGTGGGCTTTGTTTATTCTCTTGAAGTTTTAACCCAGGCACTGGAAATGAGGGAGAGCTTCCAGAGGCAGCTGCAGGAGATCATGTCTGCCACATCAATAGTGAAACCACAAGGACAAAGAGGATCCCTTTCAAGGAACAGTTTTGACAGTTCTCCAGCCACTCCTGATAGCGCACGGTCTGTGCGAAACGGCCGCAGCAGGGCCTTGGAAGCTCTAAGGTATTGATTCTCATTTCAGTGTATCTTATCTTGTCCTCTCTACTCAGTCACTGAAACATGAACAGATCTCCAGGGTTTTCAGTTGTATTGTCTTTCTGTTCTGATATACTTCATTTTCTTGTAATTTAGAATCTTTAACAAGACCTGCTAGATAAAATCAGAACATTATCTTAATCCTAAGATTACATATAAATGAGTATATTTGCTTTTCAAAAAAGTAGTAGAATATAATTGCTTTTTAATATTGAAGTGAATTGTGCAAACCAACTAATTTGTCTTCAGGTTAGTTATATTGTTAGAGATATTTGAGGAAAACAGTGCTGCAATATTTCAGTACCTCAGTCATCTACAAATAGTAGTTGTTCTTTGTATAATCAATAGATATCAAGACATTATAATCACAATATAATTGTATAATCAATAGATATCAAGATGTTATAATCACAATATAATCAAGAGAGTTAGGCAAAGTAGACAATGATAACAAAAAGAGAATAAGTGGAAGAGCTTACCCTTTGGCTGGGTTCACCACAAAACACCAAGAGAGGTGATCTCCAGAAGAGATCCTTCCCTACTGGAAGCCAGCTCTTAAATAGGTCTAGGAGGGGTGCAGCCTGGCTCCACCCCTTCTGGCAGCACAGCTGAATTGCCTTCACCTGTGCTCCTCTGGCTGACTCATGGCTTGCCTCAGGTGATTAATCAGAGGTTCAGGCCGTGACTCAGCAGTTCCCATACAACAAATTGTAATTGTTCTTATAAAGCATTTTGTGAATATTTATCCTCTTTTCGTTTCTCTCTGTGTAATCACAGTGAATAGGATTTTAGCTCCAAGGGTGCTGAGCTCCAGTGAGAATGTAATTGAAATCTTGCAAAATCATTCCTTTAGTTGGGAGTTTATTTGCAAATTAAAAGATTCAGTAAAGGGTAGAGTTGCACTGATTATGGAATAATTTATCAGTGTGACACATGGTGAAAATATCTCCTGCTTACATTTTGGTTGCCTTTTTTCAGCCACACTGACCCTTAAATCTACAAAGACAGATTGCCAAAGTTGCTTTCATACTGGAGGCTTCCACGTTTCTGGGCATGCTTTCTAATAATGTCGCTTGGATGTTACAGTTGATGTGATTGTTAGAACGTTACCTCCTAGCATGGTAGTCTTCTGTAAAAACAAAGGAATATTTAAGGTATCTGTGCTTTTTCCCTCAGGCAATCTCGTCAGGCTCTCACAGATATCAACACGGAGCCATCCCAGAGTGAGCAGATCATCTGGGATGATCCTACAGCAAGGGAGGAGAGAGCGAGACTTGTCAGCAACTTTCAGTGGCCTAACAGTCCTTCCCAGTACGCAGAGCAAGCTCAGAGTAACGTTAATAGGAACGTGGATGAGTCTACCTTCAAAGGGTCCATAGCTGACGCAGAGATTGCTGGTATAGGTAAAATGAAATCAGAAATAAAATACCATTTTTCTTTGCTACAGCATTGGGTTGATCTTTGGAGATTTTAAAATATGGTAATGCTTAAATTTTACTTCAAAAATACCAGATACTTAGAGAGTGAACATCATTGGCATTTCTTGAATGTAAAACTATACTTTTTTCATCTTTGAGCTCTACTCTATATGTGTTGCTGTTTCTTAAAAAAAAAAAAAAGAGCTTTCCTAATTATTTGCCATCTGTGGTTAAACACCACGGCAGTGGCAGCGCTTTTCTGAAAATAATCTGTATCAACTGTAGAAAATATCCTCCACAGTTTTATTTGGATCCTCAGCTGGCTTCCAGCTAGCAAGTCAGGGTAGATGCAGTGGAATTCAAATAGGAATACTAGCAGCAGAATGTTTTAAATATTAGTAGGTGAAGACTGAAGGAACAGAAAGAAGATAATTGTGAGTGCCAAAAACAGTAACAGTATCTCAGAGCTACTTATGAATTTGGTTCAGTTATGATTTAGTCAAGATACTGTGTTTATCTTTCCTGTTATTTCTGAAGTCTCAATCTTCTGGTGGGACTAAGCAGGACTAAAGCAACATGTTTAAGGTTTTTCATCCATTTTGGCTTTCTTCCTGTCCAGACAGATTAGCAGAATCATTTACTTCTCTGCCCATTGCCACCTCTTCCCACTCCCCAACAAATCTATTGTGTAGAGATTCTTCTTCTGAAGAATTTCCACTGAAAACTGCTGTCCTAGAGGAGGTTGAAGAGAATTAGCTAAATTCAGGGTTGTTTTTTTTTGTTTGTTTATTTTTGTTTAAATGAGTAAGTACGTTTAGCATAAGAAGTTAGGCCATTTGAGGTTTTTCTGCTTTTCAAAACAAGGCATCCAGGGACGTAGTCTGTAAGGTTCAGTTGGTGGTCTGTGGTATAAGCACCTTTTAAGAAGGGCAATATTGACATGTTAGCTGTGCATTTTGTAGCACCCTTTTAGGATAACTACTTTTGTACTTTGTCCATAATTATATTCAGCCAAGGACAGGTCCTGTAACTGTGTTTTACTTCCTCAGCTGTTCCTGAGGCTGGAGATGGAGATACGATTGAAGATCTGAAGAATCCTGTATGTAGAGATCCTGAAACACCCGTTAAAGATCACTTGATCCCCACCCCGCAGGCTCCCAGCATTGCATTCCCACTGGCTAACCCTCCTGTGGCACCACAGCCCCAAGAAAAGGTTTGACATTTGAAGAAATGCTCATGATTGTATGTGTTCTAAAAGTGTAGCTGTACTTTAAGGGCTGCTCTGAAAGTAATGCCTCCTGTGTTATTATGTTTGCCCATAACATCAGAGGCAGATGTTGATGGTATGGCAGTAGAGGTTAAATGTTCCCAACAGTATTCCATTACATGTTGTTGCCATGTGACAGATGGCAGTAGGGATGCAGTCTGACACAATGGTGTCTGACATGCAAGTGCCTCTGAAGCAGAAGTGTGGCATTGAATTCTTTGGTGTGGAAAAAATGGCACCCATTGACATCCATCAATGCTTGCTGAATGCTTATGGAGACCAAACAGTGGATGTGAGCACAATGAGTTGGTGGGTGGTGCATTTCAGCAGTGGCAACAGCATCCATGTGAAGTGCACTGAGAGGAGCCCTGTGGAGAGGAAGTTGGGGGTCCTGGTGAATGAAAAGCTGGACATGAGCTAGCAGCGTGCTTGCAGCCTGGGATGCCATCTGTATCCTGATGGCCAGCAGGATGAGGGACGTGATTGTTCTCCTCTGCCTTTCTGAGGCCCCATCTGGAGTACCTTGTGTAGGCCTGGGGCCCCTAGCACAAAAAAAAACATGGAAGTGACAGAGCAGGTCCTAAAGAGGACGTGAAGATGATTAGAGGTCTGAAGCACCTCTTTTATGAAGATAGGCTGAAGGAGCTGGGCTTGTTTAGCCTGGAGAAGAGAAGGTTCCAGGGAGACCTCATTGCAGCCTTTTGCTGCTTTATGGGTGCTTATAAGCAGGAGGGGGAACTCTAGCCATGTTTGGATGATGGAAAAACATTAGGCCTGTATTTTGCAGATGGTATCTGGAATTTAGGCTTAAATGCCAACTGCCTATCTTTGTTCTGGACATAAACCTGGTTCAGAAATTTAATGTTGTGTAGTGAACTTGAAAGTAAGTAGGAAAAGTAGGCTTTTGCCTTCAGTGTATCATTTGTATATCAACTTCCAGCAGCAACCATGTGTCTTCAGAGGGCTGAAGTGCCACGTTAGTGAGTAAACTGTGGTGGAAGTATTTAGGGAGCCTTGGGAGTTAAAGAAAGCCTGAATGGATGAGGCAGTGTGATAGATGGATGATGGTTGCTTCATGTTGTCAGCTTGCCATTCAGAGAATATGGATTAGTTTTTATGACAGATTTATTCAGTTCTGCCCTAAAAAAAGGGGAACCAAGAGGATGTTAAGCAGGTGCTTAATGCTGATTTGATAAGATCCAGCTTTTGTCAAGTGATTGACAGATTTGGTTCTTCTTTTCCATGCTAAAAGAAAACTTAACATAAAAATAACCCAGAATTGCTTGCAGGGAAACAGTCAACTGTCAAACTAATCTTTCTGTAATATTTCCAAAATCTGTTGCTATATTTTCAGGCTGTTACAGAAGATGAGAAGGTAGATGAAGAACCAGAAAAATGCCGTAAATTTCAGCTGTCTTCTCTTAATCCTCAAGAAAGATTTGACTATTGCCATCTGATTGAGGAATTAGGTACCAGCTATTTGTGAAATGCATGCAATAGTGTGTGTTGTAAGCTGGGAAAAGAAAGGGCTTCTGTTAACGACACATCAGATCAGAGTTCTCAAATTTATGGTTTTCTGTGCTTGTGAGCAATTCCTTGAATATGTTATTATTATGTGAGTGATCAGCTTTGCCATAAAACAGCAATGGTTTTGTATTCTGGCAGTTTCTTTCAGCTGTCTCCACAACAGCCCCATTCTTTACTGTTGGGAGTATCTAGAATCTGCCGTCTTCTGGTGTCTCCCATTCCTGTCTCTGTTACACCACCACTTTTTCTTTTCCCAGAGTTCCTCTTTCCTTGCCAGCTTCTCCCTCATCACTTCAATCGTAATATTTTCAGTGTAAATCTGAGATTTTTAAAAAAATTCAAATAATTCTCACTTTGAGTGATCTTTTTGTGGTACAGCCTGAACTCTAAATAACTTGAATCGTATTAAATCCTCAACTCCAAGGCGGAATAGTACTTGAGAAACAGTGCTTTGATCCAAGTTGCACACACATCGTTGTGGGACATCCTCTTCGAAATGAGAAATTCCTGGCCTCGATGGCAGCTGGAAAATGGGTGCTTCATCGTTCCTACCTGGAGGCATGCAGAGGAGCTGGCTGCTTTGTTCAGGCATGTAACCTCGTTACTGAGAAACTAGAATGTTGCACTTTTTAATGTCTCGTGTGGCTGAACACTGGGATTTTTAGAGGCTCCAGTACCTCAGAAACTTTTGGCAAGCTCGTCTCTGAAAACAGGTTGCTGACCAAACCTGTGGGAAGTTTTTATGCATGGCCATGGTAATTACGTGCATTTAAGAGACATATCTCTAATTCTATCAGGAGCTGCTTTGCTCAGATAAAATTGATGCACAGAACTACACTGAGTTGTGATTTGTTCTGGATGTTTGGTTTGTTGTTTTTTTTATTACTTTCTGCTAGTAAAGTTGACAAGACTTCTTTGTAATTCATGCCTCTGATTATTCTAGGAAGAAGATTATGAGTGGGGAAGTGATTCCATACTTAATGTTTTGCCTGGGATCAATGTAAACCAGAAGAAGCTAGCGCTTGCAGCCATGAGGTGGAGGAAAAAAATTCACAAAGGAAGGCAAGAAACTGGAATTACTGAGGTATTGAGATGTGTGTTGGATGTAGGGTGTACAGTGTGGATGGCCAAGACTGTCACTGAGAAACCCAGAAGTTTCTCTGGCAGGAAAAATGAATCTGTTTTACTAAGAACAAAATGTCTTAGCTGGATATCTTCTAGTTAGTTGAGTAACCTTTTAGTGCTGATCTATTACATCTTAATCTATTCCTGAACCACCCACTAGTCATGCTGTTTGCAGAGCTAGACAGGTGGTTACTGATGTATGTAAGCATAATTCAGCCATTCAGATGCCTTTGTTTGTGCTCTAGCTGGGATTATCCCTTGGTTTTACCAGAAAATCATGGATGGTGCTGGCAGTAACTCTTAGAAATCCCTGCTGTGCCATACAGGTGAATACAGCTCACTGGAAAGCATTTTCCCATATCTAGCAATGGGTGAAATACTGTACTTCAAACAAGGCAGCAGTTGACACCTCTCCCAAAGCACCTTCTCTGATGTCTCATAGTGCAAGTTCTGCAGTTTTTCTGTGACATTTCTGAAGGTGAAACAGGAGCTCACCAAGTCCTTGTAGCTGCTCTCTCCAACCAGACATGAAAGTATTCACTGAAAGGTGGAAATACTGCCAGTGTGTCAACTGCATCAGTGTAACTCACGTGTATTTTATAACCTCCTTTAAATGAGTGTTAGTGAGAGAAAGTATGTCTCTTGCCTATTTGGAAATATATTGTGCTCTAAGTGCTCTTACTCAGCTTTGTAGCTGAGTATGTAATTGAGTACACAGGTTTTCTTAAGATGTTTGTTTCTTGTTGGTGTTGCAAGTGTTTTGAATAGAATGGTTCGCCTGCCTTCCGTGCAGGTGGAATGGCGTGGTGGAAAGCTGGTGGAGTGCGTGGTGTTTGCCTGATAGTTTTACACTGTGCTTTTTTTCTGCCTTTTACAATTTAGAAAAACAGATGATAGCAAATGTTTGTCTGATAGGTACACCTGAAAGAGGCAAGTGAGGGATCTGTGAACTTCATTATGGCTAAATGGAGTCTTTTATCTAGGGAGCGTTCAGTGGCTGGAAAGTGATCCTGAATGTTGACCACACCAAGGAAGCAGGATTCCGACGCCTTCTTCAGTCAGGAGGAGCAAAAGTATGTAGCTTTCTGGGAAAAAGAAAGTACACATTACTGGTTTTTTTTATCTTCTATTGTTTTGTTGAGTGTTCATTGTTACTTTTTAAGGTATTGGTATAATTTCTTAAACTCTGTGCAGGTTATTGTCTATGCTAGTAGTAGGGCCTAGCCAAAATTGCTCAGACTGCTGAGCACAGAATTTGTGGGCCCTGCTCTGATGAGAGGATTGGCTTTGAAAGGTAAAGATGGTGCAGAATGCACAGAAAATAGTATTTTGTTTTGTGTTGGTTTGATGGTTGAGTGCGTGTTTATAGGTCATGAGCTGCATTTATCTCCCATAGGGGAAGGAACAAAAAAATTAATAGCTTTTGTCTCTCGTGTTTTAATCTGTAGGTGTTCTCTGGTCATTCTGTGTCTTTCTTCAAAGAAGCGACTCATCTCTTTGCTGACTTCAGTAAGCTGAAGCCAGATGACACCAGGGTGAACGTAGCAGAGGCGGCAGCCCAGGGAGTGAACTGCTTGAAGCCAGAGTACATTGCAGACTTCCTCATCCAGGTGTGTGTTGTGCAGGCAGGACAGGGCAGGCCCTCACCTCCAGGAGGTCACTAGGAGCCTCTGCCAGAGCAAGGAGCTTGCAAAATATTCTAGATGTGTGTGCGCAAAGCTCATTTTATTAATTTTACACCTTAGAAAACAACTGAGCAATTTCTTTGTTCTCAGAAGATCCTCCTTGAGCTAAGCAGCTTTTTTTCCCTTTCCTCTATTGAAGGATCCACCTCCCCCAATGGAGTCTTACTGCCTGCCGGAAGCTGAGCCTTGCTTCCAGAACAGCAAAGAACTTGGGACTGGATTATCCCAGAAAAGAAAAGCACCGGGAGAAATGAGCAGAGTCAAGCGATCCAGAATGCACTGAGAAAGCTCTGTGCTTTTAAGTTGTACATTTTATATATTCGTATTTATATTTTTTCAACCTCACCACAAAAATTAAAAGCTTTGAATCTCACTTCTCATTTGTCCTGAGATTAAAATAGGTTTACAGTAATAGGGAAGATCTTTTTGGTTACCGATGCTGTTAACGATTTGGTTTAGGGACAGCACTGTATAATAAATAAATACTTTGAGATGCTCAGCACACTTTATGTTTGTTTTGGTAGGGAAAACACCACTTGATGAGAATGCCATTGCCATGGATGGTCATTCCAGTAGTGGACTTATATGTTGAGTATTTCCTCTTGGTTTTGCCCCAAGAGAAAATACCAAAAGAGAAACTAGATTTAAAAAAACAAAACCCAAAAAAAGATTATACATTTTAGTAGTAAATTATTCCATAAAAAACTTTAAGTTTTTGCCATTCCAAATATTAACAAATGTGTTAGTGAATGCCAGTTGTACCACTGCATCTCTGTCTTGCTTTGGGGTCACATACTGAAGATAACGCTGTTTACTAATGCCTTAAATATCAGTTTGGAATTAACTTTGCATTGCACTGGTGATGTTGCTTTGGGATTTTATATAGGTAATGGGAAGTAGGAGACAAGAACAAGGGGCTGTAGGGTATTTTTGTTGTTGTTGTTTATTTTTTCTCCTTTGCTCTCAGAAAATGCTGCTATGGAAGGGTAGTGCTACTATTGGCATTTCACAGGTAAGCTTCAGAGATGTCCAGGAGCCACACAAGTCCTGTGAGTACTGTGACACAAGGGGCTGGACAGAAGGGCAGACTTGGTACAGTGGGCTTCTGAGTGTGAGCAGCTCTCCAGGTATTTCTTCAGCACTCTTCTGAAGATTTGTACAGCTGCAGACAGTGCCCAAGTGGACACTTGCAATGCAAGAGCCTGGGCTGTCACATAGGCAGGGCACAAGTGAAGCAAAGAGGATGGCAAGAAAACTTCTGTCCCAGGTCTTGAACACCACAGTGACAGCGTGCTGCTGTCAGATCACAAGTGCCTGCTGTCATTGCTTGGAGTCACTGGACAGATGAACACAAACAGACAAACCTGGAGGTATAATTCAGTTGCTGCTGTTAAGATAAATTTATTTTCTTCAGCTTTCTTTACAGGAAACATCACAAAAGTGCTTTACAGAGTTTGATACCATTACTCTAACATGGGACAAAAGTAGAACAGAGGTGTGAACTGCACAGTCAGAAGTTGGCATATGCAGAAACCATGAGAGGGAAACCAAGGTAAAAAAAACTACTGCCAAAAATATATATATACATAGCTTAGGTTTTGAACTTAAATTATTACTATAAGGACATATAAATATACAGGCACCAGTAGGTTCCTGTGTTAACTGTGAAGGGCCGCATAGTGATCACCTTCTGTTCGCTGTGCTGGATGGGCTCCTGGCCATCCCTTTTTCCAGCCAGACGGTATCCTCCTTTCTTTTGTACTGCTGTAAGAACTCAAAGGGCTTTATCTTTGTTACTTCAGGTTGGCTCTAGTGCTGAGGCATTCCTGTACATTGCTGAAAGTAAATTCCGTTTCATATTTTCATTTATAGAGATGACCTCTTTGCCGTTCTTTGCTGTGTCGTCTTGTTATTGAACCAAACCAAACACCCCCTGTAGGCTGGACCATGCTCCTACTGCCCAGGCGAGGCAGTTACGCTTGAACTAAAAAGTTACCAGTCACACAACTTCATTCCTTCTTATAGCTCATCTGTTTTACTGCAACCAGTGCTACTCCTTTCATTTTGCTGCATTATGTTGGAATGAGCTGTCATGGAGCCTTTGAGGATCTAGACATCAATTCTTCAGCACTCAAGAATATTGTATTTATTTACTAAACATTTTGCAGCAGCAGTTGAGCTGTGTACGTGGTGCTAGAGCCTAGACTGGTGATGTACAGCATGATCCTGACTCATGGATTCTTGCTTATGGAACTGCTCTCTCAGTAAATGCTCAGTGAGGTACCTGGCTCAAGGTCCTTGGTAGGATAATAATACAGCTCAACAAAAGAAGGGGATATCATAGTGAGGAAAGAGTGGTGCTGTGGTTTGAGCTGCAGGAAAGCAAATCTCTAAAAAAAAGCCATGCCAACTTACAAAGCCAGTTTGCCTTCTACCTAAATTCCCAGACTAAAGATGCAGTGCAACCAGCAAGAGCTCATCAGCCCTGAGGGGTACAGAGTGGTTAAGTAACACAAGAGGCATAGGGCCAACGTGGGGATCCACACAGTGGCAGCAGCATAGCTGCTCCACCTCTGCTTTCAAACTGGGATGGGAGAAAAACTTCACCTCCACCCTACAGACTTGATACAGTCCCCAGCAGCCACTACTGTAAGCACTATAGGTAGAACACCTAAATAAGGTATCATCCTGTCAACCACAGATTATTGTTAATAGCAGAAAGCAGCTGTTTTGTATGACAAATAATATAATATATATAATTATATAATATATAATATAATATTCCAATGCTGAGAGAGTACAGCTCCTAAGAGGCAAGCATACATCCAAACAGTCTGAGTCTTCTTCCATCATACCACCTCCACTCTATTCCTAACTAACTGTCACATTCCTGGTAAATGCAATTAGTACTTAAAGGCTGAGCATTACTTATAGTTGTATGACCTTTAACCTACAAGATGAGAACATAAAGAGATGAAACAAGCCACAACGACTAAGCCTGCCCCTGTGTTGCTGCACTACCTTCATGTCAAACATCTAATTTCAGTGTCCAGTTAAGTACTGCACTGGTTGCATTACAGCAAGCATGCCTGAGCACTCGCTGGTCAAAGCAAGGAATGAATATGCTTGCTTCATCTCTGCCATGAACAAAGGAAAGAGTAACACAGAAATTTAAGTTTGCCATGGGCTTTGTTCTCTTGTGCTGGGTTCTGGCTGCTGGGAGATCTCAAATCAAGTTTTAATGAAACAGCACAAGTGACAGGAATATGGAGCAACTCTACTGAAACCCATAAATTTATGCTCCTGGAGATCAGATTAACATACATTTTACCTGCTTAGCAATGTCTTTGCTCTCATTTATCAGCCGTATTTATGGTTCGAATCATTTTGTTATTGTACATATTCTGAAAGATACAGAACAAATGGTTTGTTTAAATTAAAAGAAAATGCAACATTTTAACTAATGCTCCTCTGCAATCACAATATTTGAAAGAAAGCAGACAGTTACAGCTTGATGACTTCAGTGCTGTAACAACTGAGCTAGAAGGAAAATGTCTTTATAGAAGGTAGACAAGAAAAGGTCAAATTGAGTAAAAGACAGGAGCAAGTCATGCTTGTCACTGATAAGAATAGTGAATTACATACATGACACCGAAGACTTCTGTATATACGATGGCGAAATCCAATGCCTATAGAAAATTAACAGGTTTGCCAGCATTAGGGAAAGTGGTGATTGCCAGGATAAGCTAACTTGTAAACCTGGCAAAGAGCAGAAAGTAAAGGTCAACAGAAAAAACAAAAGGCAGTGAGTAGTGGAAAGGCTTTAAACCACTCATACATGCTCTGGTGGGTTCTGAATTAGTTGTGATCTTTCAAGGGGACGATCTAGGCATCACCATGGCAGCTCAATGAAGACATCTACTCACTGTGCAGTCAAGAAAGCGAACAGAACAGTATGGAAAAATATTACAGCGTAAATTTCAGCTGGGAGAGGCAGTAAGAACAAGGCAGCTTATTTGTAAAGGGAAAGAATAGATGATGAACGTCTTAGAATTCTCCTACCTACCATATAACAGAACATTCCTCAAGGCCACTTTAAGCCTGTTACCAGTCTGTTGACCTCACTGCTGCATGAAAAATGCCACTCATCACCCTAAGTACATAAAAAAATCCTCCTATGTTTTGCTTTAACATTCATCATTCACCTAGTAGAACATTCCCCCCAAAGGAAATGCAGTAGTCTGTTGAAATCTAATAGTAATCACTTCTGACACAGAATCCTCACTGCTGATACACATTAGCAACTGTCTTAGAGCTGCCATAACGATAAAACATCAGTAAGAGAAATAGCTGCTAGGCCTCATCTCTCTGTCCAGTCCCACCAGAGGTCTGATTTGTCAGCACGCATGCCACCATTGTGTTCTCTACTGCTATTTGGAGCCCTGCTGTAAAAGCTGAGCAATGAACCTCGAAATCACCAGCAGGCAAAGGCATATTCATAACAACTATTTCTTCATGCTCCTCCCACTGCACTTAACTGCTAGAACAGCAGAAATAGTAAATAGAGCAAGCGTCTCGTCTGCATCTGTATTCCTCTCCCTAGCTCTTCCTCTGCTTACTCCCAGTTCTGAACCATGTCACCCTGCATCCTGACACAGCTACGTGCCTTCATGAGTGAACAGCTCTAGTTTCTAGCAATTTGAGCAAGCCTTAGAACAGCCACATGACAAGAGACGGCTCTGAGCAGAACTTTATTTCAGCCACGGGGTTTACAAAATACAGCAATACTGATTTTGATGTATTCCATGTAAAAACTGAAAGCCTTATATTAAGACACCATTTGGGTTTCACAGTTAACCAGAGAGGAAATGCCTGTTAGGGCAAGGTTCAGGCTGAGCACTATGACCATGCTTATTAAAATAACCATCTAATTATGTAATACTTGACTAGAGCATGGGTTACGTTCTGTAAAAATAAGTTCTCTCCAGAGTAGCATGAAATACTATCATGAAAGCTAACGTAAGGATGTTTTATAACGATTTTCTGTCCTTCCGCAGCACCAGAACTTCCTCTAAGAACACCTCCGGCCTCACAGCACCCTTGTGAGGTATTTTTTGCACAGCTGGGGAAGCTGAGGCAAAGTGAAACCAAGTTACTCCAAGTTAACACAGCAACTCAGAGGGAAACTAAGGCCAAACCCCACTCTCTTGGCCCTGCACGCTGGCTTCAGAACATTTGCTTCTTTCCACTGCATAAGGTTGTATGATGATGATGACACATTTCCATTCCTGCTTTTGAGATGCACTTTTTCTGGTGATTTATTAATACTGTGGTGCATTTTTAATACTTATATGAAAGCTTGCTTCCTAATAAGACCACTGTACTATCTTGGAATTTGTCCTTTCCTGGTTCCCTTTCTAGGTAAGCGATTACACACAGCCTCATACCAAGGCTGAACTCCACCCTCTCTCTGGGCAGAAAGAAACAGGACGCTCTCTCGAACTATTGAACTTGAAATACTTCTGCTGAGTTACAGGGATTCATCACTTCTGAAAGCAGTGCTGATCTCTGCAGCACTGTCCTTCCTACCCAAGTGCTCACGCTCCGTTCCCTGCCTCCTGCTGTGCATTCAGTACTGCCACGTAGCATAAAGCCTCCCTATTCCTTCTCATGTCTCTCCTGGTGTTATACTTAATTTCCATCTTCTCTTCTTATTATAAGATTATTTTCTATTCTGCTTCCCACAGAACATGGTGAAGCTACATCTGTGCTTTAGAAGCCAAGCTATAATACATGAAAATTACCTTAACCCAAACCAGTTCTGTTGTCTTCTGTCTTTTCCCATCTGCTACAGCTTGCAGCTTCTTATGTTATAGCCAGACTAAAATGACTTTTTGGTTTTTCCTGAATAATGTACTGGCAAACACGTCCGATTTTCTGCTCCCTTTTACACACTTGCTTTCTGAATCCAAAAACCACATGCAAGTCTAACACTGCTTGAGCAGAGTTAAATATATTTATTGCAAAAGCAAACTCCATGATGTGAAGTCCTATCGATTTTGTATCATCTCCCTGACCTAAACTGTATACAAACCTTTGCCTTGTTGTGGTGAAAATCAACAGATAATCAAACACTAAAAAAAAAAAAAAAACCCTCAGCCCCTGTAACATCAGATTTCTAACACAGTTTGTGCTTTTAGTAATTCAGCTATTCCTAAGCTTAAGAGTAACCTTGGACGTGACTGCTACAGCTAACTGCAAAGACAGAACTGAGGCAGCAGGAGAGGGCCACTTCTCAGCAGTTCCCTTTACCTGTGGGTAAGATAAAGCACAACTGAACCAGTGAGGGGCAAAGCAGGGGCAACAACGAAACTGATCCTCTCCTCCATTTCTCATTAGCTCAAGCACGTACATATGCCAGACCCCTGCAACAGGCACTTGGGAAATCCAACTTTTTGTTTTGTTTTAAGTAGCAAAAGCTAAGCAATCTAAGCACTGCACCACCAAGAACCACAGATGTGAACTGCTCCTTTCCCAATAAGTAACACACATATGCATGTTCTCCTACCAAACTACGAATTTTATGGCCTTAATAAGTTACAAAGGTGGTTTAAAGAAAAAAATAACAACAAAAAAAAGTAACATCAAACATTCAAAATGGACATTAATAATCCACAACTAAAGCATGTTACGTGTTATGAAGTTCCTGTAGCACTACACAACACTTTACCAACTGGTATTAAGCAGCTCACATTCACAACTGACAATCCTTCATTTGGAGCAGAAGCCTTCCAGAAGCACTCTGAAGGAATGAAGGCTGGCATTTTTTGCATGCCTCCAATGAATGCATCAACAAAGCAGAAAGTGGGGTTTCCTCAGTCTCAAAAGCACACTGTGCTTCTAGAGTACTGACTTTCAAAGCGTTAGGAATGCAGAAGAGCTAACTGTTACAAGGAAGATACTGACAATTGGTATTTTGATAGTTGCTAGCAATGGTATTTAACACAAGAAACACTAAAGGAGCCTAACATTCTGTACTGCAGAAGTCTGCTGCGATTTTTTTTCCTTCTTCCCTTTTTATGCCTCCAGAGGGAATCTGGAACGATATGCTTAGGAAAAGAGCCCTGAAATAGTTCGCAGTAGCAGATGGACTCCTGTGAGGCTGCTAAACAGTAGAAAAACGAGGCTTTTCATTCCTTAGCTTAGCAAAGCCAGCTTAAGTGAAAATCACAAAGCATCATTCACATTCAATCCAGTCTCAAAACAGCACTATGCAGTGGCAATCAGAAGACACTCTGACAGGTGGCCAACTAAGCTGCTGTGTTAGGATTCACCTTGATGTGCACTGCTGTAAGCTGCTGGACATGGTCCACCTGAGCAGAACGCTGACTACCCACTGCATGGTTTGACCATTAAGATTTAAGATCCAAATGCAACATGCTTGCTCAGCTATCGCAGGAGTTATGCTAGGGTAAGCTACAACTGAAGGTAAAGATTCATTACACTCCAGAATCCATGTATATTTCCATTTTATTTCATTTTAAGCTGTTACAGGGTTTTCTTAAACTGCCAGAGGTCATGCCCAAAAACTCAAAGATGGTACAATGGACAGTCTCATCTACCCTTCGTACAGTAGATTAGAACTTGATTCATGTGCATTGGCGACTTCAATCGCTTTAGAGAATCAGGAAAAATGTTTTAAGATTTCACATTTCTACCACATCAAGTGACGTGCCCATTTACCATGAATTCCACAGAAATCTCGAGTGACACATCAACAGTTTTGCTGGCAACAAAGTATTTTCAAGGAAGATACATGGCTAAGAGCTCAAGGTATTGGTATCAGTCTTTCAGCCGGGTGGTTTCCCAGGTCTCTGACTGAAGAGAGTCTCTTGAGCCCTCTCTTTAATAGCAGCTTCTAGCAGAAATTTTAAAGACTTAACTTTGCAAGAGCAAAGCCAGTTTTAGTCTGTGCGCAGAAGAACCAGGTGAAACCCTGCCACAAAGTCAACAGCAAAATTCCCATTGGCCTCAGAGAAGTAATTTAAAGCAAGTCAGCAGTTAGACAAAAGGAACCCAACTACGCATAATTCCCACGCTATCATCATCCTCTGCAAATGCACAGTACTCCCACGCAAGCAAGCAAGTTTTGGTTTGTTCCCTTGTTTCTCTTGCCATTGGCAACTCTTAGAGATGTTGGGTCTTTTTTTTTTTATTATTTTTTGGCATTTACTCTGAGAAACATCAACACTGGAGCATGCCACTACCGTACTTCATTTTCCTTCTGGCATAAGAGAAAAAGTTACAGCAGAACACTTTTGGTACACGTCAGGTTTTGCTGACTGAACCAGTTATGGGCAATGTCCTGCACTCTTAGTGTATCAGTGCCGTTTTGCCTACCTTCACTAAATTAATTCAGAAATGACAACGACTTAAAGAAGTCACTGCCTTCTGTTCTTACCCAACATTCTGACTTTATTAAATACCACTTATGAGTTTCAGTTTGAGGATTTCTGCCTCAAAAAGCCTGCAGGCTTCACCAAACTAGTCAAGCAAATAAGGCTTATCAAGCATAAGTCATCCCTCTGTACAACAAGTTATTTGGTTATTAAGTAACCACTGCCCTTTAACAGACAAATACCCATTCTCAACAAATCTGGTATTACTATTGCCATGTACCTCACATTTTCTTTAAGATGACAAATTCGAAAGACTGCAGTTGGAGTCTGGATACCTCTGTGTCAAATCAAAACCCTTAGTGCCTTAGGGTGAGAAAAACAAACTTCATGATAAAAAACAAAACAAAATAAACCCTATTTCACTATAATATTTCACTGTCATTTAAATACACTGTAATTTGATATCAGAAACAAGGAAGGCATTTTTTTTTGGTGGAAAATAGAAAAAAAATGCTTAGACAACTGTGAAAATGGCTAATACAAACAGACCATTCAAACCCATCAATCCTCCAATCTGATACTGAACGAGTTTTAATTTGTTTCACCGTTGCTTCAGTACAGCTATCTAAAAAGGTAAACAAACTACAGCTCTGTGTTATACTTGGGTAGCATGGGTGGTATGGTATGCTCCAGAAGTCCCTGGTAGGCTATGGCTACACATGACAGGATTCCTCGCAAGGGGAACAGGATAGGTTTTTCGTTAAGGTCACTTAAATCTTTGTTATAGCAAATTGGAACCAAATGGCTGACTTCTGCAGGATTTCTGACAGGAATCCAGTAGAGCTGGTTTCAAGTTTCAGATGGCCACTAAAACAGCTGTAACCTTCTCTTCCAGAAGTTGTGATCCACATGGTGTCCACAATGAGTGCAGCAAGTCTGAGGTAGTCAACCTTTACGAAGGCTCAGTATCTGAACATAAAAAGATTTTGAAATGACCACTGGCTGTAGGTATCTTTCTGAGCAATTAAAGAACACCGATGACTCTCGTTCAATCATTTACATTAATGTGCCCCATATCCAATGGAGAAGTTGTAACATACGCTTCCACAGTGCAGGAGAACCGATCGCTTATGTCAAAGTATTCTGCACTTGCTGCAGCAGATCCAGCAGAAATAAGGTGGCATGTTCATCATAGCCGTTAGCTGTAGTTTAGTTACCTTAGTAGAAGGGTTACCAAAAAAGCATTCCTTAATTGTAATGTGTGTGCAGCTCTACTGATCCCCAAGCACAGCATACTGGTTGTCTAGCTGAAGTTTAAGTGCCTGGTTTTTTGAGACCTCATCCCTACCTCTAGTTTTGTGTTTTACTACTTCAAAGCTCTTCTCCATTTCTTTATCCCTATGGGAAAATAAATGTAATCAGTAAGTATCACTAGCTTGTAAATTTTTAGTTGATTTCCACCCCATTCCAACAAAAACATTATATTATGAACAGAAAACACTAAGGTCTAGAGTTTTAACAGAACAAACGTTCCCAAGCAAATCTTGTAAAACCTGTTTGCTAGAATCAAGCTTATCTTCAACTGCAATTCAGGTTACACTATACATTTCAATATTAACGTTCTCTAAAATAAATTCAAGTACGTTTATGAAAGATAATGTTTTGAAAACGGAAATCCATTCACTTTCTGGAATACACATATTTCCACCTTTGCCCAATTTGCACCACTCAAGCCCTAATGCACATCTCATTTGCCAAGTAGACAAAGTCACACCAAAACCAGAAGGAAACAGCTCCAGCAAGGCTGTGCTGATCAATATCACATCGAGAAGTCAAAACACCAAGCAAATGAAATAAATATCAGGCTATTTATCTTCCTTTACTTAAGTTACCTTCACATCTCTGATGAGAAGGAAGCATGCTCAAGACATTCTAATTGTTTTTCTGACAACTGATATCAAAGATCCTCATCGCAGCTGGCATCTAATGAAATCAGTTGCTGTCAAGAGCAAAAACATTCTACTTGGAAAAATCCCCCAGCAAGTCAATTAAGTAGCTGGGAATCTTGTTTGGCTCTCTTACTGGGCACCATCCTATACAAGTTATCTCAAGGCAAGCTCTTCCTAGAGTTAGAGAAAATATAGTTAAGAGCTTTCCCATCTCTTTGCCAAAGAGACTGATTTTTTTCAGTTCTTTCTCTGTGGAAAGATTTGGGCTTAATCATTGTAACAACATAAAAACACAGGTAAAAATCTTTCTCTCAAGGAATGAATGCAGTGTACTTACTTTCGACTGTCTACAAGCTTGGCAGTAGACTGCAGTGATGGAAACTGTGTATCACTATAGATTTCAGGTGGTCCTTGCTGTGCCCTCCGAGGCCTGCCACCCTCCCTGGCACCGGGCGGCCTGTATACACCACCAGTCTGAACTGGCTCTGGGGGTTCTGTAACTAGTTATAGGAACAACACGGAGACAACAGGGTAAGTGTGCATTCATTATGGAAAAAAAACAAGAGAAAATTACCAAAACCCCACCACCACACATACACAGAAAGAAGAACCTTACAAGCACGTCGCTACATTTTTTAAAACTTGGGAAGCAAATATTCCACATGAGGCATTTTAATTTTATCTATACTCAGTAGTTGAATTGAAATGCAGCTTTGGCATTTTGCTCCCCAAAGTTTAGAGTCTCAATCTCTAAGAATACCTTTATTTGGGTTTTTTGGTTGGTTTGTTTGCAATATATTAGCAGCTTGCATTCGAAACTTGAGATCTAAACATGTAATTACGTACTTGCCAAATCTCATTTACAGCACCTCTCCATATGCTGAAGGGAACACTCAAGTAGCTTACATTTAAAGGTAAAAGCCTACAAACACATTTTTTTTCCCCTTCTACAGGTACAAACACATCCACCGATACTAAGAATTGAAATTAAACAATTTAAAGTCTTCACCCAGTAAAATAATTCATTTTGCAATGTCATATTCCATGTACCCTAGGTCTGATTTGAAAGAACTACAGTGTGCTATTAATGACTGAGCCCTACTCAGGAAGTGAAACACTAAGCATCAGATACAGGCTGACCACCCACTTATCACCAAAGCAATATTTTTTGACCCACAGAAATGCCTTCAACTGATTTTCTGCAAATTATGAAGTCGAGGGAACTAATTTAAAAATAATTAAAAATGAGATGCTGTCCATCCTCCCCACTTTGAAGCCTGAAATAAAAAAAGACAGCTGCCATGTTTGCTGTAATTATCTGACAGCTTTATCAACTCTGTTCCCCAGAAGCCCTCACAGGAATAGGAACTACTCCTTGCACTCTGCCTTCTCAGTAGCTCAATTCTTACTGGTACAATCAACAACCAAGTCACATTTACCAATTGTTTCAACAACAGGTGCTGGTGCAGGAGCTGACTTGTTCCAAGGACCAGATGATCTGTCTACAACACCACTGGTTTCCTCCCAGTTGTCACTAGGTTCTTCTCTTTTTTCACTTTCATCATCTTCCTTTTCACTGTAAGAGATAAAATGAAATGTATTACATGCTAAATACTACTAATCAAGAAGTCACTACATCCTCCTTCCCGTCCTTCCCCCCCCCCCTTGAGTACTTTGTATCTCGTTTTCAGCTAAAACATCTCCTGAGCTGGATAATCAACAGCCTCCAGTGGGTTTGTCCTCCATCTGCTTGTCCAGTCCACCCTTCAGTCTGCAAACTAAGTCATTACAAAATCCCCTGACAGAAAGTTCCACGTGCCTGAAAATACACCAGTGTCAAAAGCATTCAGAATGCTGGCCTTTGTCTGGAAAAGCACAGCACTCGCTTTTCAATCAGCAGAGCAGCCCACTTGGTACTTGTCCATTCAGACACGTTGCTTATCTGCTCTGCCACTCTGATGGTATGGAGAGCTTGTGGACCAGAAACCTGTAAACAGCCTAGGACTAATTGCCTTCAAAGAGGGGAAAAAATTGATAATGAAGCAGATCAATGCTGAAGCTTATCAGTACTTGAAAGATCACATGATATTTTCAGCCTAAAACTGTGGTCATTAAAATCCTTTTTCCAACTTGATGAAACCTTTTTATTAACCAGAACAGATTGAAGAAGACTTACTTTGGATCAGACTACAGGAAGAATCTAATGAAAAAGCAAACAAAGCATCTTGGATGAAGCTCACAAGTGCAGTCCTGTGGGTCTCATCACAAACTCATGGTTTTATCAACTATATTTTTGTACTCTTTAAACAGAAATGCAAGCATTCAGGAATTTGCTCCAGACTGACTCAGATATCCTTACATCACGCAAGTGATTCAGGAGGAATTACCTGGCATTACTCTCAGAGAAATTCCCCTTCTGTTATCTTTACATAAGTGGAATTTTAAGTACTTGGAGAAAACTTTAAGCCTCAAACAAAAGAGAGGCCCAAAACATCAAAATGACAGATAGCCTAAGCTACCCCACAGCAATCAGACCTACCTAGCTGAAACATATCAAAGCTCCCTTTAATCACACTCTGGGGAGAAAAAACAGTTCTTTGAAACACGCAAGGATCAGTCTGATGGGGAAGAAAGGGGAAAAAAAGTAGTACCTTATTTGCATCGACTGAACTCTAAGACCACTATAATCAATTTCTTCTTTTTGTTCAAACTCTTTCCAGTCATCCTCTTCCTGAAAGAGAGAAAGAAGCTGTTACCATCTTTCTACCAAAGGGTGAAGAGATGATAGCCAAGATAATACAAAGAAAACTAAAGGCGAATACGCAGCTCTGTGGCAAACCAATCTGTGCACCACTGCCAACAAGGAAAGAGATCCCACTCTTTCCTCCCGACTTACTGCACATTCTCATAATGTGCCTGTGAGTTAATTTTAACTGATTTTAACTCACTACAACAGTCACAAAACGCCCCAGCAAAAATAGGCATTCAAGTGAAAGATAACCACATCAGCTTAGCAAAAAACTAGAAGAAAGGCAAGCAACACCAAGTAGGGAACAGAACTGTGCAATAGAGAGCTGTGAAATGCAGGGCAAGACTTCTCCCTTTTACTGAGCTTTTATGACAGCTTGAATGCTCATGAAGCTTTAGATTTACTTTTCCATCATATATTTCACAGGATACAAAGAACAAGGAATATCCTGAATCGCTTCTAGCCTCTGGGAAGGACATGGGAAGGTGGAATCCACCTGAGTGGAGCCAATTTTGTCCTTCAGCAGGTCCCGGTGTTATTAAAGTAGGGCTGAAGGAGACGAGAACAGATGAGCAGTTCTCCTTAGTCACAGGTTTGAGACACGCTGCCTAATTAGCAGTTACATACTTCCTGCGTTACACCGCTTTCAGCATGCATGCCAACGGCTCGGTGTCCTTCCAGTCGGGCAGCTAAGGACACAGCTCCTTTGAGGAGCCCTGCACACCACCGACCTGCAGCACAGGCTGCGACCTGCCCCGAAGCGACAGCAGAAGCGGCTTGGAGCCACCGCACGGCCTGTTAAGGACTCAGAGGCTTCCGCACACATGCGACTCCACAGCTCCGAGCTTGCAGACTTCTTATACCCCCATCTCCATGGAAACAGCACAGCTCCCAAATTAACGCACCTTTCGCATTTAAGGAACTTGATTTCCAACCCAAGCCACCAGAGCCGCGTTCACCGACAAGAAAAAAGCAAGAAGGTTTTCCGTCGCCCTTGCTCCAGCCAGAAAGCCGCGAGCACCCCAGCGTCAGCGACACGCAGTGCGAGGCCCCAAACGCCAGCTGCCAGCACTCACCTCGCGCTCTCACCGCCACCACCACCACCACACATCCCAAGCCCTCCCGGCAGCGGCTCCCCCAGCCAGGCTCCGCGCCCCCAGCAGGGGCAGCCCCGTGCCTCCCGCGTGGCCGCAGCAGGGCAGAGCCGCCCGCACCCCGCGTGGCCGAGACGGCGCCGCCCCGGCGCTCCCCCTGCCGGCAGGAAGGCGCCGCGGCCCCGCGCCCGGAGGCGGCCGTGCCCCTTCCCCCAGCGCCGCCCCGGGCCGCACCTTGCTTTTGGCGGAGCCGCCGCTCGAGGCGGTCGCCCCCGAGCCGCCGCCGCCGTCGGTCGGGCGGGATCCTCCGGCCGCAGCGGCCGCTCCGGCGGCGTTGGAGGCGGCGCTGGAAGCGCTGGAGGCCGTGGAAGCCGCGGCGGCGCCGCGGCCGCTCTTCTCCTTCCGTTTCTTCTTGTCCCGCTTGGCGAAGAAGTCGTCGAGGCTCCTCTCCTCGGTCTCCGCCATGGCGGCGGCGGGGCCGGGTGCCGCTCCTAACGGCGGCAGGAGGAGGCAGGAAGCGGCCGGGCCGACAGGTGCGTCCCCAAGCGCTTAGCGGCCGGCCGGGCCCGCCCGTTGCGCGGCGGCAGGAGGCTGCCGCACTCCACGCCGGTGGCCGCCGCTTGACACGGCACGAAGCGGAGGGGGCGCGGCTAGAGCCAGGGGGCGGCGTCTTCCGGCTGACGCGCCGCCGGGCGGGAGAGCGTGGGGCGGGCGGAGACTTCTGCGCGTGCGCCGAAGTCCCTCGGCCAACGAACGGCCGAGGAGGAAGCGCCCGCCGGCCAGTCGGAAGCCTCCAGGGCGAGCCGCTGACGTCGCGACGCTAGAATGCGTGGCGTGCGGGGAGGTGACGGCGCGGATGCCGATTGGTCGAGAAGGGGCGAGGGTGGGCGCACCGGGGACCGTTGGGCTCAGGCGGCGGGATGGGTGGGGCTCTGGTTGCGCGTGCGCGTTGGGGCTTCTCGGCGCGTGCCGGGCGCGGGCGGCGCCGAACGTTGGCCGCTTCCCGCCTCGGGATAACGGCTCATTCCTCTCAGCGCCCGCGGCGTCACGGCGCTCCGATAGCCGGGATATCAGTGCGTCCCTCGTGAACCCTGGGGCAAATTAGCCAAGGTGGGGCTCGTACCCCGGGGAGACGCACCTCACCGGGTGCCGGTGCGGGGGCTCAGTTTTGAGCGGTGCAGCAGGAGCGCTCCTGAAGGTTGTTCACCCAGTGACACTGAGAGTGCTGCGTGGTCAGTGAGGCTTTCTGTTTTACCATAGGCACAATTGCATCAGTGGAGAACAAATTCCACAGTGAAGTCTCGTTCTCTGTGTCCATAGGAGCACCTGGTCTCTCACATTGCCCTCCTCAGCTGGTAGAAAGTTGCTAAGGACAGGTAGGTGGGAAAGTCTTCGAGTCTCTTTTGCCTTCCCTTGCATTTGCATTGCATTTCTGCCTGGGAAGCTCCCCTATCTCTGCACTGCACGGTGCCGTGACTTGCAGGCTCAGTGCTGATAACAAAATGCAACTAAGCAGATAAGTTGTATCCCTCAGCTTTTGTAGCAGAGAAGCTAATAATGGCCCATAAGTACAGTGCTATGGGTGATTCTAAGATACGCTTTTTGTATTTCAGCAGCTGGTAAAATGTTTTCATTGCATTATTATGGGAAATCCCTAGTATCATGCTAAAGAATGTGAATCTGATACCTTTTTCCTGCTTTTAGTGTCTGCGTCTCTTATCCCTTGCAAACAAAATAGTGTAAGGCTGGAATGACCAACTCTGGATTAAAAACTTAATACCTGTCAGGAGCCAAGTACCAAGAGAAATTTCAGCTGTTAAATGTGGAACAGACTTAACATGGTTTCAGTGGAAACCGTGGAAAATAGGAGCAATGTTTTAGGGTTCTGAAGGCTTAGATCCAGATTTAAAGACACGACTGAGTTGGCACTTTACAGGAAGCATTAGTTATGTGGCTATGCCTAGATTTTCCTCCCACCTCTAGCTTTATGCAAAACTGCAAAAACTTGCTGATGTGCAGAATTTGTAGTCAGCTGCAAATGAGTTGCGTTAGCTTATATGGTTGAGATTGTTGTGGGGTAATATATTAGAGTCATTTAAAAAAAAAAAAAAAAGGTTATTATTGATGTTCTTTTCCTCTGAAATTCGGTGATCTTCAGTCCTTGAGTAGAGGACATTTGGCTGAAGAATGGCTTGCAGGCACAGACTAGCAGAAGTAACATTTGCAATGCAAGGACTTTATCCAGAATGCCTCGCAGCCGTGACGGGAGCATGAGCTCAGCAGACAGGTTCCTACCGCATGACATATCATTGACCTGTGTAACCAACCCTTGGTAAGATGCAGTGTTCTGTGTGCCTCTGCTTAGGTTCAGATTTGCAGGGAGGACTTTGTCTCTTTTCTCCCCCATGTTAGTGTGTGGCGCAGTGTGCTTGCCATGGCGTACTGCCATGCCTGCACACCTTCACTCTGTCCTGTGGTTATGATGTTTCTTGCCAGGACACTGTTCCCTGTGCATCTTGATGCATTTTACATATACCAGGGAATGAAGCAGTACTGCATGTTGTAGAAATGCAGCAGTAATCACTATGCATGTGGAGAAGCTGCAGAAAGGGAAAGCAAAGAGTGTTGTGGGTGACGATGCAAAACTTGGGGAAGAGTTAGAAACAAACTTCCACTTCCAGTCATTTTGTGTTTTGCCTTATCCTGACTTATCTGTACCAAATTATCTCCATCCTGTGAAATGAAGGTGGGAGTACCTCAGACTGCTTTGACATTTGCGGATCACAAGATAATGCAGAACATTAACTTGGTAACTCTTAGGCAGATGCCTGCCGAAGGGAATTGGAGAAGGTGCTCTTAGGAAAGTGCAGCTGCTGGGCAGAGCAGCTTGCAAAAGGGTTCTGGTTCAGTCTCTGCCACAGCAAATCTGCTTAACAACGATCCAAGGATCTGTGTCATTGCATCTCATGTACAGCTCTTTATGGCTATTATCTATCATCACCACTACTCTTGATAGTTTCTCAACTTGATAAATTCTGCACAGATGTGGAAGAAGGTTTTATCACTGCTCTGAGCAGCATACATTCTATAAGAGAAAAAAGGGGTTTGCCATCATTTGTTCTTTTGGGTTGCTGGCTAATCTCTTAACGTCTTAGAAAAATCTTCCAGGCAGTGCATGCTCACAGGGCTTTTTGTTTCCAGAGATTAGTCAAGAAATTGTCTGTCAAATAATTGCACCAGGAAGGACTTTCCACGTGTGGGGAAATGTGCATGGAAAGGTTTGACAGTTGTGTGCTGATTCCTCTTATTCACTGATGGATCAAGTGTAGTGGATTTGCAGTGGATTTGAATCTTAACTGTCATTAAGAATGAAATAGTTTTGTTAGCTAATGTTTCAACTAAAAATTGAAATACCTTCAGCCTGTCACAGCTGCTATATGCAGTGTTCTCTAATATATGCCATTTCTAAGTAGTCTTTGAGTCCACTTAAAAAACCGTCTTATCTCTTTTTGTAAGTATCTGTGTTGTGAAATCCTGATCCAACAGAGCGGACAATAAAAGGATGTGACCCAGACTGCAAACAGAGATGCTGTTGCTCTCCTTAACCTCCAACTTCTCCAAAAGTTTAGTTTAGAGTCAAAGCATATTTGCTAAGTACTGTTTGGATGCTTGCATTAGTGCTCTTACTAGCTTATGCATTGCAGAATTAATTGCATCAAGTTGATGCAACAGTTGAATTGCTTGGGCTTCATTTTAACTACATTTCACTCTAATGAGCTGCTGGTCTTGTAGCACAAGAGTACTTGCCATTTGGGCTGGTTGCATAGTGCAGGAGTAGTCCAGTCTTAATGCATTTGTACTAAAACCAAAAAACAGACCTGGTGGGAAGTAGCGGCACTATGCTGCTAACGTAGTCCCCCTCAGCTATCACAAAAAATACTGAAAGAAAAAGTCAAACAGAAAAAACTCTGATATTCTTTATTTTTATTATAATTTTAACAACATGAGTAAATTGAAATCTGTAAGCAAAGCAATTACATGAAGAGGGTCTAATAAAGTTGTTCAAGCTACAACCTACTTTGATTGTTGAATCAAACTGAATAAAGCAGGCTGCTTTGATGGGCATTTAGCTTCCAAGAACATACTTAGCAGTGACATCTTCTTTTGCTTTGAGTGGCAGTGATCTTCTATAGAATGGGAGTTTCATGATCAACTGAAAGTTAAAAAATAAGATTCATCATTACTACAAATAAGACAGTTATTGAACTAAATGTTCAGTTCAGCTGGTGAAATCTCCTCAGGACCTGACTGTGCAGCAGAAAACAAATCTGATACACTTTTTATTTCAGGATGAGTAAAAATTTCTCCCTGAGGTGAGCAGAAGAGCAAGTCAAAATCTGGGATTCAGATCCTCAGAAGTTCCATGACTAACAGTGAATAAGGATCTTAAAACACACACTCACACACACACAGATAACAAAAAAAAACAACCAGACAAGCAGTCCAATGCCGTAAAAGAGTTTACAGGCCGTTCCCTGAGGATGACTGTTAGAAATCTGAAATACGTTTCTTCAAAAAGGGTCACTGAACAGGCCAAATTCTGTTCTGAGACTTCAGGAGCAACTTACGTGATTAGAAAGGGAACTTTCCCAGGAAGACAGCTTTAATGTTTTGACTGGAAACAAATACTGGATACAACTGGAAGAGGAGGGAAGGTGTAACGTACCCAAGGCAAGAAACAGAAACAACAGCATGGATGGTTTGCAGCCAGAGGCATAGCTCCCAGGTGGTGCAGCTGCTGTTTAATTTCAGATTTTGCCTTCAGGGAAGTGGGGCTGATGGACCTTCTGCTGTATTTTTAAACTTCATTCTTTTGTGACTACTGAAAAGCTGTTCTGTCCCACATATCAGGAATTTCACCACGGCTGGATTTGGGGTGTTCTTCCCCTTTGGCAGCTTCTCCAAACCTATCCACCTACCACCCAGCTTTAAGAAACCTGAGAACTGCTCTAGTCACATTCTCTTCCCAGAGTGCCCATGCGTGTTTCAGATGAAAGTACCTGCTTTGCTCTCCATCCAGAAGGCAGTGATATGCAGCAATGTCTTTCTCTAGCTGCTGCTTGTTGGTCAGCAGATTCTCACGATCCCGCTGCTGCTGCTCAGTTTCTGCTTTGATTTCTGCCATCTCTGCCTCCAGCTTGGAAATGACAGAGCCCAGGTTCTGCAGTTCGATCTCATGCCAGTGCTTGGCATCGTATAGGGAATTCTCCAGACCCCTCTTCTATAAGGCCAGATATTAAAATAGTTTTAATATGCTTCAGAGTAATTTTTTTTCAGGTTTGGCCAATATATTCATTGACTATGCTTAAGTGGCAATCTAATATTATGAGAGTTTCTCTTGTTAAACTGTCTGAAAAACATGTATTATCAGTACAAAAGCTGAATCAGTTTGGTTCCAAGGTACTGGGCTCCTCTTGAAAGCAGGCAGAGGAGAGCAACAAAGCTTGTGACAGGGTTGGGAGGCATGTCCTGTAAGGAGGGGCTAAGGGCACTTGGATTACATTGTCTGGAGAAGGCCAAGAGGTGATGTCATTGCTCCCTGCAGCTCTACGAGGAGGGGAGGCAGAGGGATGTGCTGGCTCTGCTCCTGGGAACCAGTAGCAGGAAGGGAAGAAAACAAAGCTCCACCAGGGGAGGCTCAGACTGGACAAATACTGTGAGGGTGGTCAAATACTGGAACAGGCTTCCAAGTGAGGTGGCTGGTGCCTCATGCCTGTCATTGCTCAAGGCATTTGGACAATGCCCTCATAACATGCCTTAGCTTTTGGTTACACCAGGAGAGGTCATGCAGTTGGTCTAGATGTCACTGAAAGTCTCTTCCAGCTGAACTATTCTACCTTACAGAATACAACCTGCCCAGCAATCTCAGTGAAACTTAGTATTGAGTGTGGAGACACTGAAGACACAATGAGGGCATGCTCTCTGCAGAAAGCATGATGAAGTCACACAGAAGATAACCATTCAAAACCAGTGTTACCTACCAAGGTTCTCAAGGACTCAGTTTCGGCTTGCAAGCTCTGTATTTTGCAGGCAGTTTCATGGAACTCAGTTCTCAGGCCCTCTACCAGTTCTTCCTCTTGGCTTCGCACTGCAGCTGTCGCTTCAGCCTGTTGCTGGTGCAAGATTATGGCGTCTAGTTACAGTGTACTCAAATTATGGTTTAGTTGCCTTACATTCCAACATGACCATTAATATTTTTTTTTCAGTTTGTGGCAATTCTGATTCTGAGTTTGATCACTGTACATTAAATTCCATCCATTATGGTTTGGATTTACTAGTGTCTAGGCACTTACTGTAAAATGGCCTACACATGTAAGCATACATACTTTGTCTGTGTCAACAAAAGCTATCCAACATTCCTACTGGCAAGTTTAAAATCACCTATGAAAAGAAAACATTGCTGTAGTTATTCCTTGTCTTTTTTTTGTAGCCATACTATAACAATTTTCAGAAGTTAAGTGCTTTCATTTGGCCCATTTGATTTCAGATATATTCACACTGTGTTTATTCACATAGGATTCTATGAATCAGAGAAGAATTTATATCACAAAAGGCAGAAAAATAATTTCTCTTAATTGAGTTAAGTTACGCAATTTAATGCTCTTGTTGCTTGCCATTTTTTATATATGTTACATTCAGGTGTCTCTAATATTGCTGAAGGAGAATATACTTTAGCCAAAATAGAATTTCTGTACTTCTAATGGTCTTTTAAATACACTTTCATATACTTCTATGCTATTTTGTGGTCTAGGTTTTCAGGCCGTAGCTCTGGGCTCTCTAACAAGATTAATTGATTCTTCAGTCAAATCCAATCCAGATTACCACTGAAATTAAACCATGTATAATACTTCCATTCTACCTTGAAAATTCCTTTTGGTTCTCTTCTGATTTTCTAATCATGCATATTTTTATTGTACATGTTAAGATCAAATAGTAACAATAACAAAACATCATTAGGTATAAACTGTTTTTGTGCATAAATACCCATGAAAATCAACCCAAAATTGCAAGTCCACCTGGAAGAAAAAGTGAGGCAAAGAATAGATCAGAGATTAAGGAGTTTTCATCCTCTTTCAATGCTGCAAAAGTGAAAAGACAAATTTGTCACCATTTCGATGACAAAATGGTGTGACCCAGCAGCACAGGGAGGCTGGAAAAGGCACTGGTCATACTTAGCATAGCTCCTGTTACCTGTAGAAATACTAACAAAGTGTATTTATCTGGATGAGATACAAAGCTGCATGATCTGAGTTTAATTTGGGGACAAAAAGAACCCAAGCTAGAATGTTGTACCAGAACCTGTTCAAAACCAGAACTGTTCTTCCCAGAAATCTCTGATACTCTGGTTCTTTCTTCCATTAGAAAAGCAAATCAAAACAATTACAACTGCAACAAATCTTTGAAGTAAGAAGAGATCTGACTAAGGTGGTGAAGTAAGGAGGGGCCAGGCTTTGTCTGCCTGTCAGTTTCTCTGCCACATCTGATGGTGGCCTCGATTGAAATCACAGCTGTGGGACCAAATGGTCATTTTGAGCTGGCAGTTTTCTCTCCAGATCATATCTGTGAGCAGATGAAAGGTTGGAGGTACGAAGGAAATGGAGAGAATGAAGTTGCGACTGACAGTTTGCCCATACGGAGGAGTAATTAGAACAGAGAAGTGGGGACACTGAAGAATGTGGGTCCTCCAGGAAGAACTCTTTGTTGGCTCCTCTGCACTCCCTTGTACATTCCCTTGCATCTTAGATATCACTGTCATACGATCTGTTTTCCTCATTTTGAACGTAGACGCCCACTCAGAACTTGCATATGTCTTTGCAAACGTATTTGTTGCTTTTCTCTTTGGCACCACCTCCCCCTTCCTCTCCCATAGCAACTCTGTAGCAAAGGACAGATGAGACTGCATCTTTGCTAAATATCTTTGCAGCACAGCTGTAGTTATGAGTTGATGTGTCACTACCAATTCAGAATTAGATAGCTGTTAAAATACAGGATCATGAACTTAATGCTTCAGTTTGGACAAATACTTCAGTTGGGCAGGACAATGAGTGATTCTTTGTGACAGAGGAAGAGCTGCATTAGAAGGCTGGTTTAGATTCAGCATCAAGAGAGGAGACAACTTCCAAAGAGAATATCTATTATCACTTTTCATTTCCAGTTTTCCCCCTGCTGCCAAAGGAAACAATTTCAAGGAGAAATGCATGAGGAATGCGTAGCTGTATAACTAGCACAGAGTGAGGTATTTTGCCCTTTTGATTTATGGGTCTCTGTACATTCTCCAGAGAAGGAAAGGCCCCAGTAAGTAGGGTAATGATTGGTGCATCCTCCACAGGAGGTATCAAGTGATTAAGTTCATTTTTCTTAGCCAATGTTGCAGAGCCCTTAGAATCTCCCACAAATACCTGTGATACCAGCGGTGCCATTTCCAAACAAAAACACCAAAACCAAAAACGAGCCCTTGAAGTTATTGCAAAGTGCTGGGCAGATTTTAGGTTTGCTTCAAATCTCTAGACGTTGGAGTCACTTATGAACACTGGCATCAGTGCTTACCTTGGTACGGAGCAGGGCACCTGCCTCAGCACGATTCTTTTCAATGTCTCTCTCCCAATGGATTCGGATTTTTTCCAGTATGTTGTCCAGGCCACTTCCCAGAGGAACATCAAGTTCTTCCAGCTGAGATCCAGCAAGCTGTTTGTACAAAACCTTCACATCCTTGAACAATAATAACAGACATAAGAAAAAGTGAAATGGATCACTGAATGGTAGCATCAGAGAGGAGTTTGAGGAAGAGCTATTTTGGTGCCACAGAGAAATTAAACCTGGTCCCCAGTGGTGCCTCAGTGTTAGTGATTTAGTGCACTGGAGGGTTTCTTTTTCAGTGGCACTGGCTGAATGCAGAGGGAAAGGAGCTGCTGGGAAGCTGTCGTTTTCTTTGTGCCACATGTACAGGTGGAGAAGAGCATCAATACCAACTTTGTTTCACAATAAACACTGCAGTAATACATGGAAGTTTAAAGGGGATCTTGCACATCTATTCCAATTTTCCACGTTTTCCCTCTTATTTAAAAGAAATTCCATCTTTCTTGTGGCTTGCAGTGGTAGTGAAGCCACTGGTCACTTTCAGCAAAAAGCCAGTCCCGGGCATAGGCTCATGAAAGTGGGGACAGGATGAAGCTCTCCCTTGGCACCCCAACCCTCCACATGCCTACCAGTATTGCCAAAATCTTGTGTCTGGAAAAAATCAGCTAAAAAAAAAATCAGCTGAAAGAAATGTAAGGACAGAGCCTCACATCCACAGTACATCCCAATTCAATCTCTCATCTACTTTAGAGCCACCAGCACAACTGCTGACTGCCTCCTACATGAGTTGAGTAGCAGCTGCCTAATTGAGGCCCCATTGGTGAAGATCTGGGCCAGATGCTGAAATCCTTGCTGAAGGGAATAAACCACAGTCATGCAAACAGTGCAGGTGAACGTAATGAGTAACTGGGGATGTACTGCAAAGCTGGGCAATATGGCGATCCGCCTCAGCTCCCTGTTCCTGCTGCTTCCTTCAGCACACTGCTCGGGGGGTTCGGTTTTGGGAACTGGGCATTGTGCTCAGCTACATCCTGAGCCACACTGAGTTAGCACAGTGTCAGCTCAGCAGGACTGGAGCCAGTCCCCTGTACAGGCATTTTCTCTTTACGTCTCTGTGGCTGTGAATCTGACCTTTTGCTTCTGGGATTTCCACATTCAGATGTCCAACCTTGTGAACGTCTTGTCTCCTATCCAGCAAAAAAATGGGGTATGGACATCTGTTCAGTGCCATATTTATCAGACAGGAAAGAGTTGACACTCACATCTGTGTAACCTTATAATGCCTCAAAAGTTAGCACTGTAAATTAACAGAGAGGAGAACAGTAGGAAGTTTCCCCCATCAGGAGATGGCAGGTGCAGCGCTCCAGTGCTTGCTCTGCCCAGTGCACGATGCCAGCCACACATTAGCTCTGCAGCACCCCAAGCCGGGACTTACTTCTTCGTGAGTCTTTGACAGCAAAGTTAGCTCCTCTTTCATGCTTTCTATCTGGCTCTCCAGATCCATTTTAGTTAAATTAGCATCATCAATCACTTTGTAAAGGGAATTAATTTCATCTTCCACTGCCTTTCTGAATGGCTGTTCATTTTCATACCTGTAGAGAGGAAAATAAAACAGGCACAGCTCAGCAAGAAAAATGTGCATCTTTTTAACGACACCATTTTGTTAATTAGCTCTTGTGTCCCTGACAGGCACATGAGATGTGCTCTGCCTTCACCTTTGCCTCAACGTACCTTGTCATTAACACTGAGCCTCATGAAAGAGGCCAGCCAGCCAGCTGCGGTGCAGCAATGTCAGGCTGACACTGCTGATAAGCATGGGGAGGCAAGTTGTCTTCCACCAGGCCTGATGTTTGTATACCATATGAATACGTGTGGATTTTTCTGTTTCTCAGTGTGACTGCTGTGGCAGCTGCTGCCGCCTGCTCCTCCCTGCCATACTCTCAAGTCATCAGGACATACAGCACAACAACAGTGTGGTGTTTCTCTTTCTCTCCACTGCACACACACTTTATTTTTTAAACGACTTAAAATACGCTTGTAGCCTAGTGGATGTAAAGCAACAAGCAACAAAAAGACAACCCTATGAACATGACTAGTGCACATTCTGATGTGATTAAATAAAATAAAGCTGAGGGGAGAAACAGAAGTTTAAGGGAAGACAAAACTCATGGGAAATGGCTATTCGTAAATGTGCAAGTCCATTATGAGTAAAAACTAGAAGGATCAGGCCCTGTGAGTAATACAGAGCTTCATGTGTTCATGTACATAAATATTAGGCTTTACAAACAGAAAGACTTTTAAAAAAAAGTTGTTTATCATTACTTTGGATCTTCTTTCACTATTCATTTATCTCAGTGAAGAGAAGGAAAATAAATGCAGCCCATTTCTCTTCTGTTATCTGATGTTTCCACAGCAAGGTTTGTAGTGGTGCACTGTTTGTGTTTCAGGTGCTGCGGCAGAACAGCCAACAGTTCTAAAACCACGCTGCAGCACTGCAAATTGGAACTAAAAATCACACAAATGCTTGCCTCTGTAAAGTTTCAACACTAATCTGAATGAATACTGGCCTCTCAGGAAGAGATCAATGCCCTTATATCAAAGAATAACACTACACATGATTAGATTAATAAATATTAATCTTCAGAACCCATTTCAAAATAATGCTAGAATTGTAATTATTTTTCTGTGTTACAACAACCCTCCCACATTAGGTGGGCTAATAGTCACTAAGCCTTACAACCCCACTGAGTAAGCATTTGCCAAGGCAAAGCGTCAGGGAAGCTGGCCAGCCAGGTGCAGCCACAGGTCTTACCTGTCCTTAAAGTCTTCAGCAGAGGCCTGAATGTTCTCGGTGTGCAGCATGAGACGGGCGTTTTCAAGGACTGCTTCGCCCACCTGGAAGGGAGAGACAACACAGCTCAAGCCATTAGCACCTCACACAGGCACTACCTGCACGGCCCATCTGTCTTAAGCAGATGAACAGTTCTGATTCTGAAAATAATCTTTCAGCCTGGGGCTGTTCACATGACTCATTCCAGGTAATTTAAACAATGAGTTTTGTACATATCAATTCACAGTTCTTCTGCAAATTGGCTGTGATTTTTCACCGACGTGTTCGTTGCTCCTAAAGATTCATCTTCTTGTAGAAACACATTTCATCCTGACTGTCAGCTGGTCGCAAGGGGTAACATTCATTACTGCACACAGGGTATGTTCAGCATTTAAGTCCCACTTAGAGTCTCTAGATACAGTTTAAGGAGCACTTATGCAGCTCCTATTCTACTTCCCATATCAGCAGTCCTCCTCAGGGTCGTCATCTTCTGTGAGCCAAGGCATATTTGATGCTTGTGCCTTGAGCGAGTAGTCCTCAGTTCCCAGAGCACTGTTTTTCTTCTCTGATGGGATTGCATACGCTCTTGCTGTAGATACAATACCTGGGAAGCAGTCAGTCTTCAAATATTACTACAGCAAATGTGAAGAGCTTTGGAGAGACTGTGCCAATAAGACTGTGGTATCATTGCTAGGATTCTTTGGTGTAGCTTTAATCCCCAGGAGGCACTTGAGGGGCAATCAAATCTGAAAGGCTTGTGACACAGCACCCTGTTGGGATTCAAGAGGGTTATAGAAAATGATAAAAAAGGCCACAGCCTGCCCTAGAGCATCACATGCACTGGCTGAAGAAAGGTCCAATTTGCTATTAGGGTGACAGCAACCACTTAAATCAGGGGCTCCACAGGCCCGGCCATCTGAGACTGCTGCTGCACTCTAGAGGAGCTGAACCGAGCTTGAAGCCAGAGAGGCCATGATGAGGCTGAAGCTGGGGACCTTCCTGGAAACTCACTCAGTACAGACCCAGTCCCATTGTCTGCACCTCAATTCCTTGCCTCAGGGAGTGGCTGACATGTGACAGGGTTGGTAGTGAAGGACCAAGAGTGGGAGGCTGCTTGGTGCTACAGGAGCCTGTAGTGCTGCGACGGTCTGAGTAAACAAACATCTCTTTGGTCTGTTCCAGGAGATACATACAGAGATTTGTGGTTGAAACCAAACCACCACAGGAATAGGAGCAGATTCTTAAGTGAGCCAGGAAAACCCTATATGTAGAAATCTTACTTTGGATAATTAAGTCTGCAGCCATATGGGATTGCAAATCCCTTGAAGTGTTCTGTCCTGTTCTCCCAAGGTAAAACACACTGTGGAATATGGGGCATCAAGGCTGCATTCAGACAAGTCACCCCAAGTACTGCCAGTGGGATCTGTGCTGCAGTGCGATCCTTCTACCTCCTCCACAGCCTGCTGCTCAGTGAAGGGGGTGGAGGGGAAATGCAATGCCGAAACCTTGGTATGTAATGTGATAATTAACATCAGTCATTACAAAAAGTGGCCCGCTGCCATAAATTCTTACAAGCACATAGAGTAGGAGAGAGCTGGGGAATATGATTATCTTATTCCCTACATTGAAATGTTCTTGGTGGAGGTTTGGAAGTTAGTAACACTCTACATTTTTTAAATCTGAGGAGGTACTGGAGTAAAAGTAACAACTTGCTTACTTCTCACCTGCTGTTATAAGCAACAGGAAAAGATGACTGTACAATCAATAGATACATAATCAGCAGAGCAACATGGTTAGATTGGTATTCCACAGGTCATGTAATTAGGATTATCACGGTGGAAAGAGATAATCAAAAATAAATGAAAATGCTCACCCATGCCCCAGGCTTGCAGAAAAAACTCCAGAAAGAAACCCTTCCCCGTGGCAGTCAGCCCTTAAATGGGTCTAGGAGAGGGGCAGCCAGGCTCCAGCCCTTCCATCACTCAGCTGAATCGCCTTCACCTGTGCTCCATGGCTGACTCAGTGCTTGCCTCAGGTGATCAATCAGTGCTTCAGGCTGTGACACAACAGTTCCCATACAGTGGCCATGGCGGGAGGCCGATTCCTACCAGCTTTAGCTTAGCCTGGCTTCCAGAGGAAACAGAACTTGTGCCGTTACATGTTGAGCTGACAGTTTTTCTTTTATAACACTGGGATTTCTAGACAGAGGGGCTGAATTCCACAAATGTCACCAAGGGCCAATATAAGCCTCAGTTTAGGTCTGAGAAACCTTCAAAGCACAGAGTAATGTACAGAAGTCAAAGATGTTACAAAAGTTACAGGTGTGGGCAGAGAACATGCCTTGTGGGATAGCAGCCAGACCAGCCACAAGACCCTTTTGTGCTCTCCAGCACACAGCGATGGCTCAGTGTATGGGGCAGCTGAATCACGGCCTGAGCCTCTGGTTGACCACCTGAGGCGAGCACTGAGTGAGCCACAGGAGCACAGGTGAAGGCAATTCAGCTGTGTGATGGAAGGGGTGGAGCCTGGCTGCACCTCCCAAAGCCTTTGGGGCAGTGCTGTTGTGTCCCTTTTTTCCCCTTGCAGGATGGAGAAAAGGCCACATGGCAGCAGCATGGTTGACCCACGCACCACTGAATCTTCTTTCCTCAGTTTTAGAAAATTTGATCCTGGAATCTTTTTTTTTTTCCCCTTTGTTTCTATAGAAATTACTGCATTTTGTTCTCCTGCTGCCACTCATACATGAATGGATGAAGCTGATATTTTTTCCCTCACTCTACTCAGTGTAAATAAATGCTGCCCTGTGATTTGCCCTGACCTGCCAAAACAAGTCAATTTGCCTCCAGCTGTGAGCCCACACAGTTGCAGTATCTGACCGAATGTCTATGGAAAATGAAAGCCTTTGAGGAAAGCGGGAACATTTTGCCTGCAAATATGTACAGTGCAGTTCAGAGAGATGTTAATCACAACTGGAGAAGTTGAGTTCAGTGCAAAATGGCTCATGGTCTGCAATGGTAGCAGGAGCAGGAAAGAGCTGCTAATTTTCCACTGCCTGTGTTTCTGCCTCTATGCGGAGGCAAAATGTTTCTTCCAGGTGCTTTGTAATAGTAATCCTGTGGTTTTGCTGAAGCACTTGGGATAACCTGTTGGTCACAGCTGACCCCCTCCAGCAGGCAGTAAAAACCCCTCACAGACCTTCTGCTGGCACCAGATGCCTGGTGGTAACTTCAGGGCTTTGCATCATGGTACAAACCTGAACAGTGCCACAGAAATAAAAGCGGTATGAAAAAAGGATTCGGAAGATGGCAATCACCACTGTAATCAGCAGAAGTGAGCTGTGTACCATTTAAATGCAGCAGTGAACCTGGAGGATTATTATTCCATAAACCAAGTTTCATGAGAAATTCTAATTTACATGAGCCCTTTTACTGGCTTAAAAAGAGGAGGTGTAAGACTCCCATCTAGTGGCTCTCCCCTTTGATGTAGATCTCCTAATCAACAACTAGATCCAAACACATAGCATTATGTGAGACTGATTTGCAGTCACTCTGCTGACACACATAGGAAAAGATGCAATGCAGCACTTTAGGAAACAGCCTTGCTTGTGTCTGCAGACCATGGGAGGGCCCTGCTGGCTCCATTTGCAAAGCCCAAAGCAGGACTGTGCTGCCTCGTGGGGCTGCTGCAGGCTTTGCTCTCTGCCAGGATGGCAACTTAGAGCTCAAATACAAATAATAAAAGCTCCTTTAAGCCCCATGTTGTCTTTCTGCATTTGGATCTGTGATGCACATGCACCTTCTGAAAGTGTGTTTTTCCAGCTCAAGTTAACACTGAATATTTGTGATACGAAACAATTAGAATGCCTCAACCGTTTTCTGTAACTTCACCTTGTGGGTGTGAAAACACAACTTGAACTTTTAGCAAAGATATCATTTGAATAGAAGCTACTGATTCACCAGGCTGCACCGACACCCACGTTCACAGGGTTATGTCTGGCAGCAAGAAAAACCGTGTGCTTCGAGCATGCAGACTGTGTCCTTGCTGATGTGTGATGGCACTTACAGGCCAAACTTAGCCCTGGTGGCTGGCAGTTTCTCATTTTAGCAGAGACCTGTCCAAGTTTGGGACTGCACAATTTACCACACCTTCCGAATTCTTAGCTATGCTTTTTTAATAGCTTTGCATAGTTCTGCTGTTCTTACCAATGCCTGATGACTTTCTGGATGCTGCTGAGTCCATGGCCTCAGGTGTGATAACGAGTCTTATGTGTTGATTATTCATATAACAGAAAATCATTTGGGCTTTTAATTTTGCACATGATGCCTTCACAGGAAAACTTTAGGAGACCCTGGCTTAATCTTTCCTTCTACATGCTGAAATGAATGGTTTCTGTCAGACCATTGTCTCCAACACATTCCAGTTCAAAGCTAGGCCAGACTAAAGGCTCATGATCCACGTGCTGCTGCTCGGGTGCCAAGCACTGACGTTGCAATGCTTTTGGGCAGCCTCTCACGGCTGGGCCTGTTTTCAGAGCCCGAAAGAGAAAAGCACGAAAGTAGCAAGAGTGGCCTTTTTGTTGCGCTGCCTTGGGAAAAGTAGCAGCTGCATAGAGGCTGGGGAGATTGATGTGTACCCTGTAAAACTTGTAATGTTGCCTGCACACAAGGTTAAAAGCTAACAACCCCACCTCACAGCTGAATGTGAAGGTGGTTGAGGTTTATGCTGCATAGAATTGGTTATCCCATTGCACATGGGGCTCAGGCGGCATTTAAGGCATTCTGGGTGCAGCCCTGCCCTAAAAGTGCAGCACGCTAACAACACCCCCTCTTTCCTGAGCCAGAGGTACAACTCTGTGTTGTATACACCTGTGGCACAGCACAGAAGTTCTTGTGGAATGCGAAGCTGCCTTTCAGGCCTCCTGAAGACCATCCAACAGGGTCCTAAAAGAATTGCCCCCTCTAAGACTGTTGTAAGACATCAGGGGTTACGAGTGGCAAGACTATGGGCTGGAGAGCCAAAGAGCTGCAGCCTTTAAGGAGTGCCGAAGGAAGGAAACAGAACCTCATTCTCCCTGCAGCAGGACACCGGCAAGCAGAGCCCGACTGCTTCCAGCTCCTTTACTCCCAGCAAAAGGAATCAGGAGGATGTGATCCTTTGGGGCTTGTTGCTGGTCCACGGCATCAGTGTGAGCTTGGCACCCCCAGGCAGTGCTTCTCTTTAGAGCTTCCCAGGACTGCACAGCCTCTGCCCTGTGGGGATGCGGGAGCAGGGGATGGCCACGATGGGAAGCAAGGGGATGGAGTCGTTCATTTGCAGTCATGTAATGATTATTTTTCAATAAATAGAGCTTTTGGAAAACGTGATAAAGCAAACAAGGGAATAAAGTAAAAATCTGAATTGCTAATTAATAAAAAAACCGCCAACACAACCAACAGGCTTGTAATGATATCACGATGATGGATAAGCTAATTCGGTCCTAGCCGTTTCCTTTTAATAATTTTGATGCTCAGCTTAATAACCACAGCTAAGGAAGAAAAATATTAAAGAAATCGCCCATTTCCACGAGAGCAGAGTATGGCACTTCAGGGTGCATTTCAATCACTCCCATGCACAGGATGCCTCAGGCAATTCTCCTCCTTAATAAGCATTTTCCACGGCACGCTGCGAAATGATAAGGCTGTAATTATCACGAGGACAGACTCAACACCCTCCGTGTCAGCTGCACGCACCAGGTTATGCCGCGCTTCTTCCCAGCCCTGCGCTCACCTGGTGGTACACGGCCTCCCAGCTCTCCCGCAGCGCGCCCCAGCTGCCCACGCTGGAGGACTTCTTGTCCAGGTAGACTCGGATGTGCTCTTCCAGCTCCTGGTTGACCTGCTCGAGGGCCCGCACCTTCTCGATGTACTCCACCAGGCAGCCGTTCAGGCTCTCGTAGGAGAGCCCCCTGCCCTTCTCCAGCCCCGTGGCCAGGGGCACGGCGGAGCAGGAGCTGCGCAGGCCTTGCAGGAAGACGCTGCTGATGCCCAGTGCTCGGCGGGACACACGGGTGCCCAAGCTGCTCACTCCTCCGGTGGGCACGGCACCCACATAGACGCCGGGCGGCCGCGACAGGCTGCCCACGCTCACCCGGCGCCCCGGGCCCCCCACGCTCTCGGTGGCAGAGGAAGGGGCTTGCTGCCCCAGGAAGGACGACCGGCGCCTGGGCAAGGGCATGGTGCCGCTGTGGCCTGCTCAGCCCCGCCGCCAGCCCTGCACTGGCGGGAGGGATGTGCCGAGCCCAGCAGGTCGGGGTTCGGTGGGGCTTTCGGCTTTGTGCGACGGCTTTCTGGAAGGCGGGCTTTGTGCATTGTCTGGGCGGCCGCTGGGTCAGCAATCCATTTCAGGGGAAATCTCCCTGCTGCTGCTGCTGCAAATGTGGCAGATGAACAGCACAATGGTGTTTACAGGCACAGCGGGGCAGGAATTCATGAGAGCGTACGTGTGAAAATGCCAGCGGTGTTTTCTGAGCTGACGTCCGGATGATCTCCTGCCCTAATCCATCTATCCGTGAATTACAAACACACTAGCTGCTTGCTTACTCTAGACAGGCCCTCCTGCAGCAAGACATTACTTCAAGTTAACTAAAACCAACCTCTGAGGCGCCTGCAGAGCTGTGGCCATGCCCAGCTCATGTTTTGGTGCTGCAGGGACTTGAATCCCTCCTCATTCTATGGACAGCTTCTGGATTTCTCGGTGTTTTGGCCTCCCCAGGGAACGCAGACCTAGCCCAGCAGTCTCAGCTCGGGGGCAAGCACCCTTTACATCTCTGCTTGACTTTTAAGTACAAACACAATGAGATTGCTGGAGGTCAGGTTGGCACTGCTCCTTTGTGTGAAGCCTGTGAACACCGCAGCATCTCACAGCTCTGCATGTGGCTCTGAGTACTTTCTCAAGTGTAGTGGACTGAGGTTTCCAAGCAAACTGGACTGGCTAAAGGAGAGGAATCCTCCAGTAAGTTTGTATATTCCAGTGACAACTTGATTTGTTTCTTTGCCAACTTGTTCTCCCCTTATGCCCCCTTTTCAAAATACCCAGTAGCTGAAGATCTGATTGCTTTTGCTTTTTGCAAGATGCTCAGGAAACCTTTACTCTGTCACCTGCCAGCAGTTTGCAGGAGGATGTTTGGTATTTCATCAGGAGGATCACAGGTACCTCACTGCATGTTGCTTGTCCCACACCTTCCCTCATGCCTGTCCCTGTCCACACACAGTTGTGTCTTACTGCCTGCCCTGCAACTTCTGAGGGAAGCAGTGCATCACTCTGTGATTCCAAGTGGAAACACCCAGTATCTCTAACATTTCAATTGCATTATCTTAGGAAGCCTGGGGCCCACATTCACATCTGTGTTTCAGCACAGAAGAAACTCATGTGTGGGACAGGGAGAAAGGAGGGGTGAAGATGCCTTTATGGCCCCCAGCCCCTGAGGGAGCTGCATCTTGGTGCAATTCCTGCCATCGTAATCAATCTGTCAGATTGCTCTGGGGATCCACAGACACTGGGACTCTGCTGGCAGGTGGTACAGCTGGACAAGATGTGTCACAGTTAGAATTCCCTTTTCTGTTACCAGATGTGGCTCACTTCAGCAAGGCGTGTGGTTAGCAATGCTGCTCTGACCTTGCCTTGCCCGAGGTACCTTTCTGCTGATAACCTTGTGCAGCCGGTGGTGCAAAGCAGCCAGCCAGAGCATGGGGTAAGCTCTGTGCTGTCTCATAGCCACTCAATGAAGTCAGGAGTGAAAGAAGAAAGTACTCTACAAGGACCAATGGCCAAAGATGGATAGGAGATAGCTGAGGCCTCAAAGGACAGAAGCCACTCCACTTGCTGAGCAAAGTGAGAAAGGCAATCTGCAGAGCAAAACCAAAAATTGGTCCCGTGTTAACAGTTCAGGTTTACTTGAAGAGAGAACATCGATTTAGCAAAGTCATTCCACATTCCATGTTACCCTCTGCTTGTAATGGCCCATTTCTAACCCATCATTTAAGGTTCATTCGCCTTTCCTATTCCCACACTATTATTACAGCTTGCAATCTGGTGCTTAACTGGGTAGGACTGAAATGCCAATTTGCTCCAAAACACTGTGGAGATTTCTGTTCCTATGAAGGGGACACTCTACTTGCCTTCTTTGGAGGTTGTCTACTATGTGGGAAGTAATTCAGGACTCATTGGGCTGGAGAAGAGCAGCTGCATGTCCAAAGTGTAATTGTTAGGGCATTTATGCAGGAAAAAAGGCCATTCTGATCTCTGCTCTTGTAAAACACTTTCAAAGCTAAAAGTAGAGCTCAAGTCTTCCTATCTAAGAGAGATAGCATAAAAAAGTCACTGGGCAATGCTGCTACCCAGGTGGGTTGCCCATCTCCCGGACCCCATGGGTGTATTAGGTTCATTCATCATCCTGCTCTATCCCAGCTTTCCTGCTCTTTCCCTGCTGAGTTTGCAGACCCCAGTGGGATTCAGACTCTGACTCATCCCACTGGGTGCACAGGCAGAACTGGAGCCATGCACAGGATGCATGACAGGCATGTGAGCCACATGGGCTGCTACTGGAGACCACACTGGTCCTGCTCTGCCTGTATCCCAGCATGGCAACCTAAAGGAATGACCTAAGCCAGCTGGCAATACAGTGTAGGGAGGGGATGGTCACCAAGCAGGAACACATAGCCAGGCTGAGAGACATCACATAACTTCAGATTGCTCTGAAACCATTGCAGGATGCTATAGCAAACACACTGCCTGCATCAGAACTGGCTTTACCCAGTGTTCTTTCAGGCCAAGTAGATTTAGCAACAGGCTGTAAAGGACAGGGAAGAAAGCAGTCAATCCGACAGGTGTTTTGCTTAGAAATACCTTTATTTTATAAAGCCACAGTTTGTTCTGTAAAGTTTTACCACACTTATAAAAAAGGGGTTGACAATTCTGAGGGAAAAAGAAAAGAAAAGCTGAAAACATTTCTTGTAATTCAGGGTTACACAAAGGTTATATTTATAATATATATATTTATTTATAATTTGGAGACAGTAGAGATGAAACTGCAGGAGAAGGGTGGCCGTGGGCTCATATCTCAGAGACTTGCTCGTGGCCCACAAACAGCGTTTCCTGACAGAAGGGGTTCACGAGCACCATCCCGCTGTCGCGGTAGTCGCCGTTGGCAGGGGAGCGTGGCTCAGAGAGGTGGTCCTAGGAGAAGGGCAGAGAGCAGCATGAGCGTGTCGCACCATCGCCCTCCGGAGCACACAGAGCAGCCCTCAGGTGTGAGAAAAGGGCTGTTCCTTCTGTCCTGGGGCGCTCGGTCCCATCCCGCAGAAAATGCCTGAATTGTGGGGGGCTCCAAAAGGAGATCTAACCTCAGAGAGCCAGTTCTGCAGGCAGCGGGAGCCGTGAGTGAAGATAAGCACTCACTGCTCTGATAATCCTCTTTTCTCTGACAATCCTCAATTCTGCTGATAATCAGGCTGATTTTTTTCTCAGTAAGGGGACCCACAAATCAGACACACCAATCCAGTGTTTGACCTTCCACTTTTCTTTTTTTTCACTTTCATGACGTATTCCCACCTGACAGCATGGCTTAACTCGTGAAAGATGCATTTGCACTACTTTTTGAGGTCAGACAACCGAATAGATGGCTTGAAGCTACCAGTCCAGTAGCATTCCAATCAGTTTAAAATGATCACGTGGCACTACTGGAGGCCATGTGAATGGTCCTATCATGTGAAAGCTGCTGCTTCCTAAGTCTAGAACAGAATCCTGCTTCAGCGGGAGCTCCATGATTGCCAGCAAAGTGCCATTGATGAAGTGATCATGAGTGCTTATCTTGTCACATCTCAGAGATTTCTTTCTGAACACTTTTTTATTTCAATCCAATGAGTTAGTTAGCCAGCTGATCTCTTGAAAATCACTTCAGCTTAAGCTCAAACTCTTCACTGGTTCTAAGTTTTAAATACCTTTGAACTAAGCTAAATTATTATTTTCTGACTCCGAGGCCAGCTCGTATTTCCATCAGTAGGATCACCTGCCCATACAGGAATACTACCAGTGAAACACAAAGAACCCTTCAGGAAAAGCTGAGGAGTGTGTGCCAGCCCTATACACTCCCATATGCTGATGTTTGGATCACTAATGTACTGCAGGACTCTCTCTCAGAACTGGCACTTGAAAAACTGTAGGCTTATTTATTATTGTTTATTGCACCTTATGATAGACTTGCTGGAGAGAGGTTGAAGCTTTTTGAAAAGCTGTTTCCCTGAACATGCATAGAGATTTCATAGAATCACAGAATCACAGAATGGCCTGGGTAGAAAAGGACCACAATGCTCATCCAGTTCCAACCCCCTGCTATGTGCAGGTCGCCAACCAGCAGACCAGGCTGCCCAGAGCCACATCCAGCCTGGCCTTGAATGCCTCCAGGGATGGGGCATCCACAGCCTCCTTGGGCAACCTGTTCCAGTGCTTCACCACCTGCTGTGTGAGAAACTTCCTCCAGATATCTAGCCTAAACCTCCCCTGTCTCAATTTAAAACCATTCCCCCTTGCCCTATCACTATCCACCCTCGTAAACAGTTGTTTTCAGGGCTTTATTATATGACTTGCTCTCCTTGTCTCCCAATATGGCTTCAGTTACAGTTTTCAAGCACTAGTTATGCAAGTGAGGTACCTCTGATGTTTCCAGGGACTGGATCTCTCTCGGTAACTCCACAGCATGCCTGTTGAAGTAGTCCATGGTAATAGCATTATTCCAATAGCTCAGATTGTTTTCTGGGTTGGATGTCTTTTTCTTTCTCCTCATGCAGCAGACTGTCAGCAGAACTGCTGTTAACAGAAACGTGAAAAATTGGTTATTTCCTTTCAAGAAGGACTCATCAGTAGTGGGGATATGGCTTAAAGCTACTTAAAGAGAGAGCTGGTGACCTTCTTTCATACAGTTCACCCTCAGTTAGATCCAGCTCCAATCTAACAGGAACCACACAGTTAACTCAGGATCTGGCCCAAGAAGATGAGACTTTGGGCTTGGCAGGATACGTAGTTTTCACTTTCTTCTTGACATGAGTTTGTAAACCTTCTGATGTGGCTGCCTGGCTAATGAATAAGCTCTGGTGTTGTAATGGATGGCATTTTAACACCTAGCCAGGGACTGACAGATGCTCTTGGACAGAGGACTGCAAATGATACTTCTGCATAGATGTCTTCTGTTTCTGGCATGTTCAGACCCTGCAGTTGTGAGCAGAGGGCAGTGACAGACACTGGCCCAAGGCTCAAATACCAAATTCACAAATGCATGTAGTTGTACGTCCTCAACATCCAAAGCCCCTGCTGCTAATCCCTGCCCCAGTACCTCACAGACAGAACATGGAGCATGTGACCACTCCAAAACAGAGACCACCATGGGAACAGAAGTCCTGTACAGGATGAGACAGCAACTGAGGAGGGTTGGGGATCCCCTCTGGCACCTGCCTTGTGTAGCTGACATTTCCAGGGTAGCCCTGGCCCAAGCCGACCAGAACTGGGATCTTCCTGCCTGTCTACATGTGAATGGCGGCAGTGGTGCCAGTCTGTTTTCTGGAATTGCTCTCATTTTGATCATCTCTGTTGCAATTCAGTTTTGTAATCTCAGCGATTTTATGAGAGCTGGGCAAACCCACTGTAACAGACTTACTGCTCCCACTGGCCATTGCTCAGGCAGAATTTAGGTGCATACAAGGGTTTATTCGGAGGAGTAACGCAAAGCTCGGTGTGCTTATTTTATACCTGTGGAACAAATTGAACATTTGGGCTCGTAATCTACCTGATTTATACAGACAGACAGGTAGCTGGGTGCATACTCACTTTGATTTGTACCAGTGAAATAGGGAATGCCCTGCTGTAAATTCACTCCATAATTTCTAAACCCCTCATGATAGAAAAGGAAAAAATATTCATGAAGCAGGAAAATATGTTATTTTCTCAGCTACAGCTAAAATTATTTATTAGAATTATAGCCCGGGGAAAGAAAAGACTGCAGAGAGGTCAGAACTGCCTTGTATGTTTTGACAAACATTGCAGCTACCCATATGCCATGGATCTAATTTCATCTCCCATCTATTCACATAAAATGGCAATGCGAAAGTGCAAGGCTAGAGCTCTATTTAAAACAAAAGAATAAGCTACCAAGAAAAAATGGTAATAGGTTTGAGTCAGGCACTTCATGTCTCATTCAAAGGGAAAGGTGAGCTTATGCTATAAATCATCTTACAAAACTAATGGGAAAATCTCTTGCACAATTTAAAAAAAGGTGGCTATTATCAAACTTAGTATTATCCAGTCTGGGCAACAGTCAGCAACTGGTGCTGCTGAGCTCCTGTGCAGGCAGCCCCCTCCTTGCCAGCAGCACTGCTCTCTGCCTAGGGAAATGCTCGACCTCCCCAAGGGCTGCGTTTTCACCCCATGCTTTGCTGGGGCCCAGGAGGCTGCTCCGAGTCCCAGCCTTGTCTGAAGACTTGTTAGGATGAGAAAGTGAAGTGGGACATACATTTCATCCTCCCAGTGCTCTCTGAGGCACGCCGCCATTCTGAAGTTGCCTGAGGAGACGAGAGCCCCAGGAAAGCACTTTCTGTGCAAATATTTTGAAAACTCAAAGTTTTACAGCTTATAAAATATTGTGGCTGCTGACAGGGAAGGATTGGATTTAGGTTTTAGGAGCTGCAAAGCCAATGACATGAAGTTGAAGGAGGTCTCTGCTCCTTCCAGCAGGAAATGGCCTTGCCGTGTGAAGATGTGTTTGCCATATAGCAACTGTGCTCTCTCCCTTAATTATGCTCCTGGCCTCCAACCTCAGCGCATAAACAAGCAAATGGATGAAAGGCTGTAGAAAATAAGTTCCCAAACGTCCTCCAATCTAAGATATTTTAGCAGAAGGCTGTTTGCCTAAACTGCTTCCAAGCAGAGGAGACGGGGTTTAAGAGGGAGAGAAAGGACAGCAGGACAGCAGGGCTTGAAGAGGGGTGCTCCTCTTTCTCTCAAATTAACTAACCTTCTTACAGCTGATTTTAGTGAATCTAATGTAGCTCTTAGAACAAAAACAGGAATGGCGTACAGTTCACCTTTATTCTTGGATATCTATTCAGTCCCATGATTAGTATTATGTCTACTGTAGAAGACCTCTTTCCAGGCAGGCAGCTGTGATGGTCAGCGAGGACATGCTAAATGGATGACACACAGAAAGGGCAGAGATGGTTGGGAATGGAAAAATGGCAGCAACAATACAAGGGAGCTGGAAGAGGAAGGCTAGCTGCAATTCTCCTATTATCCCTGTTATGACATTCCCCTGTAAAGATGAGAAAGTGCTGCTGTTCAGTGCTGCATATCAACTTTTCCTCAGAGAATGATGCCCTTTGGGCACAGAAAGTTCTAATTTTGGTGTTCTGACACTCACCTGAATCCTTCCTGGGGTCAGGGAAGCTGTACTGACTTTTTGCTTTGGCTGCTCCATTTTGCAGTTAATCCCAGGTGCCACGAGAAGGACATCTCAGTGATGTCCCTGGGTCAGCCTGAAGCTCCCTGTACAATGATTACTATACATTTAGGAAACGTGAGGAATTTTGTTCAGAGAGCTCGGAAGCATTCTGAATATGTATCCACTGGCCCACTTCTGTTCTGGAGAGAGAAATGTCAACACGCACATTCAGGGGCTGAGAGTTGCTGATGCACTCCGGCTCTGACACCAGCTTCTATCTTGTCCTAGAGCAAATCATGTCAGCACTATCTGATCCCTTACCTCCGACACAGCACATGATGTATCCCACAAACAGCAGAAATGGGATTCTCACACTGTTATAGGTTTCCAGGCTGGTGAAAGCACACCAATCATCTACTCTCACCTGCACAACACCTGCACACCAGGAGACCTTTGCCTGGTAACTTTGGTCCCCTGCCCATAAGCTGTATTTCAGATACAAAACACGATGCAGGAAAACGCCCCACTTGGTTTAAGGATCTGGAGTGACTGCATTTCCATCACATTCCCAATAAGTTTGTTCAATACTTAATAACCGTCATGGAAACGTGCTTGCATTTCCCTTGTAGGCTGAGCTCCTCCAGCTTCAGCTCCACTTTCTCAGTCTCCTTTTGCCTTTTTTGTTTTAAAAGCCTCCACTATGCCATCAGCAATGTCTCAAACGTGTGGGCAACATCTCAAACCTGTGGGCTTAAGCCTTTGCCTGGACTGTGTAATTTCACAAGTGGAGTTATGTTAAATTTCTCAGCTCCTAAATCATTCATGTGGCTCCTTTCTGAACTTCAATTTTATTTTATTTTATCTTTTAAACATAAACTAGGATTATACACCATGTTCAATACTGGCTTTATAAAGCATCGTAAGGAAATGATACTAACTGCCTACAGTTATCTGGTAGCCTTGTGTCTGTTCTTTTAACTCACATAAACGTTACCAATGCCTATATAGCTACATACCCCCTCCACATACTCTCTGGCTCCACATTAAACACACTTGAATGCTGAAAGTTAAAATTCAGGAAATATTCAGACTGCGGGATGTTAGTTTTTTTCTCTGTGTCTGTAAATCATAGATAAACACAGCTTGTGGAGAATCCTCACCTTGATAGCTACAATAGCATTTTATCCAGATTTTCTTCCTTTTTTTCTCATTTACTGTGACTGTATCTTAACTGCCCATCATTAAGCACCTCTGTAAAAGCATGCCTGTCACTTGGGCTGTCTACAGCATTACAACCTCAGCTGTGTTGCAGGTAACCCAATGGGTTTTGTTACTGACCACCTGGAGACAAGGGGTCTCTAAGGCTGGGTCAGAGCTCATCCTTGAGGAGGAGACTCAGTGCTTGGAATCATTCTTCAGACTGGGGAAGCAAACATTTGCAGTTGTAGTGACTGAGAAAGTAGGTGAGATGATTTTGAAAGTGTCACAGTGTGTGAAATGTGACTGCACAGGGTTGGGTTCAAGGCAGATCTTCATCTATTCTTTGAGTTCTGCTGACGCTTCCCTTTGAGGCTCAGCCTTTCCCTTGTGTTTTCTCACATCAGCACAACTGACGGACTGAATTGACTTCTGTGCATCTGATTTACAGGTTTCAGTTCTTCAACATTTTATTGTGCCAGTCTGTAATTACAGAGTTCTAAGTTCTGGGAGCCCAAGGACCGTGCCAGTGAGTTTTAAAACAAGTTCATATGGAGCCTCATTCTGCAATGCAGCCACACGTGAGACAGGGGCACACACACGTGCAGAAGAATGGTCAAGGCTGTCTGAAAGCCACTGTGAAACTGACTGCAGCTGTGACATGCAGAAATTACTGGTATCAGTGTAATACAGCACTTTGCTTTTCTGGGAACATAATGATACGCTATCCTTCAGTTTTGCAGCCCTCAACTGGAGCAAGCAACATTACTCTCATTATTCATACCACAAAACTGAGGTACCGAAAGGTGAGATGATTTCCCCAGATTCACACAGCAGACGTGGCACGTTCCTTCCTACTCAAGCCATTACTTATCTGCCTAAAATGTGAAGGCTTTTCAGTGGGACTCAAACCTATGCATCTTTATGAGGACTAGGAGGCTGCTGTGAGGAGGCTGTTCCTGCTTAATGCAGCTCAGGTATAAACAGCACAGGGCTGGGCCTTGATGCTCTTAACACTTCCTCTGGGCGGCATCCCAAGGCAGGAGGACAGTGTCTTCTCAGCCCATGCTCACCACAGCTGTGAAGACCTCTCACTTAAAACACTTCAGTTCCTTGAAGAAGACACGAAACCCAAAGGGCTGTGTCTCTTATCTGTCTCTTAGCATCCAAAGCAGAAGTGAGGAGTGATCGCAGCGTGGCTATTTCTTCGGCTGTGAGCTCTGTGCCCTGGAGGTGGCGGCAGTCCCCTTCGTTGGTACTGCTGCACACCGTGTGCTGAACACTGTGCACTGTATGCTGTATGTGCACTGTATGCCACAGAAAACGTTTACGTGCCTGTCTACCACGCATTTTAGCTCTGAGCATCCCCAGATTTTAAAAGGAGAGTCCCACTGAAGACCCAGAAATTTGTTCTTGAAAGCACGACTTTGGTATCTGGATGGTGTAAAAACTCAGTTGCATTACAGGTGGTGTAGGTAACTGGCAAAACAACAATTACCTGTTCTAAACTATAGCTTTCAAGTACAAGAAGCAGGATAGATGCAGCCATACAAACACACACCATTTATGACACATACAATAAGAAGAAAAGTTCTCACCATATAATGAGCAGTAGGTTAGAAATCATGCCGTCAGACACTTAATCGTATTATTAATACCTATCCTGAGTTACTGGCTTATATATGGCACAATACAAGAAGGCACATACACCAATGGGCACATTGGTCATGCTTCCTCTGCTTGTGCTGCATTTTGCATTTGGATGCATTCTACTCAGCAACTTTCTTTTCAAGTTTCTACTTGCAACTTTCTTTTTCAATACTGGCCTCAAACATAGTGAAGGGAAGAATTTATTTATCCTCTATCTCTAGTGATTGATAGACAAAGGACTGTTCATTAGGTCATCAAATATTGCTTCTTATTTTCATGCTGTACTTGCTATAACCCACGTTCTCTTCTCCATCTCATTCTCCATAGAAGTATACATGCACACTTGTGCTTTTGTTTCACTTTGTTTTGATTGTCAATCTTTTAGTTTTAAGCCTTGTTTTGACCAGTAGTTTTAACCACGTTGGCAATAGCAGGACTGATGGCCCCAGGGGCACAAGCTTAATAGGTATGATGAGCCAATCCAATAATTCTCAGCTGCCTAGAGTATTGGTCCTGCTTCCTTTCCAGGTGTGCACCCTGCAGCTTGTCTGCTCCAGATCTTGTGCTTATTGACCTGCAGGGAGCTGACTCAGCCCACTGTGTGCGCAAAGAGCAAAGTGAATATTTCTGACCACATGAGCAACCTGAAAGTGGCTCAGAGAGGTGCCATGTGAGGACAGCACTCCCCCTTTGGGAAGGAGAATGCTCTGAGTAAGACTGACTCAGTCAACACATCTAACCGTGAACTCAGCACCACTCATAGCTGTAAATAACAGGATTAATGCTCACTATTGCTGGCAGCTACCCTTTCATTTTTCCACGGGCAGCAAAGGCTGGGAAATGCTTCTCCAAACAGATCAGTGTAACCACATCTCATAGCACACTGAGTGTCTTTTCCTTGGCTCCAAAGAGTGAAATACCGGAGACTATATTGTCCTACATTGCTGAAACAACTTTGCTAGGTAGGGGACACAACAGTGCCCACTCAAGCTTTCACATTGTTCAACAACTTTTTTTTTTTTTTTTCTTCTTTTTTTGCTGTTGAGACAAATGATGAGACCCTAAGCCAGCTCTGGACACTAACTGATGCTGGTCCCTCAGGTGTCTGATTCCTGTGGTCTGGAAGCCAGCACTTCAAATTCTTCCTGCTGCTGAGGCAGTTCCAGGTCAGACAATTAAAATGGAGGGAAATAACGAACGGGTTATCAGAATGATGTGACTTTAAAACTGATGGTTCACAAACTGCTTGCAATTAAATATTTCATTGCACAGGTAAAGCTGTAGTTCCCTAAGGTACCAGTCATAGTAATTATCATTAATCTTTTGGGTTAGCAGTGGGCTTTTAAAAACCAGTTCCTGGGCAGAATGTAGCACTCAATAAATCAAACAGTTGCACGATTTTTGGTCACCAACTCAAACATTTTGAAGTAAAACTGCTTTGCCTTCTACAGTTGTTCAGCCTTTGCCTTATACCCTCATGCGGAGAGCCCCCAAAGACTATGTGATTTCTAACAGCATCACAGAAAGTATGCTTTGTGTGTAAGCATTATACTCCTGCACTTGGAGCTGCTCTCCACATGCACTTTGCTCAGTGAATAAGTTAGAACAAGTCTGGTGACTTCTTCTCATCTATCTCAGTCTATCCTGACACTGTTGGCACTTCAACTACACCATGAATGGCTCGAAACCTGAATTCCAAGGAATGCGAGAGAGAAATAAAGCAGCAATTAACTTACAACATGAGGATATCGGTACGCTGATGGCCAGAATGATCCAGGCAATGTCCATCTTGCTGAGACAGATGGTAGCTCTGTGCTGGGGCTTGTCTCCCTCAGTGACATGGGAGATATTTCCCTGCACCCCAGGTTTCCAGGTCCCGGCAGGAACCAGCCTGTTGAGGAAGTTTCCAGTCGCGGTGGAACCAGCAGTGGACATGGAGCTGGATGACCCCGTGGCAGGCATGGTGGAGACAGTGCTGCCCAGTGAGGTTGTGTTCGTCACCAGGCCCTGCTGTGTTGGAGCAGTGCCCTCGAGGTCCCCCACTGCCAGGGAGGAGATGTTGACATCAAAGCTGGGCTGGACTGAGTGACCGGCTGCTGCTGGTGCAGTTCCAGGGCCAGAAAACAAGGGGACATTTGTACTGAGATTCAAGGTTACCCAAGAGTTGTTTTTGCTCAGCATATCCCATACACCATAGTGGGTGGGTTTAAAAGGCACCGACACTGCTTCGGGATCAGTTGGCGGTCCAGCAGTTGTGGTGGCAAACTCTGCTTTCTGCACAACTCGCTCGGCCCCATTCCCTTGCTCTACTTCCCTAAGGCTTCCCGAGGTGTCAGGGTGGGGAGAAAGGTCTGAGGGCGTAGTTCTGGCCAACCCTGTGCCATTGGGGTCACTGGAGGTTGCGGTCTGGGACTGAAAGGGATGGTCTGTGAAAGGGCTCCTCAGGGTAGGGAAGGGAGAGTGCAGGGTTGTCTTTAGGTAAGGTTCTGAAGACTCTGTGAAGTTGCCTTTGAAAATCTGGAATATTTTCCCTTTGGGGCGAGTCTGTCCTGAGTACAAAGCACTCTGGTTATACAAATGATATGTTTCCTTTTCGCCAACACGAGGGCTGCTCGCCTGTGTTTGAGCAGTGGAAGCATTGCTCCCTGCCAGGCTGACAGGATGGGGGACGGCGCGAGCGGAGGTGGGGACGGGCTCTGCCGTGTGGCGGTCCTTGTGGCGAGGCGTCGTTCCCATGGCTGTGACAGTGGTAGTGTCCATCAGGAGGCCCTGAGAGGAGGATACAGCAGGAGACAGTACCTGAACAGAAAACACCAGCTCTTCCGTCAGTGCCAAGATCAGTAGAACACCTGGAGGAAGAAACAGAAAGGGTGAGACACAGGGGAGGGACAAGAAGATGGAGGACAGCGTGGCTGTGTGCTTGTGCTTTGCTCCTCCCAGATGACAACCAAGCTGGCAGGAAAGCCTACCTTCCTTGTGCCCCGGAAAAGAAGAGTTAGTGCCTCTGGGAATTGGAAGAGAAATAGATCTGCAGTGTAGTAGTGAGATGGGAAGGAGAAGGCTGCACAGAATCTCTGTGGTGAAGGAAGAAAGGGGCTTGCCATGTGGGTATTTTAAAGCATCATACATAGCTGTAGGTGACCCCCATGAAGAAGATACAAAGCATCCTACTCTTCAGTGGTAGAAACAAAAGATATTTTCATCTTTGTTTTGGCCAAAGGCCTCCGGATGAATGGCCATATCATGATGGGGAACCTTAGTCTGCTCATTATTTTGGCTGCAAAATCCTAAAGTTGGCTGCGTCCAGTCTTGGATGCCATTATGCAATCTGTTCTTGAGAGAGCAGCTGCTTAGCCCTCACTGAAAATTAGGTCAAGAAGGGATGTGCTATGAATGGACTTCCTAGCTTATGATGCACCCTTAGAAACTTGGGAAATCTCATCTCTGATCTCAGAGTATGAGATGTGGAAAATCCACAAACGTCAAAAATAAACAAGAAAATGTAACTAACAAAGACATTTTAAAAAGCCATGTGATTACTGAGGATTGAACCATCTAATACAACTGCCCCTTTTCAGATACTCACACACAAATTTTTGTTTGGGTCCCGTTCTATACTTATAAGTGCTGTGGGATTTGATTCTGTGAGATTTGCCTCCCACCTGCCTCTGTAGAGCACGTTGTTTCATGAGGTGCCAGATTCACGCCACTGGGAACATCGATTCTTACATCTATTCAGAGTCCAGTTAATGGACATGGGCAGCTGCAATAGCATAAGGCTCTCCAGGACGCAGGGCTAACATGCTCTGAGTTAGTGTGACCTGCAGGAACCACATCAATCACATGTCACCATTTCCATATGTGGAAACTGCCAAGTGTCATGCAGACCTCTGCCCACTCTGCACAAGGGATGAGTCTGTTTTGCACAGTCCACTGAGCATCATCAGATGGCACCATTAGCACACTACTAGTGTGAATTTCAGCCCAGGATCTCAAAGGAAAAGGTGACACTGTCTTAAAAAAACCAGGGAGATAAGTTCACCAGAACTGCAGGACCCCAAACAGGGTAAGGATCTTCCAGACAAGACTGTAGAGTGCCTGCCTGCACATTCCCCACCCTCTGTGCCTCCAGGTTTGCCAGCTCTCCCTGTCAGTGTTGATATGCCATTTACTTCTACCTTACAAGGGAATACCTGCAGTGGGCACCAGCAGAACATTGGAAATGGGAATGGGGCAGTCTCTGATCAGGTGCCCACTGGGTCTGAAGGCTTAGCCAGAGGCAAATGCCATGAAATGTGTGTATTCTGACTCAATACACGTAGCAGAAACTCACCAAAGGAGCAGTACTTATCCCTCTCATCCAGCTAAGAGCGATGCTTTGATCACCAACCATCATTTCTGAAGCAGAACAGCACGGAGCTCTACAACCACCAAAATTCACCTCACCTTGCCACAGTTGCCTCCCACTCCTTTGCAGGGCATCCTGAAGATCTGAGCACTTCAAAGAACACTGACTTAATAGTGCAGTGAGAGCCACTTACAAGCAGTGCACTTTCCCAATACCTGATGCTAAAATTAGCTCATATTTTTTTATTTCTGAAATAAATGCCTGTCGAGTAAGTGATCCTTGGGGATACCGCTTCAAAATTCCTAGCCTATCACAGACAGTATGCTCATAAAAGAATGCCTAGTCAAGGAGAAAAACATATTCTGTACATTGAAGTGCAACCCAAAGATCAGATTGTGGTGTATTCGTGGAGCATCACTTTTGGAAATGAAAGGCAGGAGTCATCTTCACATTTTTGGCAGCACTCACTCTGAGGTCAAGGTCAAAGCAGATATTTCTGTGTCCATATGGCTCGTATTGCATGCCAAGACAAGTTGCTGCTACAGAACAAATACGAAGAGGAAAGGATGAAAAATTATTTTGGGTTTGGTGTGTGGAGATAATGTTTCAGGAAACTTTAGGCCTGCTGTTCTGGGCACACATGACACAGGGCACTGGCAGATCTCAGGACACACGAGATTGCAAGGATTACGGCAGTCTTTGTGCAGCTACTTTCCTTCACACCTCACACAGAGAAAAACCTCCGTATTGGATTAATGCTTTTTTATTTTCTGCAGGATATTCCTCAAGTAACAAGGAAGCAGTCACCTCTTCTGCATGCTGTGCCCCGAGGTCAGCAACCCTCATCTTTGGCTAAAAGCCTACTATCCATCCCTACCACTTGAAATGCAGATAAATCAAAAGCCTGCAGCTGCGAGTGTTTATGATCTCTCAGGGGCAGCCTGTTGTGGTAGCAGGCCGCCATGCATCAGGCCTGGGAAGCCACATACACTTAGCTAGTACCTTTATAAGACTTGTAAAATGTTAGTAACTATTCAAAGGAAATGCTACTCTGTCATAAGCCACTTATTTGACAATAAAAAATAACACTGATAACATTCGGCTCTCTCAGGCTGTGACAGTCAGCTTCTGCTTGTCTGCTGGCCTCCCTTTAACAGTCCCTGCAGGACCACCACGGCCCCATCAGCTGCAGCTCTGTAGGACATTTTTATACTTGGATTAGCAGGCAGCAGTAACTCTCTCAGAGACAACCAGAGCTAATGTGTGTCCATAACTACTTAAAACATATTTGGCTTGTAGATCATTGTAAAAATAGCTGGTGCTGTATATTTAGGGAAAACCAGCTGGTAATAATGACTTCACAGTGGGCTCTGCTGGTCCTTTTAAGCAGAACTGGCATTCTAATTGATAAACAGCCAATTGGAAAGCAAAAGTGAAGTTGGAATCCGTATGTTCAGCGCCATCCATGCAGGGACATCTAAGCATGGGCTGCTGGGATTTGCAGTTGCCTGGGTGCCCAGAGCTCTGGCTTGGATTACTTGAAGGTACAAAGGGAATATTATTATGGTCCCTGATATCAAACTTCCCTGTTTGGCAACTGTGGCCTGAGCCCAGGAAAATGGTTTACTGAATTTCTCTACCAAAGCATTCATCACAGAAAGGGGCTTAACCAAACCCTCCAGACTTCCTCCCTCCCCAACCTTGCTCTGCGTCTCAAATGGCCCTGCACTAAGGATCGGGCCCCCAGCTTAGCCACGAGCAGATTACCACTGAAATGAAACCTATTGGTTGGTATAAAGTTGTCATGGCCAAAGCGATGACATCCCAGATGATACAGTACATAGGCAGATGGTCTTGGTCAGCTCAAAGCCCAGTTCTGCAGCCTTTGCCAAAATCCTCCAGTCCCGGCTGCTGGAGACTCCTCGGTCTGACCTTACTTAGGACACAAGCTCTTTGAGGTAAGAACTGGCAGCCCTTTCTATATGTTGCCATCATGTGGCAATAAAGACTGATATAAGTACGTTATAGCAAAAAATAATTAATAATTATATTTTCAAAGGTCAAATCACATCACTAGTTTTTGGTGGTTTTTTTTTTTTTCTTCAGGAAGGGCCATTTCTAAGTTATAGGAGGAGCTCATGCTCAAGAGGGGTCATAGTGGTTTGACTTTTAAATGCTGCATGTCAAATTCCCACTTTTGGAGTTCAAATTTATGACTGCATTAAAACCATTCAACCCTGATGAGAAGGTTCAATGGCCTAATGTCTCAGCAGCCTGAACTGTGCCATCCCGTGTTTTTGCATACAGTACCAAGAATTGAATGTTAAGTACAAAATAAACGGACTCAAGGATGAAGCACAGCAGAGTGACAGTAAAGCGTACAGAGAGGATCAGTGTGTGTTTAGCCATAAAACACACACATTTATTGACAACATGGTGCAATGGTTCCAGTCTCAACAGGACCTTACTGCAGTGCTTCTTCCCATTGTATTCTCACAGGATGAGCCCAGAAATGATGTGTACAGTTTTGCACATCAGAAAAATGAAGAAGCTCCCACAACAGCAGTTTTTAAAAAGACTGGACTTGATGTCCTCAACAATATCAAGGAAGCTAAATGCCCTTTAGAGATAGGAGCCAGGGCTGAGTTTCTCTGAATCAGAAAAATGAAGCAACTTAGGCCCCAGCAGCTCAAGTTCTTTCACCATTTTATCTCAAGACCTCAGCAGTCCTTGCCAGTATGAGGTCCTGGTTTCAGGTGGGAGTTAGTACCTCTCGGTGCTGCACTGGCTGTTTTGTGGGCACACTGTGTGCCACCATTCTGCATGGGATGGCAGCCGTGTGTGCAGCTGCCAGGTCAGCTCTCGCATTCAGCCTCCCTGGGGCACCACCGCTAAACAACACAAACTTATATAACTCATGATCTGAGCCCCATGGAAAGGTTCCCAATGGCTTCAGCAAGCTTTGGACCAAGCTCTAATTGCTGAAGACACAGTGGAAACTTTTGAGCTGCACATTCACATTTTCTACAGCCAATGAATATGCACAAAGGGCTCAATCTGGCGCTTGACCCTTTCTGGCCTCTGCTACCTCAGGCATCGCAGCAAGACAGATAAAGCCACCCTGAGCAGCACTTGGCAAACATTTTTCCTCTAGGAAGTCAGGAGAGCTTTCTGTGCAGATACGTACTGCTGGAGTCATTATTTCACACTGCCGTGGGCAAAGGAGGCACAGGGAGCAGCTTTACAAAGGACCCATTATCCACGGATCCTGGGGCCAGGACGCACGTGGGCAGTGTGCAGGATCTGGAACTCCCCATGCTTCTGACCACCTCATCACACTTAGTGATGGTGAGGGTCCTGCAAAGCCTGCTCAGAGCACCAGCAACATTATTGTTGCAGAGAAAGCTTTCTTCCCAACACAATTAACATATCATGCAGCTCTCCGCAAACCCAAAACATTATAGGCAGCAAAATGGATCGTTAATAGGTGGAAACTGCATAGAAAGTGCATATGATTATTTTTGTTATGGTCATTTTCTTTGCAGTCTCTCAAAGCAATGTGATTTTCACACACAGCGCAGCAGCTGCTGTACAAACAAAGAGTTAAGCAAATGTCATCCCTACAACTGGTGGAGGAACCGAGGGAAGAAAAGTAGGTTACTCTGCATAGAAAATTTCTCTTCTCTGCCTATCAGTGGCTGTCAGGCCAGCACTCACAGGTATTGACTTACAAGTTATTGTCTGCTTTCCCTTGTAAGCATGAGACAGTGCGATCAAGCCCAACTTCAGTACCCAAAGTATTTGATAAAATGTACAGAATGAGGCACATGGAGTAACAGCTGTATTTGCAGTAATGTAGCACAGCATCAGCAGAAGCTCTGGAAATCACATGTATAAACACCAATTAAACAGTGCTCACTGACATTCCCTGTGAAACAACATTAATGGTAGCTATGGTTTTCATGTAGCAAGTATGTCACGGTCCTTTAAGAACACAAAAACACTGCTGAACACCATTATTGTTCCTAAGGTGAATTTCCATCAGGGATTTCAAGAGACTGACTCCGCACATAATAACTCATTTCTGGTCCTCCAGGCATCTCCACAATGAGTGATACAAACACTACAGCCTCATGCAGTTACAGAGCAGGCATCTCTCTGTTCATTCCCCTCCTGCACTGATGACTCTCAGATAGCATGGGTATCCGTGTCTTAGAAATGCTTTTGATCTCCTATTTATCTAAATACATACAGACATCCAAGCTGTTGATCCTCCCAGAAAGGCTCACTGACAACCCCGGACAACGATAATTATTGAGGGGAGGATAATAGAAAGAAAGAACATGACTCCAGCTGCTCAAGATAATCACTCACCTGAAAATATCATTTGGACTTGTCAGCAGACATCCTCACCTTCTCACATCACACAGATTTGGAAGCTTCATCGCTCAGTAGAGAAAGGAAAAATGCATCTTCTCCCTAACGAGGCAGCTGCAGGCAGGAGTTGCTGTTATTGTTGGAACTGGTTTGGAGGAATGAGGACAGAGACAGCCCAGGCAGGCGTGTCTTGCAGGGCTGTGCAGCGAGAGAGCTCGCTCCTTTATGAGTACCTTTGGAACTGCAAAGATCACTTACGGAGCCAGTCCCCCTCTCTCTGCAAGCAGATCGAAGGGCTGCTTGGTATTCCAGCTTGGTTCCCCATCAAGTCCAGATACAGTTTGTCTGACACGGGTCTATTCAGACGCCAGAGGATTGCTGGCAGTTCTCGTTCTCTGGGAACAAAACAGCAACAAGCACCCCAGCTGCACGTCCTTGTGAGACTGCTCCTTCCCTCTTTCGAGGCAGAGTGCCCTCCCTCCAGTGCAGCAGTGAGCTTTTTGTGTCTGGATGGATTTACAGATCCACCTCCTGCTTCTGCACCCCCACCAGATTTTCCACTCCCTTCAATTCTCCCTAATGGTATTAATAATCCTGTCAGAGGAAAATACGTGGAATGAAATAGGGATCCTCTTCTCTCCTTCTTTGCCATCAAAAGACATGTTCTATATTTTATGATATTTCCATTCCTCAGTGATGAATGGGTAGATTCTACTTTGTACCTATCAAATAAGTCCACAAATCCTGTGATTCTTAAAGTCATAATCCTGCCCACCTTCTGCTCTGGCACAGCTGACTGTCTGGAATTACACACAGCCCAAAGAACACAGAAATGTGCCCCGTTCATCCAAATTCCTGAGAAGGCATGGGCAAATGCTGAGTGCAACAAGTTGGGGGCTGCTGGAAATCCCCCAGTAATCCCTGCTCCTCAGTCTTTGATTCAAAGTCCCCATCACACTCAAACAGCCCAAGCAATTTGTTACATGGGACCTCACAGAATTTGTCCCTAATATTTTGCTACTGAGCAAAGCCAGTTCTCCCTTCTCTCTTATCATATGGGTTCACAAAGGAGTGACACCACGACAACAGGTTTGAGGTTTGGCAGCGCCAACAGCAACAGGACCTCGGAGTGTGACCCCAGTGGTGACTTTAGGAGCATACAGTCCCTACGAGGAAGTCTGGGCAGGTGCATATACCATATCACAAGTGTATTTTTCCCCTATTTACACAGAGTATTTTCACAACCACGATTATTTCATGGAGGATGTGCAGTGATGGAGTACAAACATTAATCTCAGATCTGCTTTGCATTTCTGTGCTCTTGTGCTGACATTCCTTTTCTCCCTGCCATGTGCAGTTCACTTTTCATCCCTAAGGCTGCCAGTCTGAAGGTTCCTCTAAATAAAGATACTCAGTGCATTATAGAAAAAATTCTCTTTACAAATATCAGCTTGTTTAGCAGTTTCTGGAACTCAGGGTTATTAAGAGCTTGCTGCTGAAACAATGATTGAGCATGAAGCTGCAGCTGGTGTAACAGGAGAGCCGTGCCATGTATTTTAACCTTTGCTGGAGGATTTGCCACATCTGTAAGCAGTAACTCAGCACAGACTTCTTCCCTGTGTGTTGTCATGGATGGAAACATATGACTTAAAATTGCAGATTGTCATTTGGAATTTCACATGAAAACTGCTCACAAGGACAGGCGCCCTGTGCATTCCCTTGTCCAAAACCACACAGAACAAATCGAAAATAATGTTAAAAGCACACAGGTCTTCCCCACTCTGACAGCTTCCCCTTCACACAAAGCTTGTCCAGCCCCAGCTTTGCAAATGTACATCCCTTCCTTTGCAGCCTTTGCTTGGCAGCAGTTTTTGTTGGCAGGATGCTGTTGCCAAGGGAGACAGAAAGGATGTGCAGCTGGCTTCTCTTTCACCTGCACTTAGTGCTGCTGATCCTATTTATGTTGCTGCAGAACCTCTGGCTTCTGAGAGACCTACTATCAATGTCACCGGACCTTCTGAAGAGTTTTGACAATGACACAAATAGCCAAGGCCTCTGATGAAAAGCTTAAAATAGGATCTTGCCAAAGAGAGGGTGTAGTTGATGTCATGGATGCTGACTCAAGCAAGGGTATCCATTTCACAACCAGCAATAAAAAGGGGGAAAAGAGGATTTAGAGCCATCTTAGCAATGGTTTCTGACAGCTTCCCAAAGCAGTGAGTAACCTCACTATGCCAAAGTTAGATGCCTGAGGTAGCTGTGGCTCTGGCAGGCAATTCACCTCATCATGAAGTATCTCTGAGCTGCCACAGGTTGACCTGCACCCTAGAGGTGCTCTCTCTTACTCTGATGAAAAGGAGTCCTATAGGAGATGATAAACCTTAACTGGATATCCACCTTCCAGATGATGAATGTTAGGTGAAATTAATCCCACCCCATGTCCCTCTATCTATTTAGATGGCATCGTCATGAAGCAAAAAGAGGATTTGTTCAGAAAAATAAAGGGATTAATAAAAGTGGTGTCTGAAAAGGTAAAACACAGTCTATGTATTGTGATACTTTCCAGCAGAGGAAGTCTTACCACTTTGGACATTCATAAACAGCTTCTTCTCTACACAGGACACAGCGTTAGAGAGCAGCACCTCATCGGCATGAAGTGTGGATGAGGGCAGGGGTTGGAGCCTTACTATGGTGATGCTTTAGGAAGCACTTTTTCCCATACTAGAGGGTAAATGGACAAGCCCTGTCCGTTTGAAGCATGCTGTCCATGATCTGTGCCTGACCCTGCATGCACAGTTGGTGCCTGCTGACCTGGAGAGCAGTGGTGGTGTGGCAGAGCTTCTTGGTGTGCACTCCTTTCCAAATCCTTGCAGTTTTAAGTAACCAAGTCACAGACTTCTGATTCCAGCACCAGGAGACATGTCTTTCCCCAAACTAATTTCTTCGGGGCTGATCCACCAGCTCTTACTAATTTACACCAACTTACCTATCAATCAAGAACATTCATTCTAGATTCAAGATAGTCCTTCATTACAGCACAGTCATTTTTAGCTTGTCTATCTGAAGGAAATGTGATTTATTACCAGGTTCTCCTTCTTTTTGTCCCTTTTCCCCATAACTTTGCTCCATGGCTGATTTCAAGTACTGTAACATGCTATATAAAATCTGGCAAGGAGGCAGAATAGAGAGCCCGACTTGTGGATCCCCATGCTCTGATGCTGCAAACATTTATTTCCCCACTTGCAAAAGCTGTGCTCCAGTTTTCTGGTTGGAGTTACAAAAACATTGATGCTGCAGCCAGACAGAATGTTACAGCTGTGCACAGCCTGTCTTCTACAACCCCTTAAGGTATTTCAGTCCTTTCATCTGTTCACGGAAAGTAATGTGGGTGATTTATTACTTATGCCCCCTTCAAACTCATTATTACCTCCAAGTGCCTGGTTATCCCTGGGTTCAATCTCAAATGAAAGCTTGTAATGAGGAGCCTTCACTGATTTGTTATGAGAACGTAACACACAATTAGAAAGCAACTTGGGCATAAACTATTACATTTATGGGCAAGAAATCTTCACTTTGATTTTTGACCATTGCTCAGTTTAAGGAAAAGGGACACTGTGCTTCAGAGACAGTAAATGACCTGCTAAGGGCTTGTGCTGTTACTCACTGTCTCTGTGAATGCCTTTACCTTTTGGGCAAGTGAGAACCAAACCAAGTCAGGATCAAGGAAGTCAGCATTTTCAGTATGGGAGAAGGCTTCTAGCTTTGGGGAAAAAATGTGATTGTGACTAATTCCCAGGGCTGACTATGGATGTGAGATTACACTTAAAGCAGCCAGAAAGGCTGCAATGTGAGAGCCTTGCTATCTGCTGAGTTCTAAGGGGCTGGGAAAGCCTCTGGAGTGGGTGAATGTAAGGCTGCTAGAGAAAAAGTGAGTTGTGATGCTCAGTGCTGTCTAAACCCTGACAGTGGCCGGGCTGTACGTAGTGTAAGGATGTACCCAGAGAAAAGGGTGGGATCAAGTTCCATTCTTGAAAATATCAGCTGCTCACTGCAGGGATCAGGAAGGTCTGTTTTGTTCTATGAGGTGATTTGAAAGATTATACAGGTATTGAGATATGGATTTTTTCTGCCAACCTTTGAAGCTAGGTATTGGCTGGGAAGGAATGACGGTCCAAGGCGCTGCAGTAAATCATAGGTTCTTGTAAGTAAGGTCACAGCAGCTGCTGGATATAATTTCTGCTAACAAGAGCAGACTCTGCTGCTTGTATTTCGGTATCGTTGCTCCTGAATGAAATTCAATAGCTGGAGATATGCAGTATCATACACAAAGAACACCAGGGTGAGGAGGTGATACAGTTACTTGATTAGTCAGAGGATTAGTAATTCTACTAGAAATATGAATGACGTTGCAATAAGGACCTCACTTCAAAAAATATGCTCTGTCAACTCATTTCTGCAACTCATACTCCCTGTTCAGCACAAATGCTGTTACACAATGCAGAGCAATGTTTCAGCCTTCCATGTGGATGGCACTTTTTACATGCACGCTGGCCATTTTAAAGAATTCCACTACCAATATCTGTGTATTGCTTCTGTATGTTATTTTGAGCATGCTTTGGTCTTGCCTTTCCATCTGCACACACTGCATGTCCAAAACACCTTTTGCAGTCAGTGAAGGTTACAAAGACTTTACAAATCAGAGACAAGTAAAATCACTGATTTTCAAGTGATTTTCTGTTCTTACAGGGGTACTTGCATGAAGTGTGTACTGAAAATACATATGGATAAAATTTTAAACATGAAAACCTTTCCTTGAGCCCTTGTTTAAGTGTTCACAGTGGACTTGAGTCATTGGAGTTTCACCCTGCCTCACATGGGACAGGTGGTGCTGTCACATCTTTCTTTGAACCAACGACACAGAATCACTGTTGAGACAATACTACTAATAATCATAAGCTCTATAGTAGCATTATTCACACAGTACAAGTTACCTATTTTATTTGTCTCTTTCCTTCTTTCTGGCTAACCCTGCCTCTATATACAGAAAAGAATCTACTCCACCCACTCCTGAAATGCCATCAACTCTGCACCTGGTTTTATTTTGGAAGGAAATTGTATTGACAGCCCTAAACCTTCTGATTATTCACGCACCAGCCCTTGTGAAGAGATTACAGGCATCAGCTTTGCTGTCTCGTCCTGTCAGCACATGGCCATTTGGGGATTCTTTGGGAGCTCAGCCTGGCTGCTCATCCAGCCCTGACTCCTGTTTCCCTAACCTGTTGTGTTGTTGGTGACAGGATGCACCAACAACAATAAGGTGACACCTTATCTCACCTTCCCCTGTGATAACAGAGCTTTCTGGCCCCATCTTTTGAGGCATTCAAGGCCAGGCTGGATGGGGCCCTGGACAGCCTGATCCAGTGGGTGGCAGCCCTTTCCATAGGCTTCCCCTCTAACCCAAGTCATTCTGTGATTCTCTGATTCTGTGATTCTATGATTTTACATGGCTGCTTGGCTGCAGCCAGAGGCAGTGCACTATATGACATCCCAGTAGGAGTACAGAAATGCCATGCAATGAGAAGCTCCAATTTTGAGTGGTTTCAGTGTCTGCCTCAGCAGCAGCAGCTGGCCTCACTGCACTGTCCTTTGTCTGTACAACTGATGTGCTCCCAGGGGAGACTGGAGGTTTCCTGACACATCAGGAACAAATTTTAAACTCAACTATGTGTTGTGTCTTCCAAAAAGATGTAGGTGTAATTGTACCAAGTGATGCATTTGGAAAGACAAATTCATCCCTGCCATAGCTAATAACATGTTTCTGCTGCTTATCCCTCTCTGAAGCAGGCTTTCTTTTGGTCTGAACTTAATTTATTAATACACAAAACATAACCTTGAAGCTGGGGCACAGCAGAACTGTGACCAGTTGTGAACTTTATGTTGGAGCGTTGTGGATGAGCTACAATTAGACACTGCTCTGGGTTCTCTGCAGACACGTGCTGGAGGAGCAGAATGGCAGTCAGATGTTACAATCCCATGAAATGTAATGATAATGCTGACAGAAGTGTCTTGTCACACTTTGCACTTACTACATTTTCCCTTTTCTCCCTCTTGTTTTAAGCATCCCCAGCTGTCACTGCACTGGAGCAGTACAATGATTCCTGGAGTAAAGGGAAACACAGGGAAGAGATCCTGTTTGGAGCCAGGGCGCTCAGCGTGGCATATCTGCATGGAAGCTGCAGGAGGACATCAGTCTTTGCATTAACATTAACTACCATGGCTAAGAGAATATATTAGCAACAGCTTCACTAAAGGTCAGGACACAGAGAAGGAATATCAAGAAGCATTGTACAGAGGACATAATTTTAAAGTAAAGTGCTGAGTTTCAGCCCCATTCGATCCGAGTTGAAAGGACTAGATGGAAATAAATAAAGGCAGGCGTGCTTGAGGGACCAATTAGAGGGCCATCGATAGCAGTGTCAGGAAACCCCTGTGGGAAAAATGGTGGCTTCTGCTACAGTGGTGTAAATCAGGACAACCACGCCATGAGTCACATTATTCAGCATGTAAATGACTCTGAGAGGAGAACACAGGAAAACTAAAGGAAACAGCAAAGATAAAATATGACTGGCAGCTGAAGACCAATGTCTCCAAAGGAGAAACAGGAAACTATAAAGACTAACAGCAATTAATAACTGGAATGTGCAGACAGAGGAGCAGAGGGGATCAGGTTTTGTTCTCTCCCAGCTACAGTGCTGGTGGCCACAGGCAGCAGTCCCAGCCATCCCAACCATTCCGACAGGAAGCCATCAGCACCACCACTATCTGGCTGCTTCACTGCTTCCTTCATGTGATTTGTTGGAAATCTATGTTTCAGTCAAGCAGAATATTTAAACAGGACTCCAGTACTTTTCATATCAAAAATACAGAAAGGAGTTGCTTGCTCCAGGAATGTTAAAAAACAAGTTATCACCTGGCTTGTATCAGAAACAGTGCAGCCAGCAGGAGCAGGGAGGTGATCGCCCCTCTGTACTCAGCTCTGGTGAGGCCACACCTCAAGTGCTGTGTTCAATTTGGGCCCCTCACTACAAGAAGGACATGGAGGCCCTGGAGCGTGTCCAGAGAAGGGCAACAAAGGTGTGAGTTCCAACACTTTGCTTCATATGTTCTTCCATGTCAGACACCATTCTGTCATACTGCTCCTCTGCTGCCATCTGTCACATGGCAACAACATGTAATGGAATACTGGTGGGAAGGTTTCAGCCCCTATTGCCATACCGCCAATACTGGCCTCTGATGTTGCAGAACAACATAATAAAATAGCAGACTTTACTTTCGGAGCAGCTCTTGTAAAATATATACAATACAGAGCAACAGAACCATAAAACTAGCAGGATGTTTGACCTCGTTTTTGTGAAACTGATGTGCCAGTCTGATTTGATGGCAATGGCTGCAATTGGTAGTGAGTTCTCAAGGTGCTCGTCACTTTGTATCAAGTTTTACTTTTCCTGCGCTTCATTCATGACAAGTTGCTCAGTAATGTGCATGCTGCCAAAAGAAATAACATGAATAAGGCGTGACTGTGAAGCGAGGGATATTTTTCTCTTTCAAGAGAGTCTTATAAAAGCCCAGTAAGGGGACATGATCCAATTTTGAGTTGGATAGCCAATTGCAACTCTATACATTCCACTTGAAAATGTGCAGGTAATGTTGACTGAAAATGGAGTCAAAACACAAAATGATCATTTTCTGGGCAACCTTGAAGCCTATTCTCACATTCCTGTATCAAAACAAAGAGCACAGCTGCGTATTTGTCACTGTTCACAGGACGGTGTTTAGCCAATGTACCACACTGCACACAATTATCTGCCATCAATTTACTTAGCTCCTGTGCTGTTACAGGTGTAGAGCACGCATTGTTGAAGGGATGTACCGCATGCAGATGCATTGCTCTGCCGTTCTGCTGGGCTTATTTACTGTATATTTATTCAAAGGTGTCCCTGCCGGGAGCTGTTCCTGCATTCTCATTCACTGTCAGTTACATTGCCAGAAACAAGGCAGCACCTACAGCAACGTTACTATTGCATTACAGCTATTTCCTTAAGATGACCTTGGGTCTGAGATATTTATCAGTGGGAAAATAAAACAAAAAGAGAGGAGGAAAAGAAGAGACATAGTAGCAGTTTGCAACGATTTGTGAAGGTGGTGTGATCCAAGCTTGCAAACTGCAGGCAAACACATCGTGCTTGCTAAGGCAGTATAAAGGATCTCTTCCTTAGAGCTCTGCGTCAAGTTATGCCTCTGCCTAAATTAATGCTCCCAATTAGTCCTGTTTTATTGTGCATCCATCACAGGAGGTTCACTGTTAGGGCTCTGAACAATACAGATCCATATACCAGTAATTATGAAAAAAATACATTTAGCAAGATGCAAATGTTTCATGTTTATCAGCAGCGCCTTGGGCCCTCTATCATTTTTTTTCTGAGATATTTTTAATTTCCTCAGTCAAATTAATCTTTGCTTTTAGTAAATAAGTGCATTCAAAAACTCTTTGCACTGAGTTCAAGCTTGACTCCTGGTTGTTTGGTTTTTTTTTTCAGCGTATCTGTAGAAAGAAGCTCTAGCTATACCATGCATGTGTCGAAGGCAGAGGCTGAGATTCCAAGCTACGTGGCACAGACATGTAGAGGAAAAAGGGAATCCAGACTTATTCCTTGAATCTGCATCATATTACCTAACTCACTCAGGGCTGCTTCCAAACTTTCTCTTTTTTATGTGTAAAATCTTTGGCGCGTGTTAAAAATGCATGTGGAATAGCTTAGAAAGGACTGAAGGGATGGTGCAAGGATTGAATGTACTTCAGGCACAGACCAAAATTACGGTTCCAGAATAAGCCTGTGGTTTTTAAGGGACAAATAACTGCCACAGTAATTATTTAATGGAGCTAAAACTTTCCAGGTTTGGAGTCGGTCCAGCTGTGATATATTTCCAGAAACAGGAGAAGGAGCAGTGCAAGACTCAGCCCTAATCTGAAGCAGAAGAAGTGTACATCATCTGTGTGCTCACTGGAGCACAGGAGCAGCTGAGCATAAAGAGCCTTTCTGCACGGAACAGCCGCTCTCTGCAGAGCATGATTGAAGGCCGTGTATGGTGACAGTAGTCCTTGGGAGCTATTTTTAAAATGATCTCCAGAAACAAAATAAATGTATATGTTTTTTAAAATGAAACATTACAAGGAATTGTTGGAAACCAAAACAAGTGATGCTAAGCTTTAACTTGAGCAAGGGCTTTCCTCTGGTTTCTTACTGCTCTACAGAATGGCTCCCTCCCTAAAACCCCTGTGATCCAAGAGGATTGTACATGCAGCACTGAACTGTCCTAACATCTCTGTCTCATCATCTATCCCAGACCTTGATGCCTGTGTGGACAGAGACATGGATGAAGGAGAAAGGGCGTTGCTGGAAAGCCATACTTCTGGGTTCTTGGAATGGCTGCAAGAAAGACGTGCCCAAGGAGAGACTGAGTCACGCTGGAGACAGCTGCTCTGCTTCATTTCTGCATGAAAGGGAAATGTTTTAAATCTCACTCCCTTGATGGGTCCAGAACAGTAATGGCCTGGGCAGGAAGAGGGTAGATCAAGCTTTGGGCTACACTCAACACACAAGTTTTTCCTACTTGCTGCCATGCAGCCCAAATAGCAGCCTGAGAGAAGAACCACCCTGAGATCCTAGCAGGGATGACACCAGCATGCTGCTACAGAAATTAGTCTTTAAAATCCTTCAAATTTTAATAAAGGTCAGTATCTTCTTCTACAACATGCTAACATTTGTCCTGTGTGACTCAACGTAGGCTTTTAACTCCACAATGCACTAGCTTTTCCACTAAAGACTGAAGTCAAGAGTCAATGGATCATTGCTCTCCAGTCACACAGGGATGAATGGGTGGATGGAAGAAGATCGTTTGCCTTTTCTTGCAGCATGATTTGTGGGATTTGATCTGACCCATCATTTTGGATTTCTGGCACAGGCAACCCAAATTTGGCCATCTCACATGCAACTGAGAGCAAAAGATCAGACCCTTAGCTCAATGAGTCGTTTGGCCCTATGAAATCCAAAAAGCACAGACAACATGGAGCCATCCTGGGGCTGGCTCTGTAGCTGGAAAGTTGCAAGGCCAAGAGCACTTCATTGTTGGATGATATTTTTACGACTCAAAGTCAGAAGTGCAGAGCAACCCCTTTGGAGCTCCAGCCTAACAGCTGCAGCACAGGTCATTAATGGGATCACGTCAAAACGTGCTCTGCCCTACTGTTGAGCTACCAGCCTTGAACAAACACACTGATTGCAAGGAGAAAGAGGAAAGGGAAGAGATAGGGGAAGGGAGAAGCTGAATAATATTTTTAGATGACAGGACAAAATAACCAATTGTAATCTCAATTTAAAAAAAAGAGTCACCCATTCATTGTCAGCAATGAATCTGATCAAACTCAACCTCCACAGAATAATTGATGCTGATGGGGATTACGCAAATGCCGTTCTTAACAAATGCCTGACGGTGTACATTTACATTTCTTTCAGTGAGGTGGATATGATTACGCTGAAGAGTCGTCTTGTCCAAAGAAGAAATCTGTGGATTGACAATCCATCCCTCCTGCGTACTCACAGGCACGGGCAGGTGACAGCAGCAGTTGTGGGGGAAAAAGGCTGGGCACATCTGTGTTATTTTTATTAGCATACACATTATATGTGATACTTTGATACTTCACTTTTGCTATTGATAAACAGACTGGAAAAAAAATGTTGTCTTTCATAGTTTAGATCCAAGCCCCTCTTCCAGTAAGCACATTAAGATCTTTCAACAGTCAAAAGTTAGAAAAAACTATTGATGCTGTCTGCACAAGAAAGACAGTCCCAAGAATCAGGTGGAGCACGCTGAGATGGTCTGAAATGTCCAAGCATTGCGCTCTCCTTTGGGACAGCAGATATAAATCCAGATTTGCAAGACTACTTGTTAAAACTGTAAAAGACCCCGGGCCAAACTGTCTCATAGGATGCAGCATGATCCAGACCTACAGCAAAATCTCATACTGAGTAAGCACGGTATACAGCTTATGAAGACAGAAGACATTTAAAAGGATGACTGCTCATTCAAAGTGAAGCCACAATCAGATTTACTTACCTCCAAACGTACCTCACAATGACTGAGGCTCGGCTCGGTCAAGTGCTCTGACCGGTTAACAAGAAGCAAAATAATCTGGAACAGAATGGATGAGACTCTACGTTGATGCACCAACCTGAGCTAAACCCTGCTGCTGGCTGAGCAGAGCACTGCTGCAAGGGATGGCAGAGAAGAGCTTTCCTAAGCTCACCTGATACAGCACACGACAATCCCAAAATGGGCAGGGACTGGAAAAATCCACTCTCTGTAAATATGCTACAGATAGAAGAAGTTTTAGCATGTCTATTCCTTTTAACCATTTGCAGCTTATCATCCCAGGATACAGGGGCAATTTACCGAAGGGCTCCTTTGGTGAAACTTTGTGGCATTTCATTTGAGGCCTCAGATTGACAGAAACAATGTTTCCCTAATGAAAACCCCATACCAAAGGCTGCCTCAAACCCACTCAATGGATGTATGTGACTGATCTCACAACATTTCTGTTTAATCAAATACAATCCATGCATGTGTTCTGCATTTCTAAAGAAAGGCAGACTTTCCCAGGTACATCTTTCTCCGTGTCACTAACATGTAATATCAAAGCCCCAAACTGACACATAAATGACAGCATTAACTCTTCAGTTACTGCTGACTGGAATGGGGAGGACCATTATAGAGATCTCTGCAGATAGCAGGTGGAAAGCATTGCTGTGGGGAAGGAAAGGAAGAAGGAAGGACAGAGGAGATGTTTTAGGACAGGGGGGAGGGAGAAAGATGGAGATAGGAATAGGCAGGGAAATAGAGAAAAATGAAATGGTAGAGCGTGTGTATTTTCTAACAGTAATATTGGATATGAGAAATAAATGGATACGGGGAATAAAGAACATTATCTGCAATTGTTGTATTTCTGATCATCGTGCTAGCCTCCCACTGATATGGCTGAGATACTTCCTCTGAGCTGAGTGCACATTATTTGTACTTCAACTCACAGATTGGCATCAGAGCACGAGTTGGGCCTTTCAGGCAGAATAAATCTGACATTCTTCCTTTCGATCTCTGTTTAGCATTTGAGGAAAAAAAACCAAACTTTTTCATAAATATGTACAGGATGTGCCAAGATGAATCTGCCTTCAGGATGGCATTTTGGTGGGACTGCACTGCTGCAATTCAAAGCAGAATTTGGCCTTCGACTCTAATTGCTCCCAACTCTAGAAGTACTGAATTGATTTTATTCAGACATGAACTGTTTTCTCCTTCATCACCGAGGTCTATAAAACAAGGCGAGTTCAAATTTCCTAGCGTCAGCTCTTCTTGAGTTATGAGGGCAGAGAAGCTGCAACCGGAACAAATAGGAGTAGCTGGTTTCTCTTCACGCCCACATATCATAAAAACAGCCAAGCTGATTTTGCTGAGAGTTCTCAAAAATATTCACCTATAGGCTGGAGTCAAGCCTGAGAAGTACCTTGCCCCACCTGAGGAATGTGCTTTGGGAAATCTGGTGCAGCTGAAAAATGGAGGGGAGCCTGGCAACAGAAACTGAGCTGAAGCTGTAATTGTGGTTTACTTTCACAGGACTAATAAACAATTCTCAATTCTTGGCCATAAATCAGCTTTGTAAGGATGCAACTTGTTCCTGAGTGGGCCTGTGGCTTTCTCCTTTCCTAGAAGAGACAGTTTTGCTCCGAGATCACATAATCATAGGCTGTTTGGGGTGATTTTAATCTGTTTCATATGTCTGGCAGACACAACTCTGCCGTGATGACCACTGGGAACATCTGCATGGCTTTACCCAGCTCCTCACTCCCCGCCAGCTTCAGCAGAAGCTGAAGCTGAACCTCTCTTTCAGGTTCAGCCTCGCAGCCAGAACCACACGAGCTGCTGCAAAGCCTGTCCTGTGGTTTTATCATCACCCAACACAATGATGGCTTTTACATCAAGACACGTCTTGATCCTATCACTCCTTCAGGCACTGCAGGGACACTGCAGTTGTTGTGACTTGCTAACCCACTCATTTTTCAAGAAACATTTGAGCCCACGCTCATCTTCTGCAACTTTGGAAAGAGCAAAATAGATTTATTAAAATTTGAGCCTGTGGAAGCAAAAGCCCAGGTCTGTCTGCTCATAATGGAGGATGCTGCTTCAAATAGGAATTCAAGCTTGGTGCCTAAAAATTGACCTCCTTTGTTGCACATGATGCACAGAATAGCAGCAAAGGACGTTTTGGTTCTAGATGTTCTTGTTTGGCTCAAAAATATTTGCACTTAAAAATGTTCTGAGCATCACGGCACGCACATCCTTAGCCAAAGGCACTGATTACAGAACACCATGTATGCTACCCTGCTTCATGTGTCACTCCCAGGACAGGGAGTCTCCAGCAGAGCGTGCAGCCACTGAAGATATCACATGGGGCCACCATGTGAAAACATGTCATTACTCAGTTGTCACGCTGTCAAACGCTGCAAGCACTCACTGCTCTAGTGAGCCATGAATGACTCGGTTTGATCCCGATCAAGCTCTTCTGGCAGACACAGGAATACCGAGGCAGAAGTGCCCATACCAAAGGATGCCGAGTTTTGGGGGCAATCAAGGGCAAGTACTGTGGGCAGAAGACAGCATTTCCTCAAGGACCCAGGTATGTGCCCTGCTGTTTTTGCTTCACGCTGCTGAGACAGAAAGCTGGCACAGTCCCCTGATGCTACAAGGAATCCCCACTGAGTTCATCCCCACACTAACACTCATAATGAGATGCAGGGGAGCAGGACCTGTCCTACGAGGCACCTGCCATGCACTGATATTGCAGAGATTACAGGAGCAGAGCTGAGAGCAGATTCTGACACACGGTCTTCTGTCTGATTTCAGAAGTTAATTGCAATAAGGAAGCACTCCTGTTTGGAAATGAGTTACAGGATATGCATATTTATGGGGCTGTGCTACCCCAGGTGCACACATGCAACTCCCATTTAGCTGACGTGGGAATGCTGAGAGGCAGAGAGACAAATTAGGAGGATGTTTACCACTCAGCAAAAATACAGCATTCTTATTTAAAAACAATATGACGATGCTATTTCTAAAGCATCTGCAACACAAGGTTTTGCTGTCCTTCACACCAAATGAGTTACGTTCAGGTGACAGGTGACCCTGTGCTTCTCCCTGGCTTCCCTTTGAGAGTGGGGTTTCATACAGACTCAGCTGGCTGGGGTCTGCATGTGGAGCAGCTCTCAGCAGACCTGGGGGTGCTCCTGCTGCTCACAGCAGCTCAGGAATGAATGATGCCTGTGGTGTAGGGAGCACTCATGTACTTGGGGCTAATTTATTTTATGGATCCACTTCCCAAACACATAGTTAATGAGTACAGGATCTATAAACTACAAAACTCAAGCATGCCCCGTTGTGTCAAACACCAAGTGACTGTGATGAGGTAGGACCTCACGTGGCAGCTTCTTTCTTCGTAAGGCAGCACAGAGCGGCATGCGAAGGAACAGGTGGGATTTGACATCAGAACAAAGAGACTTGAAAAGAAACACACCCAAGCCCATACGCCAGCCAAGCTGCCTTGCTTGCCCCTGCCTTCCTAGGAGCCACTGAATGAGCCTCCAGCAGATTCTGAGCAGATATTTGGAGGAGAGAAGCAGGCAGTTTGCAGCTCCCTGCAGATGCCGTCACACATGGCACAGCAGCAGCACAGGAGGGCCCAGCAGCATGGCAAACCACCCCTGTGTCCCTTGTGCTATTTCTGTTCCACTGAAGTGTAGAATACCCAGCTGACTGGCTCGTTGGTGGGACTTCTGGGATGCATATTCAAAAGGGGGAACATTTGCCTGCAGGTACAGAGAGGGGCAAATGGGGAGGGAGGGGGAAACAGTTGATTCACAGCAGTCACTGCAGAGCAGCAAACATTTGCATTAATTTTGCTCATCCCAACAGTACATTCATTATACCTTTCCATATACTGAATCCATAAGTGTGTATGTGCTGAGCCAGTGGACTGCCATAGCAAGCTGCAAATAATGAATGATGTATTACCTCTCTTATAATGGATTGGTTATTCCAGCTATACTTGCCTTGATGCGATGAAATAAATGACAGCAATTTTGCTAATACATGGATTTTCTGCTCTCCCCCTCCTTTCCAACAGGGCAGAAAGGTGTCCTTTAGCATTTAAAGCCATGCAGGAACACAATACTTATGATGGAAAGTGACTATAATGTGAGTATGCCATAACCGTAAGTAGCATCTGGTTAGAAAAGAAGCTGATATGAGGTATAAAGAAGATATTTTACACATGACAGAGGTAATAAATCTGCAGTTTGCTGGAGGATTTAGATCCAACTGGAGATAAATTCATTGTGGATGTTTTTAAAGTATGGTATAGCTCCATTAAGAAAGGACTCAGAGTTGGAAGTGTTCCTGGTTCAACTGGTGATATCACAGCTGTGTCACAGATGGATGCCAGCAATCAGTTTGCTGGTTCAGATGGGAAGTGCATTGCATGAGCAGTGTTGCTACATCCTCCATTAAAATGCAGACCCTGATTCAGTGGCAAAGAATGACAGAACCATGGCTGACTGCAGAGTGGTCCCTCAATGTCAGTGGGAAATGCAGAGGAAAGATACTATGGTGACATCTTCATAACAAGATTATTGCAGGAAGGAAACTGCCATGCAGAAGGAAGACAAGGACCACGCAATGACTGGGAATGCTGGTGAATATCTAGGATGACTCTGAGTTCAATAAGATTCAGATTTCTTTAAGCTGCAGAGACTCAGAGTCTGATCCTCAGGCCACCAGCATCTGTGGAAGGTTCTCCAGCAATCTAAAGCCTTAACTTAGGTCTCATTTTATACCTGTGCCCTGTTCTGTCTCTGCAGAACAGCAGTGGCTCAGACTGCCCTAATCCTTGTCAAAGGGACTAAACTTGCCCAGAAGTCAGCAGCCCCAAGTTACAAGGGTTCAGTAGAGCTGGATGCTGAGCCAGATGCTAACTGCTGCCTGCAGCCAGCTGCACTTCCTCCAGCTGCTGCAGCTCTCATCTTCTCTCAGAGCAGCAGCACCAGCCCTGGTGAGATGACAGCTCCTCCTGCTTTCACTTGGTTACTCATTTTCTAGCTCTCCCAATGCTTACTGGGGTTCTCAGTCCTCAGAGTGTATCAGTCCCAGCTGACAGCATCCCACAGTGAAGGTAATCACTCCTGATGCTTATTGTAATCACCAGTATTACTGTTTTTGGCTACAGATATTTTTCCCCAATGAATGCTGACTTGCCTCTTTCCCTTCTGCCACTTTGCTTAAGTCACACGTGCCCTCAGAGGAAAACGTGGCAGCATCATGAACAGGAGCAGAGAGCTCTGTCATAAGGAGAGCTGGGATGCAACGTGATTATCATGTTAACCGCTTCACTGCCCTTTGGATGCTTGGCTCACATTCAGCAAAGTGACATCAATACGGTGCTCAAGGCAAGTGCTGCTAGGCATCACATTCAACTAAAATGTCAAGAGGAGCCCTGGAGGCTGTGGGGACCCTTGTGGGATGTGGGGCTGGTCAGCAAAGTGCTGCAGAAAGTACTGGGAGAGCTGAGAATTGCCTGGGAGGAGCACTGTGCCAGCCAGGTGCACACTCGCTCAGTGACACATGCAGCACATTGCATGGGGATAACATCGTGTGATCTAAAAGAGGGGAGACTGAGATTGGATATAAAGAAGAACTTTATTATAAAGGCGGTGATGCACTGGCACAGGTTGCCCAGAGAGGTGGTGGATGCCCCATCCCTGGAGACATCCAAGGTCAGGCTGGATGGGGCTATGAGCACCTGATATAGCTGTAAGTATCCCTGTTCATTGCAGGGGAGTGGGACTAGGTGACCTTTTAAGGGTCCCTTCCAACTCAAGTGATTTTACAATTCTATGATTCTGGGATGATCTCTGGGAGGCAACCAAACTAAAGGATACATTAACAACTCTATACAGCAAACATTAGGTAAAGCCAAAATATTAAATGCACTTTTGGCCTTGCCTTACTATTAGCCTTTTAGAGTAGACTAGATATTTAGACTAGATATTTAGATATAGACTAGATATTAGAAATAAATTCTTTACTGTGAGGATTGTGAGACGCTGGAGCAGATTGCCCAGTGAGGCTGTGAATTCCTCCTGTGCAGAGGCATTCAAAGCCAAGCTGAATGGGACTTTGAGCAACCTGGTCTAGTAGGAGGTCTAGTGGGTATAGAGGCTTATAGCAGGGGAGTTGGAACTAGATGGTCTTAAAGGTCCCTTCCAACCCAAACCGTTTTATGATTCTATGATTCCCTTCTCCTGTCTTCAGCTTGGTAAATGAATTTTGATTTGTACCTTGAAGGCCAGTTCAAACACTGATGAAACTGTGCCTTCTGTCTGCTAGCAACCAAGAGGCATGGATGGAACCCCCTATTCCAGTACTACCTGTGAGTTGTACCCATATCCCATGTTGGACCTCAGCTACAGCAGGGCCAGGGCTTTGCTGGAAATGGCTTCTTCAGGCCTGACTGCAGTAGAGCCATAGCCAGAATCTTGCCCCTTTGGCAAATAAAGGTTCATTTCCTACACAGTCTATCTTTTGTCTACTCCTTAATCCATCAGTGAAGTTACAAAGTCCAATTTCCATGGCAACAGACTGTGAGGTCAGGGAGAAAGTATTATGCAGGATCGAGGATCTGAAGTGGATGTAAGGAAGGAAAGGATAAAATTACTTTAAAAATTAACAGTCATAGCAAAGTGAATAATGAGGGGGGAAAAAAAGACAGGTTAGATAATCTGCTCCTGGTGGGAAGATTCCTGGCATTTTTCAAGACAGCTGGTGCCAGCAAAACAGACCTTTGCAGAATCCCAGTTTGAGTTTTCGCTCCCTTTGAAGTCAACCACAACTCCAATGGGGAGAAGATGTGAGTATCAAGTACTGCAGAGGAATTCCCAACAATCAGGAACATTTCTCAGCACCTGCTTTGCTGAGCAGGGATGCAACATGCAATGTTGGCCCCAGCCTTCAGTGAAAGAAACCCATTGCCTCCAATCACAGATTGTAGCACAGGGAGATTTCAGACATTTTTATTTCCAGAGAATGTGTCAATGTTTTTCCCTTGAATATCTGCTCACAACAATTGGGACCACAGCCTGCAGCTGTATCTAATTAGCAATTAGTTGTTCACACCTAGCACAGCCCTAAAGCTGGCACCCACATGGGTGCTGCCAGGAGTCCTGTACAACAACTAAGGAGAGAGGTAGGAATAGGCCTTTTTCTTGACAACATTCCCATTCGTTTGCCGAAGCCTGGGGCTGGACAAATTGTCACACAATTTCTTATTTTTCTGCAAGAAAGCTGGTAGTTCTCTCACATTTTAATAGGGTCTCCTGCTGTGCCGGGGACACAAAGCAGGAGCAGCTCCATGTGATTCCCTCACTGTGCCATCACATCTGTCATGCTGTGGCATCTCCAAGGGGCTGCAGCCCCTGCACACCATGACACCTACTGCATTTCCACCTTTGTTACCACCTTCCCCTTCTAGGGGATGATCCAGTACCTACAGTTCTCTGGAGACATGTAATTAAGCGTGTCGCCCCTCACCAGATGAAAGCTGCCAATTCATTATGCTAAGGGCTTGCTGCTTGTACCCCAGGATGTGTATTTCCCCCCAGTAAGTCTGCCTTCCTGCTTGCTCAGCAGATGCTGCACATCAGAGACTGAAGCTTGGGGGTCTCTGCTTGCCCCCCAGAGGAGCTTTCTCTGTTGCTCAGGCAAAAAGGGAAGGCAGGTAGTGTCAGTCCTGAAAGCATGCTGGTGCTGCGAGGCGAGGGGGGAGCAGACACGAGGAAAATCCTCCATCTAGGATTTATAATTGTGACTCAAAGTATTGCTTTTTCCACTGCTTGATCTGAGAGCATATTTGAGTTGATCTGAATATCAAAGACATTCAGAAAGGCGGGGAAATAAAAAAGCAGGGGAGGAGGCACCAAGATGGTAGTGCAGATAGCCCGGGTTAAGGATGAATAGAGGGGACATGCCTGGCCAGGGGTACAGCTGCTTAGAGATGGTTATTTTTTCCTGCTTTATTTTCTCTAGTAAACATCTTATGGTCTATTCATAGGCTACACGTACTGTTTTCGATGACAATGTTTCCTGATGTGGGGTGACACTGCAGCTATATGATACAGCTTTGCCCTGAAGTACTATGCAGTAATATCTGCTGTAAGGTAGTTCCTCCAAACTGAACAAACTCCAAACAGAACAAATCCAGAGCTTGACTTGGCTCCCATGGATGCACGCTTACCACACCGAGCCAGATAAAAGGATAGACAAAACCTGTGGGATGAAATGACACTCTACAAGCCTGAAAAGAGGAATGTATGTGCATGGTGGGACACAGCAGAGCTGCTGTGGTGTTTCTCATCCTCTTCACAGTGCATGGCTGTAGGAAGGTGAATGTGCTCAGGTCCATAATACACAGGAGACAGTATGTTCATAGCTGCCCTGTAGAAGGAACATACAGGAGTGCTAATCGTGCCATTTGGCCTGACAGACCAGATCATCACTTCTTTTATTGGTATTTCCCTCTTCCAGCAAAATACTCCTCCTCTACAATGCCAGGAGAGCCTGGGAGGTATTAGGAGAGAGAATGCCAACTCCACAGCATGTTCCCCATCACTGGCTCTACATAAATCCTTCACTGGGTCACATACATGAATAAAAACCACAGCCTGCTTTTATTATCCAAGGTCCATCAGTAACAGACGACAGTGTTGTCACCAACAGGATGGCTGGATTGCCAATGGCTCAAAGGGAAATGCAGCTATAAAATCTTATTCATATATATTGTATCTGTGTGTATAAATATCTATGTGCACCCTGATGTGTATGTGCATACAGATATGTATGCATATATAAACAGAAACCTACAATTACTATTTTCACACTCACAGGTTCTTAGAATGCTCCTATGATGTCATTAGCATCATTATTTTATTAATTCTATTTTCCTGCTGTCTTGAATTTAAACATAGCACATACGGTACTGAAATGTACCATAATCAGTCTTCCTTTAATTCTGAGCTACGATTCCTCGCACTTTTCCCCATATGTTGTTTTGTGGGTTAGCTCTGGTGTGACTTCCTTCCCTTCCTTATTGGTATCGAAATATTCTCGCTTCTGACTCTTTCATTGCTCCTATTGATTTCACACATTTCCTTCACATGATCACGGGTACTGTTTTCATGATTTGCACATTTTCACCCATCTATAAATTGGCTCTCATACAAGTCAGTCAAAATCACATTCTGATTAAAAAAAAGACATTAACAAAGTCTTTTTTTTTTCCTTCTATCCAGCTTTCAGATCAGTTTTGCAATGACTTAACAAAATCTTGACTTGTTTACCTGTAGTTTCCAGGTTGGATTATAGTTGCATTTGGGGTTCTCTTTTTAGGATCTACTCCAAGCTTGGCAGCTCCTTAAAAGTTGTGTGCTCTTCTCACAACTTGTCATCTTCCATCTTTATTCTGGCATTGCAGTTGGCTACCTTTGGAGGCTTAAAATTAGCATGTTATTATTGTTTCTGAAGACCCTTTAGACTTTGACTCCTACCTATTGGAGAAATTTTGATTTCTGTTTATGTACTTGCTCATAATTTGGGTTCTGTTTCCAATCTGTCACTTGCTAAACCATCTGTGCCATCTGGAATGTGCCTGGCCCCAATTTGGGGGGATTCTCTTCCTTATGAAATTCATGAGATTCAGCCTGCAGATGCTTTCACTGCTTCTCTGACAAATTTAGTTAATTTGGCAGCTTTGAGGTTTGCATTTTTCTCAGTTTGTAGGGCTGTATTTGTTACTATGCTATAGGTGCTGGGGGTCTATGGAACACGTATACACTAGAAACCGTCAAGTATCAACAGCTTTGACATAAAAGTTAACACAAAGATTTGGCTAGTCAAGATCCTTATGAGCCATTTTTTCTCTTGTGTGCCATAAAACCAAGGGAACTTGAGAGTGCAGGTATAACATAAATGAAATTCACAGCTGAACAGAAGGTCATCATCAAGTTTACGTTTCATATCAAGTAGCACTGCTGACACAGCATCCTGGAAGAGCTGGAATTGCCAATACTCTGCCTCAAATATTCCAGAGAGTTGAAATCATAACTTACCTATCAGCAAATTAAACCCTGAAAGGTTTTATAGATAAAGAACCGTTGCTGCTGAGTAACAAAAATATACTGGAGATCTAGGGATTTGACTTTGATGCTTTTCAACCAACTTGGTGAATCCAGTAGGTTGATGAAGGCTAATGAATCTGGCCAGGCTTTTGGTGGATTACCTGAATGACTCCATGTTAATCAAAATATATTGCACCAACTGTGGGTAAAATGGAAGTAAACAGAGCATTTGTGCTTCTAAATCTGGCGTTAGAGAGGTTACTCACTTATCAACATCTAGGCTGAAAGATCTTACAGCAACTTACTCTTTTTTTTCTATTATTTGATGTCTCAACTCTTTTCTGGTCACATTCAGCTCCTATAAATGAATGCACTGGTGTACAATGATAGAAAACTTGGTCCAAAGAGTACAGTGGTAACGTAAGACAAATATCTTTCTATTAGATTTCACTGAAAGCAAAAGGAATTTTTCCATTCAATTTCCCCCACTCTCCCAGACAGAAATTATCGAATGTGAACATGTGAAGTTAAGTATGTGAACATATATTCTAGCACCTTACAGAAGTCAGCCCACTGTCAGAAAGGTAATCCCATCCAGTTGAAGGGATTTGAAGAAAATGAAGAAACCCAGGTAATGAAAAAACTGAAACCAAAAGGCACATAAAAGGCACAGAATCACAGAATCCTTAAGAGTTGGAAGGGACCTTTAAGGGTCATCTAGTCCAACTCCCCTGCAATTAACAGAGACAGAGCAAACACAGAAGGGGAAAATAAACAGGCATGGATGGCTGTGTTTTCTTCTCCTGCACAGGGAGTCTTGGAGCTGTATTTTGCATTATTAACAGCAAGCTAACTGCCACAGCTTGAAGCTCCCACTGAGATGGGTGAACCTGACACCAATCCGTGGATGTATGCTGTATTTATATATCATTGCCACCCCCTTCAGATGTCTTAGCTGTTCTGGTGATTACAGTTGTGTTCAGTAACACTAAAGCACACAAAGAAGCCATCTGAAGTTAAAAGGTTCTATCTGAATTTATATTTGTTGATTTCATTAATGCTAAAGTCTCCTTTGGAAGATGCAAAGTTCTGTGGCTTGAGTTGATGCCAACGGGAAACATCCCAGCAGGAAGACTGATGTGTGCTTCATCAGGATGCTGGAAGGAGTCTGTCTGCTGGCCAAAATCTCTCTCCTACTGTTTATAAAACACTATCTCACTCAGCTAGCCCCCTTTTTACAGTTCATTACTGCACAGTCTTTTAAAAGAGTTGGCTGCTATTCAACCTCATGGATTCAGAGTTGCAGAAAAGCACCTTTCAGGGCATCTAAGCGTCCCTCCAACCTCCTTGCTACTCAAAGAACTAGGTAATATTTCACTAGGTCTTGTGCTTAGACATGCCCTGTTCTTTTCTCCCCCGATAATCCCAAGTGAAAAGAAAATCCATCGATCCTGTGTACCACAAGTAATTAGAACTGGGGCTGCATATCATTCCAGTGAGTAGCATGGGTCAGGATTTTAAACATGAAATGATTTTCAGTGGATTCAGCACTCTGTCTCAGCACAATGCAGCCTATAAATTGAAAATGCCTTTAAAAGATGGAGTTTTTATTCTTCATTGTCTTCAATTAATGCTACTATAATTTAGAAACCAAGCTGATATTTTTTGTTTGTTGGAAGCCAGAATTACATCGAGAGATATCACCATTGTATGTGCAATTACTTTTAATTCTCCTAACAATTTTTACGATTCCTTTCAAATAATTTGTCCCTCTTGTGTATTCATATTTTCACTTTTCATTGCAGGCATTTAATTTTTATTACCACAAGAAAGCATTCTGAAACCCTTTTATGATGAGTTTGTTTAATTTATCTAGTCATTAGCCTGTGATGAAAGTGATGCCTCCAACAAATCAGTCAAAAACCTTGTACTGGCAATATATACAGATCTGTTGTGAGGGGCTAATCTTTTATTAGATTACAGTTACTCTAAAAGCTGGTATTCAGTAGTTTAATAGCTTTTCTTAATTCTAATCTTCTGCACTCTAAGAAATAGCTAGAAGTAGAAGGTCTTTGAGCTTTAATGCAGTTGCATGGTTTTCTTTGGTAATTATTTACATTTTTATAAATTAAAAATTCTTTTTTTTTTTTTCCCTTTCCAGACAACTTCATCAACATTTGAATAAAACATTTAGGAGTAATTGAGAGATACAAACTGTTTCTTGTCCTTACAAGATGGAAATGTCAGAGCATGTACTTCTCTTGGCAATGAGCAATGGTTTTGGGCTTGGAGGTCTCTGGTTGGGACCAAGATTGGCCAAACCAAAATCGTTTGCTGGGGTCTGTTAGGAGTGTGCTTAAAGCTTTTGTGGCTTTGGTACAGTTGTTACCATAGTAAACGTTTTTGCTTACTGACATGATTACAAATTTTGATTAACAGTTTCATGTACAGCAGGAGGAACCTGAAATGAAACCAGCTTTGTAACTGTGGGAACCACACTAAAGAAAACCGAGGAAAACAGATGATATTTTCACGTAATTGGAATATGCTAAGGAGTGAAGAAATTGCTGATTCCTGAGGAATTTGCCAATTTTCTTTTCAAGCCTCTTTCTAACGCACTTACAAACGCATAAATTGTTCTAATGCTCTTTCGGTCATAAAAAGCGAATCTGTAGGGGAAGAACTGTTTTTCCTTGTCAAGTTGGGCACCCTGCCTCGTTACAGAAATGAAGACAGTCTGCTTCCTTCTCACCATGCCACCGTGATCAAAGGAGCAGGATGCGAAAAATTTCCTCGCTGGAACATGCTGTTATTCAAAGCCCTTTGTAGGCACCTCACTGCAAAACACAAGTGTCTGGTACAAGATTAAAAAAGGCGTGCATGTACTTATTTATTCAGGATGGCATTTTGCATTCCAAAAAGAAACATACGTATGTATCTGCACATGTGTGTCTGTGTATGCGGTCTCTAAAACTCAATCTGTGGGGCCTTCTCCTTCCCCCGGGGCCAAAGCTGAGCCCTGATGAGGACCTGTGCTGGCTGTGCTGGCTGCTGGCAGGGCTCTGCCATCCCTCCTCTGTCACCAGGCAACGCTATCAGCCATGCTGCACGTGTGCGCTGGACATTCATCACCACTTTGTATTTCCAGTTCTGCATTTTACTTTAGAAATGGAAGGTGTTCTTGAGTGAACAAGGTTTTCATTGGATGTCAGTATGCATTACCCAGCCTGCACACTCCAGCCCTGCTCCAGCCTCACTGGATACGCATCAGCCATTGGTGGCAGTGCAATTAAACTCTGACTCCCCCAGATGTGTGGGGGGAAGTGTGCAATGTCACCTGAACTGGGGACTTCACTATATGAATATGCTGCCATCCAGTAAGCTGCAGTGAGACCCTAGCTGGTTTCGACGTCAGGATTTGGATGTGTGAAGAGGCAGGGTTGTTATAAGATAACTCGGTGCATGACACGGCCAGCACGTGGTGATCCATCTGCAGGGATGGACACGTCGGAACAGATTTGAAAATGTTCCAGGAGGCACAAGACATGACTTCAGAAAGGGAGAATTATCTATCATTACCCTGCCTATGGCTTCACTTTATTACACAATACTTCCAGTCTCCTACAAGAATCTCCAAGAAAGAATGTAGGGTATATGGCTCTTCTAATCCTCATAAATCTGGAATTAACCCAATTACAGAGAAGGGCCGTCATTAAAAAGGAGTGACTGTGCAACCACCTTTTCAACGTCACTGTCACTACACTGACAATTTAATTAAAACTGCAGTGCATTTAGTTATATTAGTTCCTATCAATACAAAAGATACAGATATTTTTTTTATTTAAATCTCACAATGTACTTCAGCACTGCTATGCAGAGATTACACCAACAGATTTTATCATTCCTGACGATACATGACTATCTCAAAATAAAATCCTCATCTTCACACGAGATTTTCGTGCCAGAATGTAAATGGAAATGACTAGGAACAATCACCTTAACCACAGAAACATGACTCTGAGTGTATGAAGATCGTGTTCTTTATATCATACTCAACACTTCTGTCTTGTACACCTCTGGCTGGTGAAGGGAAAGAAAAGAGAGAAGAAAAAAAGGAAGAAGGAAAGGAAAGAGGAAAAAGAAAACAGAATGTGAGGGAATTACAAGGTAAGCAAGTGAGAGATTAATTTTAAATTGATTGTACTTTTTTTTTTTTTTCTGGTCAGCAGAACTCCACTGTGATTCTGGTCTCGCACACTCAGGTGTAAAGCTGGAGCAGCTGCCTTGATTCCTGTGGAGGTAGGAGGTACAAATGCACATCCAGTGAAAGCTGGTAGAGCTTTCCTTCAAGACTGAAAGTTCTCCTAAGTTTTTCAGTGATTGCTGACATCTTCTGTGGCTTTCTTCAAACATAGGAGAAGTGCAGAAAAAAATCGTCTCTGAAGTCAAGGAGATAGAAGCACACTGAAGGGGCAAAGGTTGTCTTTGACCTCCAGCTCTTTTCTGATGTACTAGTCTCTCTGAAATGTGAAATTCAGATTTGACCTCTGTCTATTTTCCTGCCAAGCACCTGACTTGCAGTCCTTATCAGACAGAAGGAAACAGCAGAGTAAGACATTGAGTAGTTTGCATGAAATCAGTATAAAGAAACAGATAACGCTTCAAGTGTCAGCAGCGTTCAGTTTGCTGAAGCAAAACCCAGTTCTCCTGAACTGCCATCATGGCACCTAGAAAAGAACACATGCAACTTAAAAGCTGAACGATGCACAAAAAGCCAGTGTTGGCTGGGAGGAGGATCTGGGGCAGAAAGCTGACTAGAAGGTTAAGCTGTTATCTGCCAGCGTAACCAGTGCCTCGTGCTCTAAATGATTATTGCTGTGCATGTAGAGCATGGCTGGAGGGTCCTGGCCACTGCCACAAGCTGATGGATGCTGCTGCCTCAGACTACTACGAGTTGGACTCAATGATCCTTGTGGTCACCTTCCAACTCAGAATATTCTGATTCTATACTAGTGCTGCCTTTACTGCCAAAGGCAATGTGAAGATAAGGTGGATCTGGCACCACCAGAACAATGGCATCCAAAAAGCCCACCTGTAGACTCATGCCTGTATCTTGCCAGACACCTTAACTGGTGAAGAACAAGAGGTGAAGTTTGCTGAACAGGAAGCATCATAGGAAAGGGGAGGGTTAGCTGCAAAGATAATCACCTGGGAGATGAGTTCTGAGTTTTGCTTTATTTGCACATGAAATTCTCATCAAAATGAGTCTTTTTCTGCTGCTGCTTCTGCTGTATTTCACACTTTTTTTGCCTTTTTGGGAGCAGTGTGTGTCATCTCCCAACTGTTCTCCTCAATCTGCATGTCAGCTGCTTGCTAGCACACTGCAGGCTACCAATAAGCATAACTAGCAGCCAATGAGACAAGAGCATCTTTGAAGATTCAGATGCAGTGCTCCCCTTGGGATGACTTGCTATTCCAGATTAAAAGCCCTTTGTGAATCCAGGAAGGGACACTTCAAGCAGCCAAAATACTAGATGAGTATGTTCACCTCGTGATGCAAGAATATCAAAGTTGCTTAGCTTCTAGAGCCAGATGAACAGCACAGGCAGAATAATTTGATTCATGCACCCTCTCAGCGCATCATTCCTTCCTTCATCACCTGGATTTTCATTTAAATGCTGTCTGATTTACTCAACTGCACACATCATCTGCAAGGTCACCCATTTGTCTCACATTTGCAACTGAATGTCCCTTTCTAACCTTCCTCTCCCCAGTTCTCTCTCTGCTCCCCAGGTAAACAAGTGGAGCCCGAATCTGGTGGTGTTGGATGCAATTTGATCTCAGCAGGATATCTCACTGTGCTCGGTCACACTGACCTGTTGCAGATTGGTGTTTATTATATTCATTCACACTTAGGAAAGTAAGTAAACAAAGAAACTATTCCCCTCAGAATGTAACTCAACATCCCAAAACAATTATGAACTAATTATAAACTGATTCTGCATGTAGGACAATTGAATGTTTAGTGGAAGGACAATTACCACCCTGGAAATCACCACTCTGCATTTCTTATTAGCACCAGAAGCAAGATATCAGGCATGGTGAAGACATGCTGCTCTGCCAAAGACTGAGAAACACACTTGGCTGCAGAAAGCTTGTGCAAGGCTGAACCTCTCAAGAGCAGAGCTGGCAGCAGGGCTCCTACACAGTGTTGCTACAATGGCGCTGGGATTGGATCTGTTTCATGAAAAGGGGATGATCTTAATACAAAGTTATGCTGTGATGACTGCAGTCGGTGACAGAAAGCCGGATAAACCTCAAGATGCTCTGGCTTTGGAAAGAGCATTGATGAAACCTTCTGTCTGCAGGAAGATGGTTGGCTGCCCAGTGCGGATGGAGTGTGCTGATGAGTAGGAGTTGCAAGAGACTGCAGAGCAGCCAGCGTAAGCCAGCACTAACAGGAGCTCCATCTGCAATGGCTTAATCCTGAATGCCCAATCAGAAGTGCTCCTAGTCAGAATTTGGTAAATATTTGCTAAAAGATAAATGAGACCAGTTTTTAACTGTCTCTGCATTACTCTTTTTTCCTTTCCAATTTTGAAAAAGAGAGAAAGCAGCTAAGTTTTAGGTATCATGGAATATAAAAAAAAAAAATAATCTACTTGTGGGTTTTTTTTCTGAAGAGAAATGTCCCTCAGGCTTCTCTCTTGCTTCAAAACCTCAAGAAACTTTGATGTTTTCAGTTTTAAACAGGTTAGTACAAAATAATACTGACAAAATCAAAATTTTCAATGAAAAATGTGTTAAAAAAACCCCACCATTATGAAAAATATTATCTGAAAAATAGATCCTTGCTCAAAAAGAACAGATTCTGCCTGGACTTTCCATCATCCCATGCCTGGAGAGAACAAGAAATACTGCTTGAGTTTCTGGCCATGTAGAATAACCAGCTCTCCAAGAGCACTTATATGAGTATTTAGAGCTTCATTCAGACATAGTTGCACATAGTAGATGTGGTGAGTCACCCTGCTGTTCTACTCCAGAAGGAAGACCAGGGAACACTCAGGAGGGTGGCACAGCTGCAGGCATTCAGACCAATGCTGGTCAGAGCTCTCCTTGGCAGCACGACCGCACCTCTGAGCTAAATAGGTCTGCTTTTGCTTCGTCTCCTCCAAAGTTCATTAGCATTGCCCAGCCTTAGGAAGCAACATTCTTCCCTCTCTTTCACTGCAAGAAATCCCAAATCAGTGTCCAGAATAGCTCCTGGGGTCTCCAGTGAGGTTAAATCATGACATACAGATCACTGGTCACTATCACAACTGAACCCAGTAATGGCAATGAGCATAAAATAAGTCACCCTATATTAGCATTTTCTCTAGCTCAATGTAAGCTCCTCAGCCATCACCCCTTCTCCCACTGCTAATGCCCCTGCTTATGTTTTTGCCTTTTTCCCAGCATCTCCTCACTACACTCTGGTGGGTTTGGTAATCACATAAGTCACAGGGCGACTCTACTTCATGTTAACCAAAAGTCTTGGCAGTACAAGCTTTTTCGTGTAAAGCATTTTTTCTCCTTCCTGCTCTAATTCCTCAGGGCTGTGGAGGAGTGGTGTTCAGCGTGCTTGGTTAATTTTTATTAATGTGATCTCTCCCTTTCCCTGTACTGGTTACATGTGGGCGTGAAGTTGATCAGCAAAGGGAAAAGTAAAGTTACACATCATTTGTCTTCTCTTACATTTCCATTGATCAATCCATACAACGTTATCCGTTTTCCATTAATTTTCTATTTGTAGCACACCTTATTTCTAGAGCCACAGTTAGCAAATTGATTTGCTGCTCTTAAGCAGCAGTTTCCATTTGCAGCCTGAGAAGCGGGATTAACACAGTGCACTCACCGTTTTGTCTCTGTCAGTGATACCTCACACAAAACAATTTTTCTGTTCAGTATGTTTGCTGATTGAGTTTTCCTCCTGGAACGACAAGCGCCATGAGCACGCAGCCTACTCCTTGGGCTCGAGGCCAGGTCTCCAGTGTAGGCACAGATTACAGCTTTTTGCAGCAGCATTGATAGGGTGCGTAAAAATCTGAGGAAACCAAAACATCTCCATTCCAATTCACATAGTGGCGGGTACATTGTCTTCACTGCTGTCACCCCCACTCCTCTACCAGGTTTTAAACAAAACTTGCTCAGAAACTTTGGGTATCTGAAGTGTGTTTCAATGTATTAGAAGATAATCTGTCAATTCATCAGATTGTTCGGGCATAATGCACACAAATGATAGTCAGCATAAGAAACATTGCTGTTTTTCTATTAATGCTTTCACATAATGCTCTCTTCCCTCCTGAGAGTTGATTAAAATGTAATTTAAATTGCTCCTGTCTTAGAGCTTCGTTGTCTATTATCTTGAACGGAGTCAGAGGCTCCCTATTGTGAGGGTGTTTAACAGCAGAACATCAACTGATCTCACTTCTGGTTCATTGCAGCCAAATTCTCCATCTTTCTCATATGCCTGATCATGTTCATTACCAACAGACAACGAGCAAAGGTGATAGCATCCAAAAGAGACGAGCCAATAACCAACTGGCATTTTTGTTTTATTCAGCAAAAACCAGCACCAGCTACTGTTACCATCTTTTACAGTGGAATAACACTGCAACACAACAGAATGGGACCTATTGCTGCTGTTGCAATTCTTTTGCCCACATTAAATACATCTCAGTGGATGTATATTAACTTCAAACACGCTTTACTACAATACATCATTGCAAAATATTGTCTGAACTTTCTGACTCACTACATGCTGTTTAATCACTGGAAACTATCCTAAAAATGCACTAATGCTCTAAAAATGCTAAAATAACTGGTTTGAAAGGGAGGAGAATTTGCCACTTATTTAAATTTATATTTAAAGACTTCATTCTTTAATGAAAATAAGAAACATCTGGCAACTAAACACCTTCCTCAAGAAGGCTGTGAAGTAATACACTTTCTTGCTTATCTCAGTGCAAATTCCCCATCCAAGAGACAAAAACCGTTGCACCGAGCTCTCTCCTAATATACTAATAATTTAATATCAAAGTAGATCACAGCACCGCAGTAGATAAACTGCAGTAAACAAAACTTTGTAACAGAAATCAGCACGATTTTCAATACAGCTGCTTTCTTTCCCCCTTCATTCTGGTACAAAGCCAGAAATCTTTCTCCATTTTTCACGCTAGGTCTCAACACAGCACATTTCCACATCAATTTGGCACTGTAAATTAGCTAGGAAAAAGCAAATCCACAACCAGTCAACATCACAGCTGCACCAATGCTGATCTCCACGACTAGGGCATCCAGTTTTGGCCAGTGTTAGTGCTCCATAGAGCAACCACATGAAATCTCATCTCACTTCTAAGCGCTTTACACCCCTGCTGTGCTTGCACCACATCCATGCAGCATGAAAAATGATGTGAAATCTTACCAGCTCTGAGAAACGTAATGCTTGCGTTGTCAATCTGACTTAGGGCCTTGTATTTACGTTCCTTGGAAAATATCCCACAGATGTGGAACAAAGCTACCTCTATCTCAATCAATTAAGCAGTACCTGGGAAGATCCCCAGGTCACGGGTTGCAGTCATTCATATTTTCCAGAAGCAAAAGCATTTCCAGGTGTGGGGCTGGCACTGCTTCAGTAGGGCTGCCACAGCAGCATGGTAGGGATCAGCCACACTGCAGCTCGCACGTAGGCCCTGCTCTGGCAAAGGGAAACCACTGAGCCCAGGGGTGTCAGAGCCCCACAGCCCATTGCTCAGGATTGCTCCCAGGCATGTTTCGTTCACTAGCATACATACTGGCATACATAGTACGAAGTGCTCATGAGAGACTCAGAATAAGACTAAGACCAGATGGAACCACTTCCAGAGGTGCAATGTTAAATGAATGCTGAGTGGGAAGAGGGCTGGGAAAAACAAAGCCTGCCTGGGTGGTGGATTTCACACATGTTTACACTACTTGTGAACATGCAAAATAATTATTCTGCTTATTTATATCACCAAGAAAATCCTTGGTCAACTGGACACTGTTGTAATCTAAATACTATACCTTCAGATAGTTTTTCTGCACAACCAATATGCATTTCCTGATTAAAAAGGGATTCTTTCATCTATTCCCAGCAGCAGGATCAGATGGATACAACAAACATTTTGGAGAAGCCATGACCAAGCTCTAAGCCATTATTTATGAAAGAAGGCTTTCAGAGGAGAGAGGTAATCACACAGCCACGAGCAGCGACACAAACACGCATAAGGGTAGAGTTGTGTTTATGGCTGACAGAGCTAGTAGAAATTTGTTAAGTAGATTTAGTAGAAATATGCCATCAGACAAAGATAAATTATCTCACTTGGCGTAGTATTAACTCTGCATTGTTATTGCTTAAAACATAGAAAGATGAAAAAATTCCAAGATTGCTTCAAGGGAAGTTGAAAGAACTCTGTGTTTCACCACAATGAAAGGAGATTTTTTTCCTGTTCCTTCAGGACCCATTATGTAGCATTTCTATTTTAATCTCCCAATTTGAAACCATTTACTTTGAACTTCTATATTCTATATTCAAAGATGGATTTTATTCAATTATTTTAAGCATTTACCCAGTTAACCTAAGTGCATTTTCTATCACAGGCAAAAGGATTTGAAGAACTGTGTCAAGAGGGATCTTGAAAATGTCGTCATTTGGTTCTGCTGACCGAGACTCCTGAACTAATTACACCTGACAACAGGAGACTCAAAATCAGATAGAGCATGAAAACTGAGAAACAAGCAAATTAAGACAAACATGCATGAGCTAAATGGATAAGTTTTTCCCACTTGCTAGCAATTATGATTATAACACAAGCAGTATGGCTGTTGAATTATGCATCCGGTGTCGGTAAGAGCCACACATTCATTCATTAAGACTCCTGCCAACCTAATTCCCAAGAAAAAGTTTTTATCTTCACTTTGACTTGCATGAATCTGTAGCAATTCTTACAACAGCAGTGTTTTTTGGTTTGGAACTCTAAGGGGCTTAATGTGGCTGCAAAGCTGAAATGGTGACCTTTTAGCAACACCTATCTAAATCAGGAATGCTGAAAAAGGTGGAGACCATGCACAACCCAACCTGACTCAAAGCACTAGAAGACTCTGGAAGCAAGTGCCTGCATCTATATTGGCAAACAGTGTGGTGCAACAGGTAGGTAGCTGTAAAGTGGAGAACATGTACACTACATGTGTTTTGGGGGCTAGTTCTGATTAGCTTTAGTTTGGTTCTGCAGAGTGAACACCTTAGGCGGCTGAGATGCATCAGTGTGCTCTCAGGCTGCTTCTTCCACCTTTGTTTCACCTGCAGGGATGCAACTGGTAGCACACTGAGATTGCTCCTTGATGAGAACCAAAGTGCAGCGCAGGGACCAGGAAGGAGACACGCTTCTTTCTAATCTGAACAAAAGTGTGGCTGACCTCACGTAAACTGCCTGGTCTACATGAGAACTCCTCACTGCAGTCCAGAGTGCTATACCAGGATACAGAGTAGAATGCAGTACTCTGAAGCCACTTTAAGGGCAGCCACTTACGCTTTGGGCACTTGAGAAATCAAGGAACTTATAATGCTATTTGTCTACAGTCAAAAGATTTTAATACAGTTAATAGACAAAGGAAAAGATACTTAATGAAACAGGAAAAATTTCACAGCAGCTGTTAGCTTTGCATTCTATTTGGGAAGGTTCCTGCAGTAAAACACTATAATTTCTGACATCTTCCCATCTAAACATCTCAGCAGATAACAAACAACCTGAAAGCAGACATCATTCATACGTAGAGCTTATACATTGCTTTGTGCTCAAATTACAAACTGCTTTGCATAGTTTTAAGCACGCAGCTCTCACTGAGTTCAAATGAGTTTCACATGACTGAACCATCATGAGCTGCTTAAAAAATATCCCCCCTGGGTCTTAAGCAAAACCTCCTTGTTTAAGTGTTGATTATTATTTTTTCTCCACTGAGATTAATTAAGATATTTAAGGAGCACAAGGGGAAAGGAAAAATAGGACTTGCTCATCTGATTCATATTTCCGTGCATGCGGGTTATTTTCAGTTGCGGCCGAGATCCACTGGAAAGAGAAGTCAGCATGTACATGCACACCTCTGGTCACAGACTTTAAGGCAACAATGCTGGTTAGCTAACACAGGAGTCAGAGCTGAGAAACCGTAAAGACATTTATAATGAGGGACAGATCGACTCGCATGAATGCTGCTAGAAGCTAATGTTAGGCAGCCAGACACTAGAAAACACTTTGAAAGTGTGAACATGTTTATATTCTAACAGAAGTACTGATATTCTGGGAGCTCAAAACCACCTCTTGTTATTTGCAGATCTACTTCGTCTGCAGGATGAAGTCCACTGAAAAAGAAACCAAAATGAAAAAAAGATATTCTTCCTTTGCTGTAGCATAAATAGAGGCAGATCTGAATACTGTACTCCACTAGCTGTAACAACCACACCAAGTTAGCCAGTTTACAGGACTGTGGTCCAGGACAGCAAATCAGCCCTGGAAAAACATCATTTAAGCTCAACTGCAGGTGAGCAATCAGGATCTAACTAACCTTTTTTTCCTCCCATGGGGCTGATTTGCATGAGACTAATTTAAAACACAGAATAATACAGGCAGTGCATGAGCAGTTTAAAAGTTTATAAAATATCCTAATGCTCTCAGTCCTCAGACAGCTAATTTAGATTTTTGCTGTGGATTAACTCGCAAGCAGTCCAAACTCGTCTTTCCATTAACCCATCTCGATTAGCAAGATCCTGACTGCCACATGAGGAGGGAGCTCAGATGTGCTCATATGGATTTTGAGGCTGAAGTGCCCCGATAACTGTTCTCCTTTGTGACAGAGGGTCCTTTTAAATAGCTTCACTAATCTGACGTACGGGTTAGATGGGGAGGAAAATCTTCAGTCACATCAGCTTAAGAACTAACCTCCAGGATATGCATTAATTGAGGCAGTGCACACTCTGACAGAAGCCAGGGCATGGTCTCAGGCAGACTTTGAAGGCTTAGATCTCCTCCCTCTTCCTTAGACACAAATGATCATGACATAGTAGAGCAATTAAAAAAAAAACCCAAGTACCCAATAGAGGGGAGACAAAACAATAAAATACTATTGAAATGCAATGCCTACTTATAGAGGCATTCAATTAATCAGTTTCTGTGCACATGAGGTAACATTAAATACCATCCCAGCAGGCTATCCAGTAACTTTGTGAGTAATAATTACAGCTCCCAAAAAGGACACAGCAGGAATACTGCTTATCCATCAGTGTGTGACTCTTTGTACATGCCCACAGGATAAATTTTCTTATGTGGAGGAGAAAATACCCGCATAAGGGTATTCAAAGCTTGCTCTGATACTGAGCCAGAGGTCTACAGTAGGTCTGCCTTCATCCACTGCAAAAGACCATGATGAGATAACAGGCTTCAGAATATTTTCATATGGGCCTAATCAGGATACGGTGCTGAATGGATCATTATTTGGACCTGATAATGCCATTTTATCTGATGATACAGCACAATCTATACAAGGGACATTCAGCTGGTGGCTGTTAACAACTTCTGAAGCAGAGGCTGATGCTCAGAAGCACCTCAAGTGGATGACCAAACTGAAAGAGACCACAGCCTCCATAAACAATAAACACAAACTTGTTGGTGTGTTTCACTACACAAAACTGTCTCATGCAAATTCTGGGTGAATTTTTTGAAAGAAGCAGCAACACTAAGTGACAGACCTGAGGCAGACCTACCTCAGTGCTGGGAATGGCAGTGGGCAGGGAACGATGCACCACTGCCACCTGCAAGGCCTCCACCCCAATGGTCAGGAGAGGGCCCCCTTCTGCAGAAGTGACCAGCAAGCACCTTCATGAACATGGCCATGTCTTGAGGAGCTGGGCAGATACTGGAACATAACCACTCTTTTTAGTTTGATTTTGTGTGTGTTACCCAGTGGTTTCATCAAGGAATTTTGCTCCACTCAAACTCCGTTACAAAATATTTCAATAACACAACATTTATGTAAAACTGTAGATTATTTAAAATACAGTGATTCATACAATTTGGACACTATTGCTTGCTTGTTGAGAATTTTCCCAATTTTTTACTTCATTTTTTCAGAGCTTCATTCCATGCTTTCATGGCTTCCACGTTAGTGAGCAGCCCAGGAAGATGAACAGGGTAGTTCCTATTTGGTCAAAGACAGCATTTCATGCTATTTGCAAACTTAAGCAGAAACAAAGCCTATCATCCATACAGACAGTGCAGCAGGCATTGAAGGCCACACATTCCCCCCTTTTCCCAGTGAATGACTGCAGCTTGCACACAAAAAGGAGCTGTGGAGCAATATGATGGAGCACGGTTGTGTTTTGGACCTTGGCACACACACACATTGTCTAGTGTATGTACAAACCAGTTTTCTTACCAGCTTCCTAAAGGCACCATGGAGTAGACTAGATCAGGACCCTCTTAAAAATGAGAGCTAGTTCTCGCCAGTGTTAAGGACAGTGGATCCTAGCTCAGGTCTCCCTCCAAGAGAACTCCAAATCAGCACAAGCACAGCCTCTAGTGCAAGATACTGCTCCTGAGCTGAACTGGCTTTCATTAAATGAGCTGTCTCACAGCCTCTGTTGACTTGGGAATTTAAAGACTGATGGAAGCTGGAAACAGCTGCAACTCCCAGAAGTGAGATCTTGTTATGATGAGAAATAGAGACTTTCTGGTGAGAACAGTGAGCCAGGAAACCTTCCTGCAAAATCCAGCTAGCAAAATCCACACGTGTACACGTCTCTGTTAGAAATCATCTGCCATCTGCATAGGCCAATGATGAGATTACAAGGAGGGTCAGCATGCGGATCAGGGCGGCTGATCAGCCGCCACAAAACAGAGCAGGAGACCAATTACCCCAAAGGCTTTTCCACAGCAAGGTATCCTGTTACACAGAGGCCACATTCTTGAGCTTTTCCCACAATTTTTAAGGCTAGAAAGTATCTCCGAGGCTTAAACTGAGCCCCTGAAGGACAATTTTTGTAGCTAAGGGTAAATGCAGCAGGTGCTGAATTTGCTCACCGAAATGCATGGTAAAGTCATATACAAATAAATTGCCTGTTCAGACATGTATATTCTGGGTTATTACTTGGACAAAATCTCACAATCTTGCCCTTTGTCAGGCACCACCTGGTTCTTTTACACTTCCCACTAAAAATAAAATAAGAAAGAAACGACCTGACAGTGGGAAGCAAAACACAATTAGTTTGCTGCTGGCTTAGAGAGGACAATTGTTCCACAAGGTGCGTCTGTTCAATATATCAGGGCTGAAGAAATCACACGGCATGGGATGGAGACATCTACCCACACCAGGCAGTGCTTTCATTCAAATTTGTGCTTTACTCCCACTGATGCAAACAAGGTGGAATTATATATTTAGAATTTACTGATGTAGAAGACACATTCTGCTGAGGACCAAATTTATTTATGTATATACATATCCAGAAATGCATACTGGGCAATCCCAAAACAGCTCCGTTTTCAATATAAGCAGTAGCTAGCAGCACCTTCTCCTTTCTGAGCTCTGAAGGATTATGGCACATAATATGACAACAATAGCAGAACCTTTTCTGCCGATACAGATGACTTTGCAGCAGGCACCAGCAGTAGCATTTACTTTCACCAGAGATGAAAGCGGCTTAATAAACTGCATCTGCGTCAGTGCAGCACGATGCATGTGTACAGCATTAGAGAACAACAGGCAGCACAGCAATTGATGAGTCAGGCAGCAGAATTATGGTTGTGCTAAAGGAACTGGCCTACATTCTTCAAGTAGAGGTCATATCTCCCCAATCATTTATAAGTTTCAGTTAAATTAGCTGATTGTTACAATGTCACTTCTTGGGGTTATGATCTGTTTACATAATTATCAAGTTGCATTACAGCTTGTACTGTTCTCCTCCTCAATTACATAGCCAACATTCTGCTAGATGTGTCAAAGCAGAAGTAAAGACATACCAGTCAGAAATAGATACAATCAGATAAAGAGGATTGTGTTGAGCCCCAAATTATCAATAGCTTGCGTTTACTGGCAGGAGGAAAAATGTGAATCGTGAAAAATAATTAAAGCTGCACAGGTTTTTACAAGGATAAATTGAAAAAATGGGAGACTTTTAGCTAAGAGAAGACATGCACAGAAGGGGTAGTGAGAGCTTTCTATACACTAGTAATCAGAAAAGGCAAATGCAATATTTGTATTCATGCTGACTGGGAATTCAAGAACATGCAGACCTCCAAAACAGCAAGGTGCATGTAAATGGAGAAGCTATGGAAATAAAGCTAATTTGGCACTGGGTCCAGAACAGACCAGGAGAGGGACAGAGGGGTGGCCGCAACTACAGCCTTGCTGTTTATGTAGAAGGGGAATTCAATAGTACAGGAGCCAAACTTCTCAGCAGAAAAACAAAAAACCAAAATTCATATTAGAAAAAAAGAAAAGAACACACTCTGTTAACCTAAACAGCATTAAATTGAACAATAATCTCTTTTATTTCGGGGCAAAAGTCAATCACTGAATAAAGTTAACAACTGTCCCCCAGGGAATTTCGTGCACTCTCTTCAGCACTGCCTAGTACATTGGGCTTTCTCAGTAAGAAAGTATCAGATTAGAAATACCCAGCTCTGGATATTAGCCGTGCCAATTTGGATGAGCTGCTATGTTCCTATTATATTAGAGCTCTTCCCTCATTAAAGAAAAATGAACTAAGAACAATCAGTTTCCAATCATGTTGTTTTCAAAGTGACATTAAAACTAATGAATAGAGCAATGGGAAAAAAATACCTCCAGGATGGATGTAGTAAGCTTAAGGGCTTGAGGGCAGTACATCAAACGTGGCTCGACTCTTCATTCAATACAATGTGGTTGTTAATGAGGAACAATCAATAAATGTTCTTCAAATAAAACACCAGAGAGCCACACATGAGATAAGCAAACAGGAATTAGCCAAGAGGGGATGCACCTTTCTTTGTTATTACCACAACTGCAAATGCCTTGATTTAGACTCAAGGGACCCGGGTAAATGCTGCTTCCTCAATGTGTTGCACATATTTATCTGAAAACTCTGTCTTAGGAATGCCTAGTTAAAGGGGATCCAAAATAATCCCAACATCAGTGTTTCAGTGAAAACAAGGATCAGGGTGGATTTTCCATGTAAGGAAATGCTCAAAATTCAAATCAATTAGTTGTCTATCTTATAGCTGTAGAGAGCTACAGAAATTTCAAACGTTTCCAAGAAATAATTTCCCTGAAAGATTCCTTTCCTATTCCACATGGAAATTCTGAGGTTACACAGCCCACACCATCAATTCTTTTGTGAACTTCATATATTGAACAACCTATATATTTTATGGGAACAGTGCAAGCTTGCAAATCCCCTGACTCAGAAGTAAGTTGCCCTTCTTTTAAAAAATGTAAGAATTATATATAGATTTTTAGATAGATACAATCCTTTTCTATGCTTCCAGATTCTGGGACATTTAAGTGAAAGCCTACAGATAAATCTCCAGCTAAAAGTTAAATGACTTTACCAGCTGTCCACAGCAGGGACAGCCTGTAGCTCGTTTATTATCTCATCTGGTCTCCCAGCTAAGTGTGTTTTGGTCTGGTGAATTCCAAGATGACAGGCCTCTTAAAAATTGTAGGTTCTGGGTACTGCTGACAGCTGTATTTGTTATTTGTTGGGTGGCACACCTCTGCCTCTGTCAGCACAGAGCATGGTTTTGGATGATGCTGGGGATGCTATTTTTTTCAGATGAAATATAAGACAGGAACATAAGCATTATTTGCAAGGGTGAGACAGGGATTTTAAGTGAATTGCCATCACTGGTAATAACTAGCAATATATCTTTCTTGTAGTTCAGAATTTTTCTTGTTCTATTTCCTAGAACCCAAGTCCCTCCAGATGAAGGTACAGTCATGACAGGTAACTAAATATTTGGAGCATCTGGAGCCACAGCATTGTTCCAAAAACAAGAAAAACCCTGTTTGAAGTGAGCATCAGATATTAGACAGATATCAGATTTTTGAGAGGTTCTGGCAGTCTAACCAGGAAGATCCAGCTGAGAAACCAACTTATTCTTCCCTGTAATGCAAGATGAAACATTTACCATAACGTACAATTTTCAACGTGAACATGCCCCCAAAGAGCATGCAGGATATCGGTCACAGCATGGCAGGAGTGCTCAGCAGGCATGCGTGCCTTCACATGCATAGATACAGAAAGAACCCTGTGGTTCATCCCATTATATGGCCAGCTTAATCCACAATGACAGCTGATATAGGTCAGAGAACCGAGTTACCACTTCAAGCCCACGAGCAGCAGCAATCCTGCAGAAGGCTCTCCAGTACATCTGCTGGAGCTCTGCTGTTTGAGTCTGGAACTGCAGGCTCACCCTTTGGTGCACACTGCAGGTCTGGGAACATCAGACAGTACTTCTGAAAGGGAGCTCAGCCCCAGTCACTGGAAAGGCCTTTCCCCACTCCTATTGTCATCCACCGACTGTTACTTTTAGCGTTACATACATGAGAAGTGATTACAGGAAAGGGTGAGAAGCAAAGAAACACAGTGCCTTGGAATAAATGTTGCCAAAGCTAATCCTGCACACACACCCTGGGCAGACCCACCAGTACGCAGAGCAAGGAATTCTAAAATATCAGGAATCACTTCTTGTTAGAAAAGAAGCAAAAACACGTTTGGGGGCTTTCAGAAAAAATAAACCTGCCAACTCATCACTGACTGCCATTTAACCTGCAGGCAAAAGTGCCAAGACCCTGCAATTACAAGAACCTGAATTATTCTGCAGGTATTGATCTCCCCCTGTGTGGAAGACGAGCAATGTGATGACTCTACTAGCCCCTTTCACAGAACAGCTGGTGTCTGACAACAACAGAGAATCGACGTCCGGGCAAACCCGGTTTTTGTGTATTGCGTTGTGGTTTTGGGTTTGTGGGGGTTTTTTTGTGTGCTTTTTTTTTTTTTTTTTTTTACTCTTCAGTGATAATTCAATTTAGCAGCCATAAAGCAGAAGTTAATTCTTTGCCTGACTGTATTTGGGTTTTCAGAGTTTTCGTTCCGCTGTTTCAAAAAGCAGCCCTGCCTAAAATTGTTGGAGCACTTTATTCAAAAGTACAGACACCCCCCCATCAGTCTAGAGCGGGCCCCATTCTTCCATTCTTATGAGTCTCTTTAGGATGCTTCAACTGAAAAATCATATTTCTATTCCAGTTGTCATGGAACAGCCAGTCTTTCCTGGTGGAAAGAAGAGCTGGCATTATGTTCTGGAAAAAAAATGTCCCCATAAATGTATTCTTTATTACTAATATCAAAAGCTTGATTCTGCCACATTGACACAAGCTGACTGGCTGATTTAATGGAAAGTCTCCGCCTAATGAAAGAGGAAAGAACTGGGCACTAAATAAACAAATAGCAAATAATAATTAAATAAAAAAAAGTTCTAAGAACATTAGCATTTCAAGTTCAGGCTTATATCCTGCAATCTGCTTTGAGTACGCTTCAATTTGGCTCAGTGCAGAGCAGCTTGGATGACTGTTGTCATAAATTGGAACTAATTGCTTAGCTATCTGCGCAGAGGAATCTGTCCATTTATAAAGGACTGTTTCCTTGCCAAACTCCAAAATTAATTTCTTGAAACACCAATTCAGACAGGAGGTGAAGGTACACGGATGGTGATACTGACTACTTCTCCCTGTAGAGTCAGTACCTGGTGCCAGGGTCCCTGCTCTTGCTTGGCTGGTAGGGACACCATAATGATTTTGGCAGACAAAAGTGGCACAGTAGACAGCAGTGAATCAGTTAGTGGGAGACTGCAGTCTGAGAATTAAGTGTGCAAGGAAATAAAATAGCCAAGTTCTACTAAATATACGAGTACAAAAAGATGGAAAGAGCCATAGGAACGCCTCATTTTTTAAAGTTACAACTTTGCTCCATGCCAGACTGAGGCTTAAAGTTGTTACTGCTTCTACTGTAAAAAGCCTCTCAAAAAAAAAAAAAAAAAAAAAAAAAACCAAGTGAAATGCTCAGGCTCATTACAAAGCTGTGTTCACTCAGAACACTAACATTGACAAGCAAAAGGTCATTATTTTAGGATTCCCATCATCTTGTTAGCAGGAAGAAATTCTCTTCCATTAGTAGTGGACAGTTGTAATTAACATTACATGTAGCTATACATTAATTTGTTATTTGAAAACTCTCCTCAAGCATACACTTTAAGCTACCTACAGCTTCGTGCAAGGAAGGAACAAAAGGGGAAACTCAAGCAGGCTTTTAATCAATATCAGATAATACTTTCTGAAGTAACAGAAGTCCCAAAAGATGTAGTCTAGTTACCGAAACCTCTAACTTGACAGTTTCTGCAGCACACTGGGGTGCTTGCACATTATGTTTTACATCAGCACAAGTACAGCCCACCAGGAGTGCAACCTGGGGGTCAATATGAAATCAATGGAGCTGAATAACAAAACCAAAGGTATACAGATGAGAAGAAAAGCAGAAATTGAAAGTGGGGAAAAAAAACTTGTTGTCTTTTTAATGTAATTCTGGCTTTGTGTCATATAACTTAGGTTCCATGTCCTGCACGGTCATAAAGTACTGGGAGAGATAATAATAGACCTTACATTCTTATTCCTCAGTAACTCTTAAATTCAGAGGTGTGATTAAAGAGAGGAGTGGATCAGGGCTGGAAAAATATGATGTGGGAACATCTGGAAACAGTTTGCAGAGTGTAAAAATAGACTAAATGTCCTAATACATCTATACTTCTGCTTGCAGTGTCTGTGATTCTGTGCTAACAAGCACTTTTACAAACTTTTATTAGCAGAATATCAAAATAATGAGTATGCACTTACTCACGTGGCACTTAATCCTTTGTAAGCATAAGATTAGAAGTATCTCTTCTCTCACAGTTAGAGCATGTGCTCAGCCTCATTATTGTCAAATCTCTTACATACTGCCAATAAATTGAGTACATCCATAGCCTGAATAGGGCACTCTCACTGACATTAGGCTGATAAGCCAACCTTGTCTGTCTCTTGGGATACATGAAAGGTCTTGATCATGCCCCTAATTCTTTGCACAAACAGCACACAAAAAACAAGTCTAAGGTTTGATCTATAAGAGTAATTGCAAAAGGTCAGCATGAAAGCGTGTTGAACTGCTATTCATAAGCCAAAACAAAACAGACGGCTGAGTCTTTTTAACAGTCGATACACTGTTCAGACTTGAAATCTCTACCTTCTCAGAAACATCAGCTGCTGTTTTCTTCAAGAGTGCTCACTCTAAGAAGCCTCCAGGGTACACTCAGGTTCCTGCAGAATAAGTGGTTCCTCTCCTGCTAAAGCTTACCGACACCAGTTAGCTGAAAACACTATCTTTTCTTCAAAAAATTAAAAAAAAAAAAAAAAAAAAAGAAAAAAAAAAGAAGGAATTGCATCTATGATTCTTGATAGGATGAAAACAGATAAATCAGTGCGATCCTATCTCTCCCAGGAAAAGAGAAAAAGAAAGAGATGCACACAAACTTTTCAGTGTGTGCTCAGTTTACCCATTGAAAGCTCTGGGATCACATTACATATTATGCTATATGCTATAAGTTTGGCCAGCTTCTAATAAAGATAGCAAGTGAAGAACAGGACTAAAGGTTTCAGCATACACTACAAAGGGAAATGTACATACCTGTTTCACTGACCTGTGGCAAGCAACGTCATCCCGCTAGTCACTAACATTTCACCGTAGCTTATTTACTTTGGTGATAAGTACAAAGTCTTCCATTCTGAATAGGAACACGTGTTACTTTTTTCCCCTCATAAATTCAAAGTGATTATGAGGAAACAGCAGGGGACTTTCGCATCCCAGAAGATAAACTTGCTATGTGAGTGGAGTTCTACACACCCACCATCTTCAGGGCTTACATTTACTATAAAGTTCTGAGTGAAGCAGGAGTAAAGACATTTATTCTTTGATAGATATTCTTTGATTCTAGATTATTAAGTCAATACAATTGGACTTGTCAATACAATAAGTGAAGAACTTGCACTGATGCACTGGACAGGATGGAGTTCTGTTCTATCATATCTTACATTGTTTTAATTTTCTGACTTTGACCAGAATTGTCTGGGTCGGAAGGGACCCAAAAGATCGTCTAGTTCCAACCCCCTGCCATGGGCAGGGCTACCACCCACCAGCTCAGGCTGCCCAGAGCCCCATCCAACCTGGCTTTGAATGCCCCAAGGGATGGAGCACCACAGCTTCTCTGGGCAGCTTACTAGGGCCTCACTGCTCTCTGAATGAAGAATTTCCTTCTCACATCTAACCTAAACCTTCCCTCTTTTAGTTTAAAACCAGGACAGTATTGCACTTGTGTACAGGGTTTGAAAAGTGAGTTCTTGTCCCACTTGAACACAACACTTATTATCACTAAAAATAATCAACAGAAGGATTTCCTCAACTTCTATGCTTGTGTCCCAACACTTGAGGATGGGCACACTCCTGAGCATGCTCTGAGGCATGCTCTTCTGGCTGTAGTAACTTCATCCTATTTACTCCATTTATCTATCAATATCTATTCCCAGTGTCTCCTGAAAAGTCAGAGACTAATTGTTGCCTCTGGTTTACAGAAAAGCAGCAGCAGATTCTTGAAGTTAAGGTTTCCACATATCATTCCATTACTGCGGGCAGACACGGAGATTGCACAGCTTCAGAGCAGTCAATGGATCAGTCATACCAGAGATTTGGCTGCTCACTGACTGTACCTTGACCATACAGTCATTTTGCTAAATTTAGCAGCTTGCTTTATCTAGCCTTTAAGCTTCATATTATCTGGGGCCAAAGAAGGGAGAACTGAGACCTTTCCTATAAAACACTCAGTTCTTTCTGCCATGGAAGAAGGCAGACAAAAGCTGAAAAAAAGCCCAGATTCAATTCTTTCCATTTTTCATTATACTAGATGTTCTCAGCAGAGATTAATGTCTGTTCACGATCAAGCATTACTTCATCCAGGAAGGAAGGAGAACTACTCAGTCATCACTCTGAGAAATGAAAGTAACCTGAGATCAGGCCATCACTCTTCTGCTTTGATCAAGCCATCATCTAAACTATGTTCAGTCAAGGAGGGGAAAAAAAAGTGGTTGGAGACAAAACTTCAAAAGTTTGGGTCCACGATCACCAAAACCAGACGATAACCAGGAATCACATAGGCAAAAACATTCTTCAGATATTTCTACAATTTCCAACTGTCAGTTTTACCTCACTCTGGCAATGTTTCTGCGCTCAGGGCTGATGCTCAAATGCAATAAAGATTCCCCATCTAGAAAAAGGTGCTTGAAGCACTGATGCTCTGAGCACTCCCAGGTCAGGATGTCCACACTCCATTCACGCCAGGGCATGGCAATGTAGTGCTGCAGCCAGATTGCCCTCTGGGGCCTAGCAGGGTGTCTGAAACTGGCACCTCAATTTTGCTCTGCCAGTGATTTGCTGAAGGTCTTTAAGTAAGCCTTGAGCTTCTTCCCAGAATAATTTGGTATCCCACCTGTAAAGTTGTGCACCTGGTTGCACTCTTTATTTCTACCTACAACAAACAGTACACCAAGAACAGAAGCAGTTTAGGGCTATCCATTCCTGAATCTCACCTATGAGGTACAAGCTGTTCGGTTTACCTGCATAGAACTGAGAGCTTCGGAAGATGAAATAACACATGCATAATTATTTTGTAACTTTTCACAACTATGCCTGTCTGAACTACCACAGATGTCTGTGTCTGTGGTACAGTGCACAGTAGAAAGGTTTTGCTGTTTTTTGTGTGTGTGTTTTTTCTTCCTGTTCCTCTGTTAAGAGAAGCACACTGTAGCATGCCACAGAAATTCACAAGAGCACAGCCTTTGTACTCCTCACAGCCATGCTGGGGGCAAAGGTACATATAACCATATGGCTGGGCATTACTGCGTCTGCTATCTGCTCCTCCTGCACCTGCAGGGAAGTCAGCCAGAGGCATCCATCTGCCACTCCACTCAAGATTCCTCCTTGGGCAGGGCACTCTGCTTAGGTTGCAAAATAAGTATACTTTTGGGGATCATTTGCTGATAAAGATTCCTGTCCCTTCTAAATGTTCACTACTGGTGTCTGTCTCACATGATATCAATCAGCTTGGAGAGCTGCTTAGTATTGAACTGAAAAATTTAAAGTGAAGTGCAACACAGAAGCAGTTGTCAAGAAAAGCAAGCAAGAAAAAGCGATTTCAGTTGGTTGCTTACGTGAGTAGATGAAAAAGGATTTGCAAATCTTTTCACACATGCTTCCCTGAGACTATACTAATACAGAATACAGGAGGACCTTTATTAAGATGATGCTTTAATGGACATCTAACTTGAAACCTTGCAAGCAAACTGGAAAGTAAATGTTCAGAAAGAAACTCAAAGTATTACACAACACACAGAGACTCCATAGCTTACTTCTAGTGAGAACTTCCTTCTAACTTCACCATGTCTCATGTTCCCACATCCTCTATTCACTTGTGTGAAATATTCCCTAAATAGCACTAAAGAGTAATCATCATTTCCTATGCTTTCACATTCCCATTTTACATACTGTTACTTTGCTAGTTGACTGATAATTACTGAGCTGTTTCTCTACCAAAGTGTGTTAATGATTTCTATTTCAATTGTAATGACAACTTTCAGAGAAGAAAAGCTCAGAACCCTTTTTTCCTTCCTTAAATATTCTGGATTTCCTCTTGAGCTGGAGTTTCCACTCATTCTTTCAGCCTAAGCACTGAATTCAGAGAATGCAAGTGTAGACACTACCACAGGAAGAGGCAGGCATTGTTTTTTGGGGGGAAGCACCTTGGGTAACCACAATTCTGTCTACATTTTGCAGCATTCCCTTTACAGTCTGATCAATTCTTGTTGAAATTCAATTAAATACAATTAAAGAATAAAAACTGTGGGTACTTTATCATTGCCAGCAGCATTTTAGAATATTCCAGTCCGAATATACTTTAGAAACAGCCCAAGGGTGTTCTTAGCATATTGGCTTAGATCTTAGCAAAGCTCCTTTAAAAATATATATATATACACACTACTTCTCTGCATCATAAGAACTGGCTGTAGAGAGGAGCCATGACAAATACAATTCAGTTCAAAGCAGAATAAATAGCTAGAAGGCTGCTAATGGGAATATTGTAGATGCACGGCAGAAAGGCATACTTTTCTAAGGTCACTTCTTTACACCAACTCCCAGCTGTGCCATGGGCTGAAGACTAAGCTATCTACAACACTGGTTAGCCTCCACCTCACTGGGAAGGCTATAGGAGACAGGAAATAGGGCCTCCTCATGAAGTACTTCAGAAGTTCTGTGGTGTTCTTGTCAAACCAATCACTGCAATACATTTTCTCCACAAGACGGTAGAACAGCAAAGAGCAGAGTGTACTTGCAGACACCCAGCAGCTTTATGTTTGTAAAACACCTGCACAGTGGCTTCCAGGTCCTTGCTGGGGTATGTAGAGACTTCCAGGCTGGAAACAGGAATACTGAAGTGCCACTGCTGTGACAAGAGTGCTGTCCCAACTGCAGACTCACTAATGACTGTTTCCATGATCCTTGTTGATGCTAAAGGGCACCTCTTGAATGAGTTATGAGCAAAGTTATGCATCTCCTTTTTTCCCAGTTGAAAAATCTTCCCACATTCCAATGTTAAGCAGCAGAGCCAAGGTCCTCCACAAATTAAAACAGAGTGGAGAAAGGAAACAAAGCACAAGATTGATGCGGTTCATGTGCAGACTTGCCCTAGGAGAAATACCTTAATAATTCACAGCAGCCAATGGTGCACCATAGAGTAGTAAATGCACTTAATGCATGTGTTTTCTTATATTGAACAATGGACAAATGAATTAAGTAGTGGAATAAAAACAAGTTTTATTTTAAAATAGTGGCAAATTCAGTGAACTAGGAGGTACCTATCTTCACCTGGATACATACAATTCCCAATCTCTAATCCTTACAGTTTAATATAAATGAAAAGTTCTAGACTTACCATGAAAATACATAAGAGTTGGAAGGCACCTTTAAAGGTCATCTAGTCCAAATCCCCAGCAACAAACAGGGATATCCACAGCTACATCAGGGTGCTCCGAGTCTGATCCATGCTGACCTTGAATGTCTCAAGGGACAGGGCTTCCACTACATCCCTGGGCAAACTGCGCCAGTGTCTCACTGCACTCACGTTAAAAGACTTTTTACTCATATCCAACCTGAATCTCCCCTCTTTTAGTTTGAAATCATTTCCCCTTGTCCTGTCACAACAGACCCTAGTAAAGAGCCTATGTCATTTTTGGCAGGGCTATGCTCAATCCTTTCATCCCCAAGCTTGTATTGGTACACCAATGACTTCACCTGACTGCCATGAATTTTCAAATATTACTGAAATTGACTTGGCCATCAGCCAATTCACCCAGGTCCCTGGGATATATCTCATCAGGACCCAAAGACTTACAGCTAGACTAGACCCACAGACTTGCTCAGGTTCCTCAGGTGGTCATGAACCCGATCTTTGCTTACAGTGGAACGGATGATGTTTCCCTAATCCCCTCCTTCCAAAACAATCATTACTCAACAGTGAGGAAAAACAATATTAACTGTATCAGGGAAGCTCTAGTGTCTAGATTTTATATATATAAAAATTGCCAAGAGATACTTATGACTGGTGATTTATGTCTTTACTAAAATAGATGTCCTTCAAACACTGTAATTTACTGAAATTAATGGTGTCTTAAAGCAGGAATACATACTATGAATTAATGCATTTTTGAGCTTATATAATGTCAAGTATAATACTATTGGCATCCTACCTTTCTGCATAAAAATGCTGCATGTTGCACTAATACATATTGGCTTACACAGAAAAGCAAACCTAAGAATGTAAGTGAGCTTTACAGATTTACCAGAGAGTTCCACAGTTTCACACCATAATTCAGCCCAAAGTACTACAATTTTACATTCTCCAAACCTGAGAAGCTCCCACTTTATTGTCTAGAGTGTTTCAGGGCTGTCAAACTGAAGCCATTGGAGCTAATAACTTTGTAAAAGGAAAACCTTCCCACTGCCAAAATCACAATTGTTTCCTATTCTTTCACAGATGCATTGTACAAAATATGTTCTGCTTTGTAGTGAATGAAAAAGCAGCCACAGATGACTAGTCTCATAGAATGACTTCATTTTCTTTCTTACTGCAGACTAGACGTGCAGGGAATCATGCTGATCTGAGAGCAATCAAGTGGTAGGGTTTCAGGAGGGCTTTCCAGCTGCAACAGACAGCTCTGCCAAACCCTTTCCAGCACACTTGTGAAAATGCACCCAGACATAAGAAATAAGAATAATACAATACAATAAGAAATTCCAGGGTGGCTATGAATTCCTTTGTTGACTATAAAGGAATTACTTTTTTTTTTTTTTGACCTACCTTGAGCCACAGAGTCCATGTAACAAAAAAACATGGACCTGTAAGGCTGATCAGGAATCAAGCATTAGCTGAGGAGCGCCCAAAGGAGGGCTATAAAGATGGGGAAGAGCCTGGAGGGCAAGGTGTATAGGGAGCAGCTGAGGTCCCTGTGTTTGCTCAGCCCAGAGCAGAGGAGCCAAGGGGAGGCCTGATGGCAGCTGCAGCTGCTCACAGGGAGCAGAGGGCAGCGCTGAGATCTGCTCCCTGTGACAGCAACCAGACACAAGAGAATCTAAGGGTAAAGCCAGACTGGGGGTCAGGGACAGGACTTGCGCCAGAGGGCAGTGGGCATGGAACAGGCTTCCTAGGGCAGTAGGCACAGCCCTGGGTGCTGAAGTTCAAGGAGTTTTTGGACAGCACTCTCAGGAAGAGCCGAAGAGCTGCCCGACATTGTGAAGCTGAGGAGAACTATTCCTCACTGGCCCCAGGACTGAGAAAGAAAAAAAAAAAACGTTCTTGATTTGCCCTCCACCAAGTAGTTTTTTTGCTTCCCTCGTTTCACAAGATCTGGTAGATCCAGGGGAAAAGCAGTGCACTGAACAAGAAGCAGTGCTGCCTCTGCTGCCTTTTTTTAAACTTGCTTTTCCTCTATCTGTCTTTTCTACAAAGTACACCTATGATGGAAGCCTCCAAAATGAGAAGATAGTGCCACAGGCAAAAATCAAAATAGGCCATCTTCCCCTTAGTTTTTCAGAAGTCTCTTTTACAGAGGTTTCCCATTCTGGTTGCCAGGGACTCTCAGCAGCAGGAAGGCCGACTGAGCTTTTTATGAAGTGTCATTTTTGAAAGTCTTCTTATTAATATTTTTCCAGATTTGTTACAACAGCAGAAGATTTACTGCACGTTTTAGAGTTATGTTTGCAGTGTTCATAATCCGTGAACATGAAGGATGTTGAAACTATGCAAAAATGTACTGCTTTCCAAAGTAACATTAATAATACATTCATAGCTATTGAGACCTGCTCTATACTAGTTGAGTTAGAGTATGGGTGTAATGTATTCACAAGCACTGTGGATAAATCACTTCAATAAATTCTTCAGGCTATGCTGTAGCTTCCAAAAGCTCCCTGCCTGATAAAAAATAAAAAAATAACAATCAGCCTGGATGAACAGTCTGTGATCCTTCTCACTACCTTATTATTCATCTTTGCTTCTTGTCATAGCACTCAGTAATCAAAGTTTTCCAATATTTCTTACTTGGTCATCCTAGTTATAAAAATATCTGATATAAAGGCAGATATCTGTGTCCATTTATATTAATGCTCACACCATCCTGGAAGTAAATTTAACAATATGATAATAGTAATATCCTTCAAACACCTCTGAATAATTTCTTCCAAAATTGTATATCAAATGAACATACTGCATGACAATCCTTTCTTAATGGTGATAAACATCCTCCTCTACTCACAACTAACCTTTGAAGAAATATACTTCTATAAGCTCACACATTACCTCAAAAAAAATAACCCAAACAACTGTAAATACCACTTTTGAGATTTAAGCACCAAGCTGAACCAAACGCTTGGGCTGAGTTTCATTCCTTTGTGAATAATGCTGCCCAGAGCAAACACAGAAGCACATCCTTTCCACTAGACCATGAGCAAGGGAACACACCATTCCTATCAGCACAGCCACTGAACAGGAACAGAAAGCCCTGTCACAGCCAGTGACAACATGCCTCCAGTGCAAAAAGCAGGACATACATACAATATGCAGTTTGGAGATACGGCAGAACTGCGTGTGATCTCCCTTTCTCCACAGATCTAAGCTTGAATCCCCTCAATCCACAGGACAAAAGAGGCTTTACACTTGTCCATGCCACACTGAAAAGCATCACCTCTGCCAGACTGTGAAACACTGAGCTCTCAGATCTCCCAGTCCCTAAAAGAGACAGTGAGTGTAAGAGGGAGGCTGTCACAACTCTGTTGTCTGAAATGTGAATTTGCAAGTCGTATTCTATGTCTCTACTCCATTTATCTCACATTTATGATTACATGTGTTAGGAGAGGTGTTGGTAACATCACAAACACTATCTGATTTCCAAATGAGTATTTAGATTCATGAATTCATTTGGATTCACCTCCCATTCTCTGACAGCAGACACCTGAGGGTGCCGAGAAGGGTCCCTGTAGGGGACAAATCCCTTTGAGGACTAGACACTGAATCATTCAACCAGGAAATTTAATTTTAAAAGACAAATACCAGGAGACAGATTTCTTTTCTTCGTTCATTTTTCACACTTTTTGTAGTAATTTGAGTACTTCTAAAAATAAAACCAGAACGATGGCATAATCAATGTCTCATAATGGAAAAATAATTGTCTTAAATGAGGCTCATGCTCAAAAGCACAAAGAATAAATGACCAACAATTTTTGAGTGTTACAATATTTTTAGCCATACGGTATTTCTGATTAATTGTTATAATTACTAACTAAAAGCCAACTATGTGATTGCTTCTGTATGACACATTCAAATACTCTCAAACCCTGTCCCAAAACACTCACAGTTCAGAAGGTGAGACAGGTAGAAAGAGGAGATACTAAGATACATAATGACAAGAACAACAGTCCAGGTGCTCCTTAGCATTAGGAGGCAAACTAGGCCCTGCTCTTTGCAGCTGCATGAGGAACGTTACTCCTCTGAGAATTAAAAAATGGACTCTAAGCCTTTCCTCCTCCATAGTCAGCAAAGGGAAAGAAGGAAGAAAAAGGGAGCATATTTTGAGACTTAACACCACCACACACCAGTTCTACAACATATTTTGAGCCTTTGGCAATTTATGGTAATTAAAAGTAACCCTCAAGCTGTTCTTTGTGAGATGAGGCTGCGCTGGAGCACAGCCAGCTCTGAGTCCAGAGAAGCACAAGCTTCCATGCTGATTTGTGCCATGCAGCACTGGGTCACAGCAGAACCTATGAAACAGAGGAACAATGCTGGAAATTTTTATAAACCACTGAAAACCACTGTGGGAAAGGCATTTAGCTCTGGTATCAGTGAAGCATCTCTAACTGGGTGTCCTGGTTTGAGCTTGGTGATACAGTATGCCCATCTCTCTCCTTACTGCCTATCTTTTACGAGGCCATGTGCAGGAACCAGCGATGCTCTCAAGGCTGCAAAGAACCATATGGTGTCACCAAACGGCATTATCATCATCTTTCACAAGAGAGAAGTATATTCTCCATGCTGGAAAACATCAATGAAGACAGATGCCTGGTATTCTACAGGAGAAGCTCAATGGCCAGGAAAGTTGAGAAATGATCCCAATAATGATTCACACCGAGAAGTTTGCCTCAGAAAACCTTTATTTTCTGAAACATTTTGAAACCAAAGCAAGTTACATACACTGTGTACCACTCACCCCAAATTCTCACAGGCCATGTAAGCCACAGAGGGAAAGGACTCTCCTTTTTCTGCGGTAGCCCTCCCTTGGAAGACACATGCTAAGCACTCAGACTTGTGGTGTCTCTTGTCTATCAGTCTCTATCTCAGAAGCCTGAGGATCTACATCTGGTTCCTTATCAGCCACATTTGTACTCAGTAGTGATTTTGCCAGTAATAGCCCCAGGCATAAGTGTCCCAGGGGTCAAGAAAGATGCACTGCAATATGCACAGCTGAGGCCCAGGATCTGTTACCCTATCTTGTAGATGATCTCTCTTTACGAGATTGCTCTGCCTGAAAAAAGCTGCAAGCGTCCATTCCTATTAAGCCACAGCAACTACTCCACTCCTGGGCACCCTCTTTGTCCACTCTAGGGAATCAGTCTCAGCACGCTCTCCATCCCTAAGCACCAAGCATTCTCTCTCTGTTCTGTCTGGCAGAACTAACCCCATCTCTCTCCAGCACAGGCTTCATCCTCAATAACTGCCAGTGCATTCTGCACAGAACAGACTGTAATGTGATTAATTTTACACTTCACAATCTTAGTGTGAGAAGCAGGTCCCGGGGTAGGGATCTGATGTGAAGCTCTCAAGCATGTACAAGGCCTCGATCAGAAAAACAGCTCTTCCTGAAATGGCAGAATAAAATAGCTTTGCACTACATGAAACGCCCAGTTACTGTAAGAAAACAGTACTGCCACTACTGAAGAAAAAGACATAAAAATGATAATTATTATCATAATTACCATATTATCAATGATAACAAAAATGAGATAATTGCTCCATTCTCTCCAAGACAAGGCCAAAAGGGGTTTTAAACTGTTTTTCTCTCTGTGCTGTGCTTTAAGGCTCTGAATTAACTCTATACAAACAGAAGTGCTTCGCCCTGCAAGCACATGCTCACTGCTGCCCATTTACCAGATACTTACACTGTTTGCTATCTTCACACTTTTCTTTGTTCCTTGACATCTTAACTGTGGTGTCTGTATGCTTACTGTTAATGCCTTCAGCAATGGGAAGCTGTGATGTCACAATGAATTTGTAGCCTCTACAGGAGAGAGTGATAGCTAGCACTTTAGACCATACTGCAAAGTCATCATTTTCTTTCTCATGAGTTACTAACTTCAAGAAGCTGTGTCTTTTTCAAGTGTACAAAGAATTAGAAACTTCATGCTAAAGTACTAAGAGATTCTCATAGGCTAGCTGCAAAGGAATTCCAGGAGCAGCAAAGCCCTGTGACTTACAAAATGGACTTTCAATCTAGCCAGTAGTCTGCTGCTTTCCCTGCAGTTTACACATAGGTACTGTCACTAATACACCACTGTTCACTCAGAAAGCAAAAATGGGCCATGTGAGGCCTTGTAGAAGTGCCCACCTCAAATTTTCATCTCCTTTAAAGTCCTGCTTCAATACCTCATAACTGCTGATGACACTATCAAGCTATTCAGACCAACGGTCCCAGGTATGAGACCGTTCTCATATCTACCTTTCTATCGGTAGACTAAGATTACAGTCTGTTACACTGCCTGAACACTTCCACCTAAGCAATACTTTGGCTTTCTAATTAGAGCATGCTTTTGCCTCTGACAAGAGTGGATGATGGCAGTTGCTTGAGATGTATCTACATGTACCATCAGTATGGAGTAAGAATAAATGCACAGGAAATACAGAATTTGCTCTCAGTAAATCATGAATGTTTTAGTATATAGAATAAACTTATCTGCAACAAGAATATGCAGTTTCCTCACCAGGTCCCACAGTTGCTTCCTGGATGACCCTTTTATTGACAGGATACAAGGACACCTTACCCTTCTTATCTGAAAAGCTGGAGTTCGTGTTACAGCAGAATTAGCGAGCAATGTCTCGTGAAGGCTGTTCACACTGCCACGCAGCTTGCCATGGTCAGAGCAGCTAAGAGCAGCCTTTGAGCACCAAATGCACACGGGAGCATACAGAAAGGACAGAATACTTCTCTTAGAGCATGACACATATCAAATCATTAGCTGTAACATTTCAAACTGGAGACTTAATTTCATATTTTCACTGGAATCTAAATTAATTAATGTCTGCACAGTGCTGTGGCCTTTAAAAAAAATACCAAGCAAGAAGTATTCATTACCACTACAATGAACTGTAAATGAGCACTTGATTCAGTGTCGCTTTCTTTCCTTTCTAAATCTTGGCTTTTGCAAAACTCCAATTATTATTTATCAACTCTGAAGTAATAAGGCATGTCAAGTTCTGAACAGCATTACACAGCTTCAAAACAAAATCTGCTCCCTTACATTAGAAGAAAAGGGATGGGATCTTCCAAAGTATCTTGGCGCTCCACAACACAGTAACACATCTGCAGATGCATTTAAAAATGCAGTAGAAGTTTCATACTTAACTACCATTAGGATAACAAGCAGATTAACATATGATTAACCTGCTTAGGTACTCGGCAAAGCTCACTGATTGCTCTGCTGAGTTATTAAGCATTTGCTGATTTGGCAAACCTGGCTCCAGAATCTTACCCTTATCTGGGGATACAAGAGGAACCTCATTTCAGATGAAAAAAGAAGCTTGGAGAACCCTTCTAATCACCACAGCACAGAAGAAGAGTTCAGCAACGGCAAAGCTAGAGGAACCATACAGTGCAGTTCCTTCAAAAACTGGGGCAGTGCTAGGGGGTTCTCCCCTCAGTGCTGGCACCAGGCACACATCCATTGGCACGACAAACAACACGTGCACCAGGTACCTCCACCCCCAGGAAACATGGCCTTCAGGATGCAGTTCTCTTGCCTTCTGTAGTAAAGGGAGGTGAGGTGCTATATGCTTTATCTCAAATTCCAGAACTTTTTGGGAACCTAATAGAGAAGCAGTTTTAAGCTACTTTATGAAGCTATAATGCAACAAAAAGCATAACAAGACGCAAAGCAGCAAAGTCTTAGACTACAGTAAGTAAGAATTCAGCTTAGACAAGATAATAATAGATAATAAAAATAAGAGAAATAAACTACTTACCTTTAGAAGACCTGTAAGATCTTCAAGTACACAGGAACATTCAGGCAAACTACCCTCACCTCTACTGCCAACCCTTAAATGAGGTCTGAGAAGGGGTGGCTCCACCTCTTCCCATCACTCAGGTTCTTGCACCTGAGCTCCCCTGGGTTGACTCTGCCTTCCTACCAGGTGCTCAATCACTGGTTCAAGCCATGACTTAGCATTTCCACTACAGAACAGTATTTTTCTTTCCAAGTTTACTTTTCAAATACCTTTTGTGAGACATATAAAAATATTTGATTTTTTCCAAGAATAACATGGGGCTCCAGGGCCATGTGAAACAGTGCTCTGTGCTTTTCCCTGATCTTAGAAGCAAATGCTGCCCCTGAAACTTCAGACTTTGGAGTTGTATATGTAGTTTACAGTAATAATGTACACAAAAAAATACATTAATACCAGTTACATCTTGATTTGTCAAAGAAGTTTTGTAGATGTCTCTCATGAAAACACAGACCAGCTATATTGGCTGCTTTGAGGATCAAGTGGCTTTAAGACTAACTTAGATGATATTCCTGCAAGCGTTTTTTTTTTTTTTTTTTTTTTTTGGAGGGGGAATTCTGAAGTCTTTCAATGAGTTGAATGTGCTTAAATTTTGAAATAGAATCATAGAACCATAGAATGGTTTGGGTAGGAATGGAAGTTTAAGATCATCTAGTTCCACTCTCCCTATTATAGGCAGGGACACCTCCCTCTAGACCAGGACGTGGACTCAAGTTCTTTGGAGGTCTACCATAGAATTGAATAGGACATTTGTATATATGGTACTTAGAAATGGGTCAAGCATAACGCCCACTACAAGATGCTATGCTCTTTGGATGTTGGTTTCATAGGTATTTCTTCTAAATTATTTACACAGCTTGCAATAAGCTACCATGGGAGTCCATAAGTGATCAAAACTAACATAATCTCTAGTTAGAACTTCCTTGTTCAAAAAGTGCCAAGGGGTGGGTAGAAGCGGAAACATCTAAAGGCTTTGCAAAAAGGCAAAGCCATTTCTAACACAGCATTTTTAAACACAGGGGTGTAAATATCACAGTATTACTGATGTCAGTAGCACATGTCCATGTGCATGGCAGTTCACACGTAGTGGAATATCAGATAGAGATGTTTATTAAGTACTCAACAGTTAGTCATTTTTCCATCCTTCTTGCAGGAACGCTGTCACAAGCACTGGATTATTCATGGACATTAGACAGCAGTGTGTGTGCTACCATACAAATTTTTGTATGTCAAATTATTGGAACACAGCCCAACAGAGATACAAGCGTATGGCTTGTGCTGCTGTAGGAGTAGCCTGCCCGGTGCTACGAGCACTATTTACATATTCAACTGCATTTGCCACATTACAGCTTGATTGCAATGTTGTCAAAAACATACCAATGTCTCCTGGATAGACAGCAAGAAAATAAGGCTTTGTGGAAGGAGGTGTCTGACAGGATGTTTTTGGTTTATAATGCAACATTAAGCTAAGCTGGTGACATGGAATCCAGGAATAAAATCCCAACCCTGCTGAAGTCAGAGGCAGTTTTGCCACTGAACTCAGTAGGACCACTATTTCATGGTCACCAGGCAGCTGTCTGCGTATCAGTAACATTTCTTTCCCCACTGACTTGATTCTGAGTCTCAGGGACACACACGAAGTTTCACAAGCTGCTAAGTCTTTGTTCCTGAAATTTCATTTCTCTGAGAGACAGATGAACAGAATTTTGAAAGGGAAAAAAGGGAAAAGTCAAATTTGTACTCCTGCCTATTCACTCTCCTTTTAAAGCTTCTCTCTAGGCTTCAGGCAAACAATAATGAATCTAAAATAGAAGCTTAGACAGATACATTGTGTTGTAACGCAGATAGCTCCAGGTCCAAAACACAAATAATTCACAACAAAGGATGTAAAGGATATTACGGATTTTGATCTATCAAATAATTTCTTTAACAACAGTGAAAGGAATTTTAAAACCAAATCCTTGCAGCCTTTCACAGTTTGGATAAACAACCACATTATGCATATGCATTTAATATCTTGTGGTCTTTGAACATAATGGTCATGGACACTGTTACTATAAACCAACATGCACGCTTGACGCATACAAACACCGGGAAGTTACGCGTGTTCTCATTAACTTTCAAAAACCTACAGGGTTCTAACACAAGCAGTGCCAGTATAAGCATATAAATGAAGGTACTTAATGCCAAGAACATAATCAGACTATCAAACGATATGTGCAAAAGCATGAATTCCTTGTCTGCCAATAGAGTGAGCAAACATAGTAACTGTCTGTTGGCTTTTTATCTCAAATTCAGTGCGAAGCACTAGAGCCATGACCTGAAATTCTATAGCCCCAGGCCTGCTCCACATGGTTGTGATCAACTGATGGTTGGACTTGGTGATCTTACTGATCCTTTCCAACCTTAATGATTCTATGATCTTTCTATGTCTCAGCAAATTTGCAACAGCAGCAGAGAAGTTTACACAATGTGTCAGTTGCTCAGGAGAGCCTGTTTTCCTAAATCTGTGCCTGCTCTCAGCAGAAAAGGCAGAACATCCCTCCGCCCTCATACATGTGCCTCGGACTCTTTAATGAGATTGTGTGCTCTGTGAAATGTGACCCAAATGTTACGTATTTAAGGACAAGACAGTTCATGGAACCAGCAAATTTAAAATAAACATTGCAGATTGTTCTCAGGAACAACCTGAGGTTTAGAATCACAAGAGTCATCTGATTCAGAGAGCTGCGCTGATGAGCAGGGACATGCTGCCTCTCATGTGTGCAGCTGAAATCCCACCAAGAGGCACATTAAGGGTGCAGATGGCTACACCTGATAAAAAGACATGTATGCAATTTACTTTCTTTTATAAGGTGTGTTGGTTTGCATTTAAAGTTCTCTTGAAAAGGTCTGTTTCCCAGGAAAGGATTTCAGAAAGGAAATGGAAAGCAGCAGCTTCTTTCAAGAAGGCAAAGTTTTGTTAAGGAACAGAAGCAACAACCTTTAATTGAACAGTAGGAAAAGAACGTGTGGATGTACTGCTTGCTGTGTGCTACCGATGGGCAGCCTGTTACCAAGCCATGTGACTCACAGATAGAAATCCTGCACCCCAGTGAGCATCCCAAAAAGCTTTGTACACAAAACACTGCATACCCAGAGGCTGTTTACCTTTCTAATTTCTAAGCAAAACAGATGGACTCTCTTGCTAGATAACCACTCCCCCACTGTTCTCTTTGCTTAAGCTATCACCTACCAGTCTAGCAGCGCACTACAAAATGCTGTTTTCTTTTCTCTCTGCAAATCCCCATGAATGATAGAAAGAGATTCTCTCCCAGTCTGCATCAAGTGATCCCCAGTATCTTTAAGCATACGTCAGCCATATGTTCCTATCACACGGATTAATTATACATGGCTTGTGCAAACTGAGAGAGCTCTGCCGAAGCAAGCAGGCTCATTTACACTGAGGACACTACCTAGAATATCCACGTGGTCACAGGGTCAAAGGATGATGGGAGCTTTTCAAATCATCTAGATAACCCCTGTCTCCCCTGAGAGATGTGTTTTTCCATCAGTGCTTTGTCAGCAGAGCCTCTAACACCCTCCTGATCATCCTGCTCCAGCCCCTCAGTGTCCTACCTGCTGCAGCACTTTGGCCTGATGTCTAATGGTAAGTTGCCTGCTGCTTTATAAATCCATTTCTTCATGCCTTCTCTACTATAGGCACAGAAAAGGTTATTCCCTGGCTTCTGGCCACAATCTTTTTTTGTGCTGTTACCATGCCTCCCCACTTGCTTACAAGCATCAGTGTGTGCCATCTTATTAAAGCCACACAGTTATTCACAGACACTGCTCAACAACAGAACAGGAGTGATGATCTTGGCTCCTGTAAGAGGCAATAGCCACTGGGGGACAATAGTGCCCAGCACCTCTCAGAAGGCATGGTGAATTGGGTGTTGGTTTCCACATGAATTTAACACACTCACATAGCTTCTCAAATATCAGTGCCCCTGGACTGGAGTCAGCCTTTGTGCAAACCCTTCCTGCGGTGTGAACTCCCCTGCAAGAGATTTAACAGAACGGCAGCCAGGCTGCCGGGTACGAGGGAGGAAGGCAAGCTGCATGTACAGCAAAGTGATGCAGGGTTTGTGACAGCCTGTGTTACAAGGCACAGCCACTCACTGCCATTTTTGCTCAGCTTGCTACCAAGAGTTGTGAGTCTGCACACAGGCGGCTCGCTCTATTGATATTGCTGGGCACTGTGCCAGGCCTCGGTGATGAAAGAGTGATGCTTGGGAAGGCTCGAAGTGATAATGGCATGAAGAAACACTCAGGCTGGCATTTATTTCCAGATGCTATGGTGACAGGTCCTCATACAGACATTGGTGCTGTAAGTAAATAGAAAATAAAAGTCCTTCCATTTCTCAGGAAAACAAATGTCTGAAGAAGAAAGTCTCACGCACAGTGTGTGTGCCAGGGGCTTCACCAGTTACCTTCCTCCACATTTTCCCTAGTTTACATGCAACTTGGATCATCTCCGTGAACACTGCATGCGTGGCAAATTATAATGTGCATGTTTTATTACAGAAAATGCAGACATATTGTGGCTCATGCTGTAGGGCTTAAATCATCACATTAGGTCTTTATAAAAAATGGAGATTGCTCAGCCTCATGGGAAAGGCATTTGCATCTTCATCATTATAGAGGCAACCAACTTCATCCATAAAGATGTGCCTAGAACAAATGGCAGCAAATTGTGGACACATGTTTTGCTTTAATTGGTCCTCATCAACTCAATCTAGCTGCTGACTTCAAAGAGCTCTCACTAAGAAACCTCTTCCAAAATTTTTGGTTTAATCTTTTCATTTATTTATTTATTTTTAAATATCTCAGAGATTTCAGATTAAAGAGTATCTTCGAAGATACAGTCCGAAAGCAACACTTCCTTCCATTTCTATCACATGCTTAATTACTGATTCATAAATAATGAATGACGAGGTGTAATGCAGCACTGCCCAGAGCCCATGTCCTGGGCCAAATGCAGCACTGCCATTTTCACAAAGTCTATCTCTTGACAACTGGGATCAGATTCAAGCCAGCCATAACTATATTCAGAAGAGCAGCTGCTGCTAGTGCCATTTTCACATACTATTCTTGATCAGCGTTAAATGGATAGAAAATGCTCTTTTTGGAAAGCGCAGCAGGGGAATATGGATGGCAGTAGACTGATTACATAAGTCATCCAGAATTCACTAAAAGGATAGATGCTACAGTTAGTGACTTCAAATCTTATTTACATATGGGCCTGATTTTAAAAAAATACAGCTAACATCTCCTACTGGTCTATAAATCAAGTAAATCTTCTCTCTGAGCTCCAGAGCTTAACAGTCCTCATGCATATGAGAGTCCCACTGTCTCAACGTATAGACACACAGCTGAATACAGTACAAATGAACAGAGATGGAAATGAATACACAGAAGGGCATAGCCACTACTGGCCCAATGGCACAGCTGGGACTCAACACACATGTGGCAAGTCTCATAGCATTGCACTATTTTGGGGATGAAACTACTTCTTCCCACACAACTCAGTTTTGCCTCTGCAGCTGATCACTGTTTGTACAAAACCCACCAACAATTTATTCAAGCCATCCCAGTTTATGATGTGTAAGAATACATGCATCATGCATGTCTCTCTATAAGCCTACGTCTCAATTAGCTGCTCACACCATTCCAGACAAAATGAAAACACAGTATCAGAGTCAGCATCACAGATCCACTTGTTGTAGTTGGAGATGAAGAAGGAAGGCACAGGACATCAGTATATTAGGCCAAGGTAAAATATGATCTTTTGACCCTTTTCCAGAGGTGATTCTTTTTCCCCCTTCTGCATAGTAATGCAGTAATAGCAATCTTTCCCTCTTTTGTGCAGATAAAATAGATAAGACCACGCTGCAGGTGCTTCATTTAGCATAAATAACACATTACAGGAAATATTTCTTTTGCTGCAAAATGCACACCCTTGAGATTGTTTTTAAGTATTGTGGTGTAACTGGGGAAAAAGTTAGCTTAAATCACCCACCTACAGGGCAACTAAGAAAAAAAAAACCAATTTAATAAGAATTAATCAACTTGGTGGAGCTTGCCACAGGCTTCTTACAAATCAACCTACTAACAAAAAAACGAATCAGACAGAGAGGAAACTCATTTCAAATGCCTAAAATATAGGCTACAAAGCTATAGCTGTTACATCTGTTTATGACAGCTACATTTAGCACACATATTTGCTGCACTCAGAGAAAAAATGCAGCTTGTTTATCTATCTATCTATCTATCTATTTAATGGAAATAATCCTTCCTTTCAAATTAAGTCACAGAGTTCGCCATATCGTGATCAAAATCATTTATATTTAGTTTGCTCAGTCTTTCCCTCTTCATTCTAAGCATTCCTCAGTTTTATATCTTCAATTTATTACCCTGAAAATATAGTTTAAAGCAGCAGGGGTAACAGTGGGCAATGCTATCAAACAGGGAAGCATGATATTAAAAAATCTCAAAGGCAAGCAATCTCAGAAAGACCCAATACTACAATAGGTTTAATATGGAGTATGTTTATTAGAGCAGAATGATCTTGGGCGCACCTCTGGAGTCTCCCTTTCAACGTCATGAAACCAACTGATTATCTCCTGCATCACAGGATTAGAACTGCAAAAGAAGCCAAACTAGCAAAACAATTCTCTCTCTTCATACCCTAACAGCAGTAAATAAAACAAATATATGACATTAACTGCATTCCTGTAGAAGTCTACAAAAAAAAGTCTACCTGTTTGATTAATTGTCATACATAGCCTTAAAAGCAGTATTTCTTTCATTGTTCATCCTATATATACAAAACATGTTTTTCTGGTTTCTGTTTTGCTTGGAACAGAATAAGAGAAATCCATGAAGAATGTTAATAAGAGACATACACTGAAGTCACAAGTTCTGCTGAACTGAAAGGACAGCACAAAAAAACTGTTTACAATTCTTCCTGTAAAGTAGCAATATCCTTCGCAAAGCATACTGATGAAATGATTACACTTATATTTTGTCTTTTCTCACTTTATCTATGCTCTAAAATTTTGTACAAAATGCTATTGCTTATGATGTTGACACTGAAAGCTGTCCACCTACAGAAATGTCCTAACAGTTACTGCCTAACACTTAAAATCTTGCTTTGTGCCTCTGGATTGGAGAGACAGCCTTTATCTGCACAATATAAATGTTATTTCTTTTAAAGTATTTTCACTGGACCTTCATGCTACATGAACTCTTCTAAAAATTAGAAAAACAAGTCATCTCAGGAACTGACACAGCATTTATGACTATGTGAGCGCAGGGCTCCATTCACTCACTCTTAGATCTGTTGAAAGATCACCACCGGATGGTTGGTCAGATGGACCCCATTTTTCCATAGAGAACTATACAAAAGCTATGATTACAACAAGGTTGCCACATAATTCTTCCAATCACCATCCTGTGCTCCTACTTCTCATTCTTCTGAGTGTTCACAGTCTCAAGGCACAGCAGATCGCACTTACCTTTGTAATACACTCTGCAAAATCACCTGCCACTACAATTTCTTTTTTAATACATCTCCAAATATCTCAGTAAACAAGAAAACTTAGCTTCCTGATGGTTCCTCCAGGTACAAGGCACATGGTAATGTACCTTTCTGAATTGTGTGCGCCATAAATAACACTTTCTCATTTAAAAATCTGAATGATCTTATAAATAAATACATATATATATTTTTTTTTTACTTACTAAACAGTTGGCAATAGAGGACCTGTAAGCTTCTCTTCATGGTATCATGTGGTCCTGCTGGTCTGCCAGTTTATTCATGATTCTGTCAAGGAAAACAAGAGAAAAAGATCTGTGATTTGGTAACAAGACTCATGCTTTAATGTTACACCTGTTGATTACAAAGTCAGATGAAGCTTCACAGGAAAATTGTATTGATTAGCAAAGGGAAATTGCCTTACTGTGCTTCAGCCTTCTTAGCCACGCTTTCTAATAGCTTGGCAGTGAAGGGTATTGCCACAGACAAAAAAGGGAAAAAATCTCAAGAGTATAAAAAATCTGTACACCAACAGTCAGTTCTGTGCAGTGCCTACAACTTGCTAAAGTGTTACCCAACCATCTCAGAATCACTCAAGAAGTCCTCAGACAATATTTTCAAATACACGTAAGAATTTTTCATCTCAGTTCAAAAAAACATCATAAAAGATAAGCCCCAATCACACTGGCATTAATTATTCACATTGAGAGGAAAATCAGAAATGCATAAATCAGCAGTGAAAAGCCAGCATAGTCCCAAAACACTGTTGTGAGTAACGTCTCACTCAGGTCCCAAAGACAACACAGTATTTAAGCTCTCCATTCTATAAAAGAGCATTTGTTGAAGATTCATAACCAACTTCGAAAGACAGGACACTGAGATCATCCTCTTAAAACTCCTGTTGTGCATGTTAAATAGAACGTGCTATCCTCTAGCTTCCAGTTCAACATCATTTCTTCTTCCAAACCACCTGGAACATTCCTGAGTCATTTTAACACGTCCTCATGAAAATCTTTCAAAACTTATTACAAATGCAGTTTTGAGGAAAAGATAAAGGAGTCAAACCAATAAATAACACGTTGGAATTGAACAAATGCTGACAAGTTTGTGAAAACAGAATTGTATTTGACATTTGGGTGGAAGCCGTATAAGGATTGTCACTTTTCCTGCCTGTACTGTAAAAAAGATGTTTGGTGTTATGTTATTAGACACAGCAATTTTTAGGTACACAAGCACGATGTTCTCAGATTCTGCCATGCTCACATTTCCATTTAAAAAGAGACCATAAAATACCACAGGAACTCACAGAAATGTCAATGTTTTAAGGTGTTTTCTCCTAAATAAAAGCAATTATTTGTGAATTGTGAATTGATTTACTACTTTTTAAACAGAGTTAGACTCATAATGGTGTTTGATCATGAAAACTTGCCGAGGGACTCCTGTTATTCCCCTTCAGATTTATCTAACAGAAAGGCAGACAGAGTAAAACTAACAGTCTTTATGCGTAAACAAGCACCGTTTACTACAGCACATTTCAGAAAGAAATATACAAAAAGTCTGTGGATTTAGGGTTGCAATTTCAAATTCTTCTTCTTTAACAAAATTGTATTTATGTAACTCCACACTGTTCAGTGCTTGTAAAACCTCTTCTGACATACACTTAAAATCAGAGCGCTTGGGGATATGGAATCTACACTGTCAGTGGATTCTTTGCATATATTTTTATTAATATCTTAATGGGGAAGGTATGCTAAACAAACTTTTTGAGCTAGGCAACTGTGATGTGATGTTCTGGGCTGTGAATTACAATTTATTCACATTTCCCTTCCATCTCCATGTTAATGCTACCCATAGTGTATAAAAGCATTTTGCTTATAAATTCTGGTATTGTGGTTAAAATAAATGGTATGCTGCTGAATATTTATTTATTTAGATAGGACTCTCACGGTAAATTACCCCATTCTAAGATGTAGGAAGTAATGTGCATATGGGGAAAGAAACAAAGACTAGCACTCAATAACTTTCACAATGTACTTCTAGAGTCTTCTGTTAGTATCTTCTTGACTATATGGCCACAAAATTCTACTTAGAGAACTCAGTAAATCTTGTTTAAGCCAAATGCTTCAAGGTTATGGGCATCACTTATGGCTTAAATGTAAATGAACACAGAGCAAGAAAACTTTCTATAATTTTGAATACCTCATTTCTCATGTAAAGGAGATGCATGCAGAACAAGAATTTGTCTGACAGATACTAAAAGTTAAGAGAGATTTAATAAGGCTTATTTGTGTATACTTGGAAGCCAAATCACATCAGTGATGGTTTTGCAAAGACAGAATCTGCTTGCAAGCAGTAACACTGCACAAGGGTCAGGCCGATGAACCTCACATTACAAGCCTGAATCACCAGCTGACGTAAGAGCAGGAGACTTGGCACCTCTGCTTCAAAGTGAGGAACTGGAGTCTGTTTCATTTCCCCTGTCCAAAAGACGCACTCTATACTTGATGAACATTGTACCTTGAGGTGTTCGTCCCTCTTCTAATTCTGATCTGAAGATAACAAAACTGCATGTAGTCACCAATACGTGGGTATGCAATAGATTTTCACACTGCACAGTAATGTTGCCTCTTTCTTCTCCATTCCAAACTCCATCTATGATTCTATTTCATTTACAACTGCTGCTGAGCTTTATACTATGCTAGTTTTAAACAGCTGTCTGATACAAATCTGGGAGTGGTTCTAGCTGATCTGGAGCCCCTCCTCAGGTCTACCTGTGTTTGCAACTTTGCAATTAGCAGCACTGAATTTTACCTGCCATTTTTCCACCTGAGATAGCAATTAAGAGCAGAATTATTACTAGAAAGCAAACATATACATATCATATATAGCTTCTGAATTTACCACAGTTGCAACGCTAATATCAATTTCTGCAAATTCCAGTCATAGTTAAATAATGGAAAATCTCCCTTCCAACACAAACCATTCTGTGATTCTGTGATCTATCATGGACAAGAGACGTTACACGCTGAGTGGTAGCTGAAGGGGCTCTGGCTCACCAATCCACACTCTCTAAAGCAATTGAATGCAGTTTATGCACTAAAAGAGATTAGTTGAATTTTGCATATGTGAACGGAAAATGTGGGCACATAGTTCCTGACCTTGAGCTGACTAATGTAAAACCAGAGTATTGCCATGTGTTTTATATAAGCCAACTGTAACGTTGTAATGTAAAAAATACATTTCAAAGCATGCATTAAGCTTTAATAATCCAACATGTATTCTGACAACATGAGTTTTGTACCCATTTTAGCTTCACTTTATTCTTTAACTCTCCCTTAGTTTTCTCAGGAGTACTCTTCACCAAAATAATAATTTTAAAACATATTGTGCTTCAATATTTGATGAGCCTTTTGCAGTATTTGAAGGAATTATCTGTTACAAATAGGATCTTTGATCTATTAATCAAAGATCTTAGATCTTTGATTAATATTTAGAAAAAAAATTAGAACTCAACTTTGAAGATAAACTTCTTTTCCTAGGTTCATAGTTAGGTCTCTAAGTACATGGGTATATTTTCAATTACTGTTAAGACTCACTGGCTCTCCTTTGAAGACTAGGAAATACTGAAAAAATTGTAATGGAAAGAGGAGAAAAGTGAAAGACACACCAGTTACATCCCATGAAGCACACAAACTTGTTTCTCTTTTTCTGGCTGTCTTTTCTACTTTATGGATTGTTCTGGAAAGAAGAAAAAGCTGCATCACTGACAATTTTCAGCTGAACTATTCCTGGTTCTGCAGAAAATAAAAGAGGAAAACAAGACGCACTCTGAGTACCTGCATTTCCAATTGTTGCTGATGAATCCTCCATCAACGAAACTCAGCCTTGACACTTTTAGTATTGTCCTATGGGGTTTTACAAGATAGGCTCTTTACTTAAAACTCACAGAGGTGTGATTTCCCCGGGAGTTAACTGCCTCTTGCAAAGGGTACTTTAATGGCGACCAGATGTCTCCCAGCAAAAACTAATTTCTGCACCTCTCTTCTTGGTTGAAGTGTTCTTGTTGCATCACACACGGAATTCACAACAGCCTGGCAAAGCCAATGATCCTGACTATGAGGCAGACTTTCACAACAAATGGGAAACCGCACAAGTTCTCACTCAATACTCTCTCAGGGTCAGATTGACACAGCTTTAATTCTAACATCAACGTCTTCACCCACTGCTTCCCCCTCGTTAGCCACTCTTGAGTATTCAAGCATGCCTCTTAGCAGGAAGCAGGTGTACTTTTCTTGGCTACACAAAGCTGACACAGAGCTTTGTGTTTTCATGTTTGTGTGATTTGTTTCTTAATTCAGTGGCCTATTTCTACAATCCAGCTGTTATTTTGCAAAATTTATATCCCCAAAACCTTCAGGGCATGCTAATAAAAGGATGATTAACTTGTAGCACTAAGATTCCTTCAAGCGAGAATTCTATGTTCTTGTTCAGCATGTGCCATATTGTCCAGTGTGATTTATTTCTCCCAGCTTGGAACACGCAAACCATAGTTACCATCTTTCTTCATAACATTCTGAGTGTGGTTACTTTGATATTTATGTTCCCTCTATACTTAGATTTTTAGCACTCTCTGGAATGGATTCCTCGTTGCAAAGAACAAATCACATCTTCTTCCACAGTTATCCTCAAAGGTGCATACCCTTTGCTTTCCTAAGACTCCAAAGAGTCATATCTACCCTCAGGATACCTCAGCTGCACAGAATCAGCCTTGGGTAACGTTGCGTAGACCTGTCATACATGCATAAGGATTAGTCATGTAGAAGCTGAAATAATCGCTATCATGAAAAATACACAGAGAAAGCAGTGTTTATACAGAAGAAAATCTGACAGCAACTGTTCCCTCATCCCCTGTTTCCCTACTTCACCATTAACTTTTGAAATCCCAGTCCTCCCTCTGCTGTCTAACAGTAGTTCAAATGGCTGCATCCTCCCATGCCTCCTCCCAGCTCCCTCCATGAACAGGGGAGCACAGAGAAGTCCTGGGCCAGATGACCTCTTACAAGCTACTGTCATTGGTGTGGTGAGAGGAGGACAGCAGCAGATAGTTCACTAATCTTTATCAACTTCCTTTATCCATGTGTCAAAGCTGACACATGTCAATGAAAGGAAAGGCAGAAAAGGCTTTGTATTCCTTGTAACAAAAACAGAGGCACAAAACACTTTGCGTCGTGATGACCAAGGGAAGAACTTATTCTGAAGAGAGCAGGTAACATTGCTTTTGCCTCTGACTGTCTAGTGCCTTGGCATCTTGGTCACATTATGAGCAGACCCTGGAATAGCCAAGGGTGAGTGCTGAAAGGGTCAGAAAAAAAAAAAAAAAAGATGAAAAATAACAGAGTGTAAATGAAAAGTCATTTGATGTGAGACTTCCTGGCTTTGAAGTGTGCCTGCCCTCCAGTAATGTCAAGCCCCATGACCTTTCGGAAAAGCTGTGACAGACAGGGCTTCTCTACAGGCTGATTATAACTGACATGAGTTCTTCTGAAGGACATCAAAAGAACTACAAAGCACTCTAGCTCTTGAATGTCCTTTACACTCCATCAGTTGTGTAAGAGGGACTTAATTTCTTAATTTTGCTCTTCATTAGCTACTGTTAGCAAATAATTTAGAAAGTAGCTTCAGTGGGAGAGAAGCCTGACCAGCAATTGTTCGGGTTGCTTCTTGTTCCCATGGGTGCACAGACGTGTGTCTGTCTGTCTGTCCGCCTACTTGGAGAATGAGAAGGTTAAGAATGAGCCTCTCCCCTCCGACACTCATCTCTGTGGAGCTCTGAGAAGCTAGCATATTTATAAGGATCAATCTGACTTAGCAGCTACAAGGATGATTAGAATTTGATCATTAGTACACATTAGGAGTGAAGAGAAGACCCTCGCATGAATTCTAAAGATTTCATATGGTTGACATTGGATCCAGTAGCATTTATAAAGTAGAAGTTCCTTTGCTACATTTTCTCCTACAGTGTTAAGCCATACACTACTTATGAGTTAGATCTTATTTTATTGCACTCACACCATACATAAACCTACTTTCCCACTGTTGTCAATTAGCTCTAAATGGATTAAACATCTGGTTACTGTTATCAAGTCCCAGAGGACATTGCCAATTTTCTGCAACAGCCTAACATTAGATGGTGACACTGAGGTCATTTTAAGGAATTACAGCATGCCGTTAGATACTCTGATTTTACAACCAATATTCCACAAACGGCTTTCTGGGTGCCTACTGTACTTCCACTGCTTACAAAGGTGTTTTATTTTTCCAGTCATAGTATCACAGTGCTATTTTCCAGATGCAGGAAGTGACTTCTGCCACTTGAGTTACATGAAAATCTCTATTATCTGATAATGGGACACACAACTGAGCCACTCAAGTCTCTTTCAGGAAACCTTGCATATACAATTATGTGCTCTGTGCATTTACTTCCACTGGAAAGCCAACAATGATAAGTCGAGGTCCAGCTACAAAAATATTTCCCTTATAGTTTTTTCTTTCCAGCTACTAATAGCCATTTGAAACTAGTCTTTGATGGTGAAATTTTATGGAACAGCTTGAAAGATGCTATTTTTGCCAACTGTTTGAAAGAAAAGATTCCATCTTCTCTGAGTTTGGAGGAGGAGCATCTTTCATGCTTTCATGTTGCAGCATTAAAAAAAAAAAGTGAAACAGCTGGGTCAAGAGACTTATACCAAAATAGCCCTTAGTGAAAAGAACCTTTCACTGTCCTCTTACAAAGATATATATATTTTTTTTCCTAATGAAATATGATGGATTTAAGTCTAAGTGGTGTAAGCTTTCATTTTTTCTTTACGGATCATATGAGACCCAAAACAACAAAAAATATTTTAATATTATTTCAACATATAAACAAAACAATCTCATGCAGCACTGTGTCTAAGAAGCATTCAGCAGTGTAAACTATCTGCCCTTTGATATGAAAATTTTATAACCATCGCAAGCTCTCCTGCTAGAAGTATTTCTCTGCACACAATGCTACCCCAGTGTGGATTCTCCTAAGCAACCCCCTGCAACTTTGTGAGATATCTCGTAACTTCTAGGAAAAGGAAGAAAATACAGCTCCTTTTCTTCCTTCTCAATAGAAACAGGTAAAAAGCAGAACCCAGTTACATTTCCAGATCAATCCTGTGCTGGTATACTTTCCCAGGAGGATCTTCCACAGCATCTTGCCTGCCTTGCAGTGTCCCTAATGTGGATGTTGACATCTTACTTACTCATCCCATCTCCCTGGCTTCCCTGAAGCCCAGATCCTGTGGCCTGGTTTAAATGCCTGTGTTGAGTGATACTAACTCATCCTTTACATGTGGCTGTTTCTATTTGTTGGGTTTCAGAGATCTGAAGGTCTACCCTTGATTCCAGCTTTGGGAACTGAAAATTATGATTTCAACATCTAGAATCACAGAATCATAGAATCACCACGGCTGGAAAAGACCTCCAAGATCATGCAGTGCAACCATCCACCTACCACCACTATAACCCCATTAAACCAAGTCCCTTAGTACCACACCTAAACGTTTCTTGAACACAAAGGAGTCACACTAAGAGCTCTCTCCAGCTGCAGGAATCTCAAGGTTTATGGGGCTGACTTTTCTGCAGCGGTGTTAAACTGTTCCCTTGTTCCTACTGTGTAGGATACACAACAAAAAAGACTTAAGGCAGGGAACAAGCAAACAAATAGCTCTGTGTGCTCCATAATAAATACTGGAGAAAAAGGGTATACCTTTGTGAAGCTGCTAAAATTAGGCCTTTCACATTATTCTGCTTGATTAAATGTAAATACTTCAAGTAGGAAAAGGAAAAAGGGTGCAAAAGAGAAGATATTATTTTACAACAAGGTGCTGTATTACAGAGATTTGTTGATTGGGTCAGATTTTCAGGAAAGGTAATCATCAACTGCAAACAAAGAGGAGCATCCTGCCCTGCACATCTGATGTCTAGGCCATGTTCAGAAAGGTGCTTGAGCATTAAAGATGCAAGCAGGCATTTTATTCTCAAAGCTACCAGTACTGTAGCACTGAAAGCACTGCTGTTACATCAGCTGTAGATGACTTCGAAGAAAATCAGATGGAAAGAGCTCAGTCTGACATTCTAAATGCAAGATCATCCATTCCTCTGGCAAGGAATACTATTATCCAGCTAAACAAATACATCACAAAGGAGGCTCAATACTCAGCACCACCATTCCCTGCTTTACAGTAACACTGAGGCGAGGCAGGAAGTGCCTATAACTGCTTTTATAAAGATCTCATGCTATGCTTTGGCTGTGAAAACTTTTATTCAGGGTCCCCTTTCTTTTACAAACATTCATCAAACACTGTAAAGACTGAGAGGGCTACAGGATACAGAACAGGGAGATGTTCATGATTGACTAGTTAAGTTTTGGCCCATCTCTAGAGGAATTTCAGCTGACCTGACATAGAATAAGTCTAGATGAGCCCAGCCCAAGACCCACATATTCTGTATTGTCACCAGACTTCTTGGCTCATCTAAATCTGCAAAGCATAGAGGAAATAACCAACACTGAAGGACACCAATGCAGTACTCTTTCTGACTCCACCAGCTGGTGAATCCAATTCACAAAAACAGAGCTTTTCTGAAAACTGAAGTTCGGAATGGATAAAGAGCTTTGAACCAGGTGCTGGTGCTCCACCAACACATATTCAGTGTATTCTCTCGTATCAAGCATGATCACATAATTAAGATATACATAAACACACAATACATAAATAAATAAAAAGCAATTACAATTTTGAATTCAACATTTCTGTTAGGTTTTCTGTGTATATGGTTAATGGTGGCTATGTTCTCTGCTTCTTTCCTTTTTCCCTTATTTATATCAGTATGCTCATTCACTGACAAAAGAGGAAAGAAAAAGGAAAAAAAAAATGAATAAACACATATATGGTATTTTCTCTCCTCCTCTCTTTTTTTTTTTATTCCTGTGAAAATTAAATTTCCCATCAAAATATGCATTTAAAAATAAGAATACTTCCTTGCCAGCTTTGCATGGAATGTTTTGTACCATTTCTAATCATTATTTGTAAGTATGGCACAAGGATCTAATTTCACAATGACAGGGTGTAATAGACACATACAAGTACCTAAGATTGAAAGAAACATTTGATTATATTTGAATAAGAAAAACCAACCCACAAACCCACGGTGGGAAAGCATAACTACCTTTTGAATTCTTAACAGTTCAGTTTCAAAAGTGCATTAATACATTTAACAGTAACCCATACTGCTGATTTTTTTAACCAACACAGAGCATAAATTTGTAACAAAAACAGCACAGTCTGCAATGAATTTCTAGTAAAAATATCGGTACAATAAACAAACATGAAAGGTGCATTTTTGAGGGTCTGTGTGTGTCTTGCCAGATCCTTTTCTCCCCACAATCTGGTAAAAAACTGAAATGTTTGCTGGTTTCTTTTGAACAGCCATTTTAGAGCACACATTCATCTTGGAATAATGTCTATCACTTCAAAGCCTGCCTGAAGTAGCTTCTTGTATGAAATTATAATAACTCATGCTCTAAGAATAGAGAAGTCTTTGGAAAATTTGGATGGATGGATACATAAATGCAGATGCACAATCATCTGCCATGGAAAGTAAGCTTATGTCTTGACCTACGTCTCCCTGGTTAAACCATCTTTTAACAGAGCCATTTACTACCTCTCCTATAATCAGACATTCAATATGGTAAGAAGAGAAAGCAGATAAAGTGAGCTCTGAAATATGACTGCTCTGCTTTGGGGGAACTGATCAGCATACAGCAGAAAGTAGAAGAGAACACTAGCTCAGACTCGACATTACATCTGAGAGTTTATTATGACTGTGTCTAGTTCAAGGAACATCGCTTATTTATCCTCAACCTTCAGCCACAGGGTTTGATGTCAAAGGAAAAAGCAGCCACAGTAAGAACAGGGGACTACTAATCAGTGACCCAGTCATAAATAGCAGCCCCTCTAAAAGAAGAATATTTTGCATGCCATTTTGACACTGGAGGAGAAAATAAAATTGATGAAAATTTAACATGGCATCAAGCAAAAATACAGCCCATAAAAATTTTAAACTGGGAGGGAGGTGGCAGGAAATAGGCTCATGGTAACTTCCAAGCTATTCATTTTCATCTATGCAAGGTTATTGTGGTGCAAACCCTGCATTTTATTTGAAAATGCATGTAGTCCTGCTTGGTTCAATAGGAAGAGTTTACAGGAAAATTAAATGTCAGAGCTGTGCAGCTTATTGGTTTTGCTCAATGTAAATTCACTTTTTATGCAACTCTGAATAATAATGCCCTGCTCTGTGTCAACATGATGAATTAACTTCAGTGGCTTTGGATGGGGGAGTGAAGGAAAGAGAAGGAGAGATAGGGGCACTTTCAGTGCTAACCTGGCACTGATAACGGCACTGTCTGGGATTTAGCTCTATATGACAGTTCTGGAGCTTTAGAGAGGATTTAGCACACTGATCGTTGCGTGTCTTATTTTTTTCCCTTTTGTGTTACTCAGCTAGCAAGACTGCTATTGGCTAACCAGCTCATTTTCCTTCATTCACTGGGTTTGAACACTGGCATAGACAGACATGCAGGTAAGCCACAAGGAAACGCATATAAAAGAATATGGGAAATCTCAAACAGCAGCATCTGAAAACATGTCATACTGTCAAGTAAGATTACGTACAGATGCACAATTTATTTTAATAGCTTAGTAAAAACTCTCATTTACTGCCCAGAAATGTGATGTTTTTCCTCAGGCAAAATCTACTGACCCTGGGGGAAGCTTTGCTTCAGGACACCCCAGCACTTGTCCCAGGATTTGTAGATTGTACAAGCAAAGGGCACTGCTTTAAAAAGGCTGGTTTGTCATTTTGGGGTTGTTGTTTTTGTTTTTTTAATAGAGGTAAGAAACAGCATGGATAGGAAAAGAGTAAGAATTGCTGTGACTGCACATTTGAGAGGTGGATTTAATGAAGATCTGGATGAATGATTTAACTCAGCTAAAATGCAGGAAGAACAGTTTCAGGTGTATCAAATATTCTTTTCTTGTATCATAAATACGATAACCTAAGCCATGTTCAGAGTGGCCAAGCCTCAACCCAGAGTAATTCCAGAGACATTGACATAGTGTGATGTGATTAAAGTGGCCTTTGAATATGAAAATGAACTAATTGAGCAGAAAGGGAAAGAACAGTCTTATGTAAAGCAGAGAGAGCACAGAAGAGAATCTGGTGGACACAGGATTCTTAAAGTGGGATTTTTGTGAGTACAAGATTGAGTGAGACTCACCATTAATACTGAAAGGTAATGGAGCCTAACATACATTCATGCATATAAAAACTGTCTCTTTATCTTCCTGTTCCTGCTTTCCTATTCAAGAAAAGTCTGCTGTGCTGTAAGCTCAGCCCTGCAGAAATGGAGGATTGGAGGTGCCTAGCCACAGGTTCATTTTAGAGCATGGAGCCACCCAGCTGAGCTCTGAGGCAGCCCAGGGGTGCAATGAAGGATTCTTCTCAAAGAAAACTGCAGCTTCTCTCTGGCTTCAGGAACCCTTGCTCCAGCACTTCTACTCTGGCAGCTAGAAAAGATGGGAATCAATAAGAAGCAGTAAGAGCCCTTTTAGTCCATCTGTCCCCGCAAAGCGAAAGTCAGCACTGGCTCTGGTCTGTCCATGCAGTGACAAACTAAACAATGAACTCACACACTTTGCGTTTTGTCAACAGTATTCCAGCCTCATTCAGTGTAAGAACAGAGACTGGCCATGCGCGTCCACTGAGTCAAAGTCAGACCAAGAAGGAACCTGCTGCAGGCTGCATCGTTGCCTTGCCATTAGCAGACAACCCAAAGAGCAAGGTAATGGCTGGGAGAGTAAATGCTTCTCATGTTGAAAGCTGCCCTGGGGTGCCTCAGCACACAATGCCAGGGAAGAACAACCACCAAACTGTGTACTGGCAGTCATTAATTGTGCCTTCCTTGTTTGCTAAGAGCAGGGCAGGGAACACCTGCAATCACAGAGCAATTCTTATTGACTCCAGAACAAAGGAAGTGCAACTAATGCTATTCCTGGGAAATTGAAGCGCAAACATCTCAAGTTGGACGCCTAAATTAAATGTCCCTTATTAACATTACATTGCTGTGTCGTATTTTCCCCAGTGTATAATGTCATTTCACCTTATTGGTACATTGTGAAGATAAATTCATTAATGTTTGCAAAGTACTCAGATGCTGCAATAATGAGAGTCGGAGAAGTGCTCCCCAGGAAATTAATAACTCCGGCTTCAGAGCGAGATGTGAGTGATGTGCAGTTATGGGAGGAAGGGGTAACATAATGAACTACTAAGATAAAATAAAATATTGATTCATCTGAGCAGTGTTGACTGAAATCTTTCCTTATTTAAGACAGCTTTGCTTTTCAGCCTTAATAGGCTTTTAAATGTTAACTTTCACAGTTATAAAAAAGCTAAATAAGAACAAAAGACCTGTACCACAGAAGCTTACAGACATTCACTGAGTCCTCTAGAGAACTGTGAGCAAATAGTGCAGGAAGATCAGCGAGAGCTCAATGTCCTTTGTGTGGGACAAGCACAAGGGAGAGGCAGGTGAAAGCTCAGGCAGGACAGATCATAGGGCCTTTCTTCAGATGGGGAATGCTCAGGTGTGGAAATCTGTTTTCTACTTTAAGTACTAGGGAAGATAAAGTCTAATGGTGAGAGGCTAGAGAAGATCTCTAAGATCACCTAGTCCAACCACCAACCCACCGCACCATGCCCACTGACCACGTCCCTCAGTGCCACATCCACACGGTTCTTAAACACCTCCAGGGACGGTGACTGCACCACCTCCCTGGGCAGCCTGTGCCACTGCATCACTGTTCTTTCTCAGAAGAGGCTTTTCCTAATATCCAACCTGAACATCCATCCCTTGGAGCAACTTGAGGCCATTACTTCTCACCCTATTGCTGATACCCCGGGAGCAGAGGCCGACCCCCACCTCACCACACCTCCTTTCAGGCAGCTGTAGAGAGCAATCAGGTCTCCCCTGAGCCTCCTCTTCTCCAGACTGAACAATCCCAGCTCCCTCAGCTGCTCCCCATAAGATTTGTGCTCTCATAGCTCTGTCCCCTTCTCTGGACATGCTCCAGGACCTCAATGTCTTTCCAGCAGTGAGGAGCCCAACACTGAACGCAGTACTTGAGGTGCAAACCCAGATTCTTCTACCTGAGCCCTGTCAACCTCCCTTTTTCCAGCACAGTGCCACAACCCTCATTCCTATTCCCAGCCACTCCCCTCAGCATCTCCTCTCTGTGCCTCACCATTTTATTGCCACTTGTTCACCTCTTCGCCCCACTCCCAGTGTCTCTTACACGGGGCCATATCCCAGCCCTGTCCTTTCTTCCTTATGTCAGTACCTGAGTCAGCCACCTGGATCATGTTCACAACTTCTGCATTTTTCTGGTCTGCTGACAAAATCCTAGGAGAGCTGAGCTGCAAAACTTAAAAAAGAAACTGTATGTGGACAAGGACTTTTCAGGCCAAAATGCAGACCAATCTGGCAAAATTCCATTAAAATGCAAAAACCTTTAACTTTCCTCAATAAACCCCTCCAGTCCTTGCCTTACACTCTTCATTCTCCATGAAAAATTTCAGTTTCCTGATCTGTGATATGGAAGGCCCACAAAATAATGAAAGGCACCGTAACTTCATGATTGTCTTTTTTTCCCTGTATTCTTTCTTTCTTCAGGGATAGCTGAACTACTTTTGCCAAAATGAAAAAAAAATAAAAATAAAAATTACAGGAATTGAAATGGAAGTATTGTGGGTTGGAAAATATCCGTTTGACTGGTACCAACAAAATTTTACTGAGCTCAGTATCAGATGAACTTTACCAGCCTCAAGGTCAACGGCATCCTTCTCTACATTGTTCTGCATTTGGGGAGACTCCAATCCATCGAATCGTACCAGAAATTAGAATCTATTCACAGAAGCAATCAAACCATCTAATAGGGAATGTCCTGTAGAGAGATGTGTGTGATACTTCATACACTTCCTTCCAACTTACGCAAGCTAAACTTCTGTTTTTGTTTTAACCATACACATGGAGGTGTATTATGATTGACAGAATGTATCATCACAGACTTCTTCAACTTCATTCATATTGAAAGATGTGAATGCAAGTCTTTAACTAAAAATTATTTAAAGAGATGATCTAAAATAGACTCAATAGCTTATGGGATACTTCTGCAACAAATGCATTAATTGTATGCAAACTGAATTAAGTCTTTTATTAGCATGTAATTGGAGAAAACATTAATACATTATTTTAATTTGAAAAAATCATAAGTTAGAAGCTCTAAAGCAGAAAGCTGCATAATCAGAGTTTTAACATTAAGATTTCATTGTAAAAATGAATGCATATAATGAACTCAGAAAAATAAAAATGTAAGTGTCTGATCCCTTCCTTATTTCTTGTACATCTGCATTGGAGTTCGCCTATTGTCAGTCAACTAGCTAATCATCAGCTTTTGTTTGGTGTGCTTGTGTTTTTACTCAGAGAGGCTGATCTGTGAAGACATCTGTTATTTGATGGATGATAGGCCATCCCGAGCCTCAAAGCCCTGCGAGGCATTTCTGAAGAAGCAGCAGCAGCAGATACATCTGTTCCCACCAGGTAGGGTAACAACAGAGTTTATTGTGACACAGCAGAAAAAAACTCCTTCCCTCGTTTTTCACCAAAATGCTAAAGCAGGCACACAGTGATGCAAACAAGGAGCAATTCCAGTATAGTTTTTTAGGGCTGGGAAGGAGACTGACATACTCTAAACTATTTAAGTTTTCTTGAGAAAACAGAACAGCTCGTGCTGAAGAACAGTGGAATTTGTCATCAAGATCACAACCTACTGGATCTGTAAGCCAGGTGCACTCACAAAAAGTAGGAAAACACTGAATCTATTGATCTGTTGGTGGTACAAGTCTGTAGTTGACATTAGAGGACACTGCAAATGCTTTATAATTCACATATAAAGAAAAAATTGTGTTGCTGCTCTCCAATAACTTAATTGAACAACCCAGTTCTATATACAATCCACTTAAAATTCCACTTCTGCATTATCCGTGGATCAATCACAATACTGAGTAATCCTCCTCATTATGAATTCCAGGGGGAAAAAAAAACAGGCCATACCTTTATCTTCAGATTGCCTAAGTAACTTTGCACAAAGAAGCTGCATTCTGAAAGCCTTCATCTTGTAATTAGACACTGAGAAGTCATTAGCCAAGAACTGCAAGTTCACAGAGTTCAGTTATTTCTTACTACAGTACCAACTACTCATCTATTTTGGTGAGGCATTGGAACAGGCTGCCCAGGTATCCTGTTGGCGCAGTCACCGTCCCTGGAGGTGTTCAAGAACTGTGTGGATGTGGCACTGAAGGTCAGTGGGCATGGTGGAGGTGGGCTGGTGCTTGGACTAGATTTTAGTGGTCCTTTCCAACCTTACGATTCTGTGATTCTATGATGATTATATTAAGAATTATCACCTAAACATGAGGGTTCTTGGTTCCTTTTGGCTTGTTTCTTACTGCTTCAGCTCACACGTCTGGAACACTGCAGAGACAGCAGACTTGATGCCATGTTGCCCCATTGCTTGGTGAGTCATTGGCAGACATGCAAAATGGAAGTGTGATGCGCGACGCTGACACTTCATGTTGGTGCATATGATAGAGAGAGGCTCAGCAACATCCCGTCTTTTTTAAGATCTAAGATATTTTCACACTCTGCTTAGATGAGAAATCAATCTTTCAATTTTTTGAAAAATAAGGCTCTATCCTTTAGTTTGGTGGTTGCTATACATCTGCTTAGTTACCCACAACCTAGCTATGCAGTGTAACATCCAGCTTCTTCCACCGCCCTGCTAGAGCTATTCCATGTTGTATAAATAATGAACACATTGATACAGCAAGGGCTTGAACCTGAGTCTCCTGCATGTAATGTGAGTGCTCAGTCCTGTAGGTGACAGGGCCAGTTTCTCTGACTCTCTCTGGCTAATGAACGTTGAATTATTTATCTGAGGTAAAACAGTTATAGCAGGAGAAATTGAGAGGTACAGACTTATTCCACAGCCTATAATTTATGTGAAAATAAACCAACAGACATAGCTTTAAAACTCAAGCAGTTATTTCCTCATTCTCTTTCTTGACTCAGGGAAATATTTATGCCCTGAAACCTCCGGATGATATGAAACTAAAATTATCTGTTAAAAATTGATGCAGATTTTGTCAAGGAGACTAACCATAGGCCCCAACACGCAAAGTATCTGAACAAATTGCAGGACTTTTGTATGGGCAGTAGGTGGTCTTCATTTAGGTTGAAGAAAGATTATGTTTGCTGTAGGTGACTGGCAGGTGCTTCCAAAGCACCCATGGTGGAGAGGCAATTTCAGGCAATGTCACAGCATGCTCTGACCTTGGCACACACATTGAAGGAGCATCTCAAATGAATGTGGAGTCCCAGTTTCAACACGTGCATGGCAGGGTTTCCAGTAGCTGAATGACAGAAACAGCTATTCCTAGATACTATCTACACATAAAGAAGTATCCCCCCAAGGAGTCAAAAGCTTGCAATCCCAGGCAAGACAGACACGCTAAATATCAGTGTTACATCTACATGGTCTTTCGCAGATAAAAGCAAAACATGTTCTGCTGAAGATGAGAGAGACAGCTGAAGGTAAAAGCCACACAGTGGGATGCCATGCTCCAGGGAATAAATCTAGTTTGTTATCAGAGCTTACTGGATCAAGCATAGCTGAGACAGCCACATGGCTTCCCAGACAAGGCTGTGTTTTTGGGGCAGTTAGAAGCAGAGTGAGTTCAGGTGGGTCTGCAACAGGCCATCAAAGGACAATCACTAGGCAGGAATTCCTACTTCAGGCAAAGAATGCCTCTCTCTGAAATACAAAATAATAGATCTTCATGGAAAAAGACAGAACCTAGAGGAAATGCATTATACTGTATAACATGAAAAGCTCAACAGATGAAGAAGAAAATAAAATAGTAACAAAACAGTAATAGTAGACAATACAGTACATCACATGTTAGTTTTCAAGCAAAACTGCAAATATTCTTGACCTCTGCCAAAGCAGGAACCAAGCACATTAGTTCTTGCTTCACAGAACTCTGGGGCGTCTGCAGGAATTATTATCAAGCTTAACAGCGGAGCTGAGGCAAAGCTCATCTCCCCTTAGTTACATAAAAATTTGGAATCTCATCTGAGCTTGTTGCATAAGCTCCTTTTTAATCAATGCAAAAAGATAGGGCATGCGAGGTAATAGCTGACCCTGTCTTAACACGGTTGGGATGAGGCACTATCTGAAAATAGGGTGTCTGCCTCTCAGTGGGTGCCCATCTTCCCATGATAATTACATGGGAAGTCTAGGGGCCTTGCTCTAAGTGAACAGGCCTTTCTTGGAGAACAGACTTTGTGAAATACATTTCAGCCCAATTAGTCAGTTCCAAATCAAATCCAGGGATTTAAGTAAAATCAGAATTCAAACCAAGTCTTCCAGAGCTTCTGAATTCCTACTCTTGAGTGTTGCAGAGGAACATACAGATGAGACTTCTGCCTAGAGCAACTGCATGTAGAATATGATACTCATGCCATGATACAGCATTACCAAAGAGATGCTGGTACAGTAGCAGTTCAAAGCTAAAGGTGATGAAACAGCTGGAGAGATTATGTACAAGGAACAATTTTAATAGTATGTGAAGTATAGAGATGGTAGAAATAGGACAATCAAGAAAAATTAGGAGAAATAAAATATAGGGAGAATAACATAAAAAGGGTTTCACAGTACTCATGTACACATTCTGTTATGGAACAGTCTTCCAAGAGAAGTGGAGGAAGCAAGTCCTGATCTTTACAAATTAGACAGGCAGAACATTTGGAAATACATGATCAGACTGAATAATTTCATAGGAATTTTGTGCTTGAATAGACCGTATCTCTCACTAGTGTCCACGGTCCTATTTTACTACAGCCAGTTCAGTATGGCACTTTCTTTTCAGTCTATAGAAAATATCGAAACCCGGACAGAATTTGAAATAGCAAACAACGATCAAGAGCATATCTCACTGTACAATTTATTACCCTTCTTTTTCATGGCCTTTGCCATGCCCTTTAGTGCCACACTGATTTACCACACCGTTCTACTTAATTATCTCCAGTGCTTTATTTCAGAAGTGATGCTATTCTTAGCTGTTTCTTTATTGTTAGCATAGCATTCAGAGAGATCATGCTATTGCCTGTTTTGAAGTTGTAATTTAGAAAAAAGGGATACATTTCAAGTATTTGGGGAACACGATTCAGATGTGCATTACAAAAAGCTAACTCCAAGACCTGTTTATACCAACAGGTTTGGGGAAAGAAAATAAAGTTAACAAGCAGCTTGTTCCTTTTTGGAAGGCACCAAGATTAATGTGACAGTGAGGCAAGACAAGATTTGGGTACTTGAGAAATTACTGCTCAGAGTCTTTAACCCAGCTATAACGCAGAGCAAGGATGCTCTCACCTATCTCATCTGGGAACACGGGTTGAAATGGGTAAGGATATGGTGTGAACTGATGGTGAACATACCCAATGTGGAAATCAGAAGACAATCACTAATTAGCAGAGATTTCAGACTGCAGTGGTAAAATAAAAAATCTGTAGTTCTTAAAATGGAGCTCGGTGGGTCTACGAAGGGGTCACTGATGCATCAGCTGAGACAGAAGGGATTCTGGGCCTGTGTTCCTCTGGCCATGGGAAGGCTATTCTGTTAAGTCCAGTCCAAGAAAGAAGCATAATAATGATCTGTGATTTTTATTTGCATTCTTACGTAACAGTGCTTCACAGCATGAGTGAAAGCCTAGTAAAAAACAACAAGAATTAAAATGAATTGAAAAGATACCTGGCAAAGCTGTATCTAAAGAGCAGAATGAAGTACCTAACACTTATTAATAAAAGCAATTTGTACCTTCAATGAGACTGAGATTCCTGCAATCCAAAGTGACTGCTGACAACAGGATGTAGGCTCCTATGATGTTTGCTTTCAAGTATCCCACCCAAAACTGAAATCAAAGTCTCAAACCCAATATAATACTTGAATAGCCTCCCCAGTAGGTACACTGTTCATGCTTAAAAGTCAGCATTTATCAAAACACAACAAAACATTCCTACCAAATGAGAAAGATTTGTTCTAACTTGAATACTGGGCATGTGCTGACAACTGAACAAAAGCTGCTTGTTTACCACTGGACAATGGATAAGGAAGGGTACCCAAGGTAAGGGCATGTGTGTTTGCGCATGAGAGAGAACAGACTATGTTGCTAACAACAGAACCACTTTGAGGGGAAACTTATTTTTGCCTCCTTCCATTCATGGAAATTCAAAATTCATGGAAAATACAATGCTATTTCTTAAATCTTTTCTCATTCCTACATTCTTTTTTTTTTTTTTTTTTTGTGCCGATTGCTGCTCCCATCTCCAACAGGAAAGTGTCAGTGTCAAGAATGAGAGACATGGTGTAACTGCAAATAAAAGTTAATTACTGTGGAAATTCAACTCCGGCGCTTTAATTAAAGCCTGACAAATGTATCACGGACCCCAGGCACCAGTGTGGAGTACACCCATTAGAGAGATTACTCCTCTTTATATGGCCTCCCATGCTAACACAAAGGAAGTATCAATCACGTTGGAAAATGGCTTTTCCAAATCAAAGATGCGAGGAATTATTCTATTACCTTTCTTGCAGAAAATTTTCAGAGTTATTGGGAGGGATTTTTATGCAAGAAGACAGCATGTTAGCGCAAATTTTTGCTTAATTGCTAGGTTAATGTTAAATTGCAGCTTTTCTTTAAGGAAAAATGGCAGCTGGCAAGCCCCTCTGTAAAGCCGCGTTTCCTCCATAACTTTATGATATGTAAATAGGTATGCAGAGACAAACAGCTTCAAAATGACACGCGATGAAAAGGAGCGAAGGACACAGAAATGCTTGAAGCCATCTTCTCTTAGGGAAAATTGCAGCAGAGTCTGGCTGTTCTCAACAAGCCCACGCAATTTTTACTGTACTCCAAAACCAGTTTGCTGAGATGAAGCATTTCCACTGGAATCCCCACTAAGAGCAGCAGGGCTGAGTCACTCTGTGTCACCACGTGGGCAGCACTGCTTTCCCTTTGGGCTCTATCCCTGCCACCAATTCATGCCAGGACACTGCTAGGAGAGAGAAGGTTCTTTCAAAAATATACTTCATTGCCCCAAATGCAGTATTTCCTCATCTGCTGGGCACTTGGAAGTAATGAGCAGTGCTGACAGCTAATACAGAACAGAATGTTTTGCTTACATTTGCTTGCTATTTAAGGTTCTGTTTTGCAGGGTTTGTGAGTGAACAAGAAATAAAACGAAAATATGCTCAGATCTTGAGAGTCATTTTGTTGCTCCTTCTGCAGCTAAGATATTTAAATAAAGAACTTTTGCTTTCACAGCCTCGGCTCTCCCCCCACCCCCTTTGATCCTGAAGCAATAATCTCATATTTATGAGATTATTTTTGTTGCCATGGAAATTAATGATGTAAAAAATTCAGCATTATAGTTTCTGTGTAAGTAGGCAAGATGTAGGCCTCTTTGAAGACAAATGTTTTCCCAACACCTCTGCCTACTCCACCTTCCTATACGTGTGGCAGATCGCAGCACAAGCACCAGGACACACACGTCACGTACAGCACAGCACATCATTACATATGGCCAGAGAGATGGTGGGTGCCCATCCCAGGAGACACACAAGGTCAGCCTGGACGCGGTTCTGAGCAACCTGATCTTGCTGTAGGAGCCCTATTCAATGCAGGAGAGCTGGACTATGTCACCTTTAAAGGTCCCTTCCAACTCAAAAGTTTCTGAGATTCCTCTACAGCTCAGACCTCCCTTCTATTTTAATCTTATGGGACTATTTTTAAGACTGTGAGCAAGGGCCCATCCCTAATCCAGTTCCTCACTCAACTTCACATGTTACATGCTACCACACTTGTCCTATGGTGATTCATCACTTAATGGCGACTGGCTGCAGACTTTTTGTTCAGTAAATCCAGGAACAAAACACCCCAAAGCATCCTGCTCTTATATTGCATATGCTGGTGGCTGAAGAGTTACATTGCTCACAGCAAATTTTGAGTTGTGCCACATTAAAGTACAGGTCTCAACACTTTGTCCATGTTGTCCATACCTTCACTCTTTGCTTTTGGAATCATGGCAGTTATTCAGAGAAAGGAAGGAAAGCCAGGATTCAGAAATGTCAATTTTGTGCAATCTTAAACATATATAACAAGATCCCAAGTATGTCCAATGAGTCTGACTTACATGCTCAGAGGAGTCAAGGAGTTTGCACAAAGCTCCCCCAAAATGTAAAAAATATGCCCCAAAAGCACTCAGCCCTTGTTCAGCTATGACTGTTCCTTCAGAGGGACCCCATGCTCCTCTCAGGCTGTTGGTAACACAGAACTCCTTCTCCTACTCTCGTTGCACTAAACCTCAAACACACCACACTCCAAGCCAAGTGTGATGCAAGTGAAATATCACAGAACAATACTGTCCACATGTTTTTGGCTGTATGTCTGCTTTAGAAATGAGATACTCCTGAAGGACTTGCATAGAAAGCGTGGGATTTCCAAAGCCACACAACACAATACACAACAACACAACAAAAGGTTTTTTTACTCTCATTTGTTATTCTCAAATTTGGCCTGAAGAGACTGAGAGAGGTAAAACTCCGTGCTTTTCAGTTCATAGAGACATTTGTAGGGCTGAGAGTATCTGAAGCCAACTGTGACGATGGCTGTTGCAATGTGGACATCTGCTTGCCGAGCCTGGCACATTTGTTTCCTTACAAATAAAAGGGCTGAGAGAAGCAGCCAGATTTTAATAATCTCTATGGATTTATTCACAGGAAAAGTGAAAAATCTATATTTTGGTATATTTTATAATTTTCATTCTACAAAAAACATTGCTTTAGCCACTGGCAATTTCAAGTAGGAAACAGTTTATTGACTGATTAATTTCGTAGAACATCTCCGAAGGCAAAAAGCAGGGAGCTACTCTTGAGCAATAACTGATATTAATGTCCCTAAGCATTAATATCACGGTTCTCCAGCCTTCTGACCCATTCTGCATGAACACACAGAGAGAAAGGTATTGATTACTGCCTTCCCAACACTCTCAGTGGCTCGTGGCTCTTGGAGCTGCTTTTTGCCAATTACTGCATTAGGGCTGATGCTTGAAGCTGACTGGGGACACACAGACTTATTTCCTCCCTGTGAAAGAAGTAATTTTCTCTTCAGCTTATATATTTACATTTACTTACTTGCTGTATCAAAAAAGCAGTTACAAGCTCCCAATCATAGAATCATAGAATATCCTGAATTGAAAGGGACCCATACAGATCATAGAATTCAAATTCATGCTATCGACTGAGTTTCAGCTAAGGAAACTAGCAAGTTATTTATAAACTCTTCATAGACAGAATGGCCTTAACAGAGCCTCGATAGCATCAGCCCTGAAACCTGTCTGCTTCTGAAGCTATAGAGATGTTGCCATCCACCAACAACTGCAAACTCGCCTCTTCCCTGTGCAGCCACCCCTGGAACTGACAGCTGGGTTTTAGAAGGCTGCTGCACAGTCTGCTCATATGGATGAATGCAGACATTCATGCAAACTCTGCACTGTATCACTTTGGTTTGCTTCCTTTTGTTTCTCAGGTGCTGACCATCACACAACAGAAAGATAACATCCCTGGAGTGCTCAAGGCCAGGTTGGATGGGGCCCTGAGCAGCCTGTCTGGTGGGTGGCAGCCCTGCCCAAGGCAGGGGTTGGAACTGGGTGGGCTTTGAGTTTCCTTCCAACCCGAACCATTCTACGATAAGGATTCTATGTAACATCTCTCCCCCTATCTGCAGTAAATTCTGTTCAGTAAAGCAAATTCCACATACCTGGGGTTGCCAAGGCACAACCATTCCTGAGTGCTGAATTCACAAGAACTATTTCAAGTGGCCCAATTGCTTTTCTGAAATAAAAAGACCCCTAACATTCAGAGAAGACACGTTTGTCTGTGTTCTCTCAGCCAAGCTATGATACCCGAACATGAATACACCACAGTTCTGACAAGAGATGGAAAGATTAACATACTGTAAGTCCAGAGGGAAATCCCTCTACATGTTGTTTTTGAAAAGCCTAGAAACCAGTTTTGTTTTTTTTTTTTTCTTTTGCAAGTGTGTGGTTGCTGTTATTCCTTAGCAACAAAGCTAGTCACAGCATGGCTCTGCTGTAACACATTCCAGAAATAACTAGTGGGACTGGCATTGTTTGGGCTAACAGCAAAACAGGTCATTTGTTGTGTGTTAGTGCTCTCCATCTGCTGACCACCTGCACATCCCAGGTACAATCCAAGAAACACCCACATATTCTCATGCATACGTGTGCATGTGCACCTAAACATACACACGTATATTTAAAGAGTGCGTATAAGGGAAGATCCCTTATGTGAGGGATGGAGATGAAGGATGGAGGATGAGAAAACAGAGGCTTTGTTCTGTCTCTAATAGCAGGTAATGGGTCTCACTATGTCCTACCTAAGGGCTACATGGCCAGGAAGAACTGATGCTGTGTCCCTCTGGCAGCACAAGAGCTGCCCTCTCTCCTAGAATGCAAACTCCACCCTCCTTAAGCAGAGACAGTGCAGAATGGAGCCTACACTGCATTCCTTCATTTTTCCGTCCTTACAACAGCACGGAAAGAGCAGCTCTGAAGACTCGTATGCCAGTGCAGAAGCTCCCTTGTCACAGCATGGAGTGCTTGGAGGCTTTTTTCCTCACTTTCCAGAGCACACTGGAGAGACAGAGGGTCCATAGGATACAGCAGGCCACATCCTGTAGATCTGAGCTCATCCAACATCCTTTCCTTCTGATGGAAATATCAGTTTTAAAAAGGATTTTTTTTCCACAATATAGTGTTAATTCAGGAGGGTTTTTTTATTATTATTCTGCTAGACAAATTGCCAGCATTTCAAATATGCTTCTGTTCCAAAGTGGGATAAGGGATTTACACTGAAAATTTTCATGGGGAAAAAACAAAACAAAACAAAAAAACCTACAGAAAAAAAATCACAAAGTAGGGAAAAAAAAAAAAAAAAGGTCTCAAATACTAGCTTGGTCTGTCAGAACTACACTGGGGACTTGAATTTATATCTCCATTTTGTTCATGTGAGTGCCTAAATCACAGTACTGTTTGTTCTGGAGAGGGGTAGTCTGCAAATAGAAACTCTTGAGAAAGGGAGAACTTGGGAAAAGGAGCTGAGATGAAATAGTAACATCTTAGAAAATTCATGCTTTCCTTTCAGTGCAACAGTATTTTCTGACAAAGCCTTCTAAATGTCCAGGCTTGCTCAAATTTCTAAGAGATCAAATCTCAAAGCTCTGTGAAAAACTTCATGTGGAACTCCATATGCAGAGACAAAACTTTGCCATCAGCCACAATGGATGTAAACTGTAGGGCCGCAATAACAAAGTGTGGACAAGAACCAAGTACCTGAAGTCGAAGAGAACCAGGATACAGATGAATAGCATTTCACCAGTTCCAGCTAATATCACTGTCTGAAGATTTTCCCTCCACTCCTCATACACTTTTGCACTGCTGATCATGTGCTATCACAAAACACAAAGTGGTATCATGGTACAGTGAATTCAAGCTCATAACTAGGCAGAGTTTCAATCACAGCATCACTGAGGTTGGAAAAGACGTCTGAGACTATCAGGTCCAACTGCCAACCCATCACCACCATGCCCACTGATCACATCCCTCAGTGCCACACCTGCACTTTTCCTGAAGAAGGGGCAGACTTCAATCTCTTTCTACTCCGTGGAAAGAATATAACCTCAGTTCAACAGGAGCGTGTGGAAAGCAAAGAGGACACAAATCACACGTGTGAAAAGCTCAGCGCACTGCTACTGCAAACCAGAGAGCTGCTTTCTGCCATAACACATGCTGTGCCTTAAGGTGCAATCTGTCCTGCTGTGTATAAAGCTCATTTATGATTGTACATTTGTCTCTTCATAAAAGGCTTTTGTACATGAGACCAATGCAGGGCATGGATTAATGCACCACTGGAGCACATTCAGCCCTCCCTACTGTGCTTCACAACACACCTTGGGCATGTTTGATGGGCCGTGATGGATGCTGAGTATCTGAACTGCTCCATGCTGCAATATATTTCCCATACCTCACAATTCTTCAGTTCCATAGCACTCTTCTGAATGCCAGCCCACTCTGTTGGGATGGTGCTTGCAGGGAGAGGCATGTGGCTGAAACCCGATGGTGTGGGGTGTGTGCAGCCTCAGGTGTGCTGCAACCTGTGGCAGCTGTGAATCAGTGCACAAGTGAATCACCTTGTAAATTATCAGCTAGCTGCTAAAATCTCTTCCTTTGACAACCTTCAATTACAAAGATTTGCTCTATTCACACCCAAATTAAGTGTAAAAATTTGCCTTTCAACTGCTAATTAGCTATGGAGGATATAGTCACATTTCTGTTATGGCAGATTATATTTTCTGTTAATTGTTATTTACCCCCACTGTCTTGAAACTATCATTTGATATCTAGCAATGTTAATGCATTTTTTTAAATAAGAATTCAAAAAAGAGTTAAGACTCAGATGTCTCTTTGGAAAAAAAGACACTATAAAAGGCAAATATCAGGTCCTTGGTAGAATTTGATGTATATCTACTGAAGTCAGTGGAACCACATTGGTTTTTATAGATACTAGAAGTGTGCCCCAGTGTTTCTTATACACAAAGCAAGAAGACCCAAAAGAGTTTGTAGGAGATACTACCAGTGATAGAAGGAGATAGAAAATGGGAGGAAAAAGGGGGAAAAAAAAAAATCCCCTAAGAAATGTAACCTTTTGATGACCTTTTCCTCGATTGACGCTTTGGCAGTTATTTAGCAAAATAGCAATAATAAAAGAGTTGGTTATGCACTTCACTGTGTCACACAAAGTTATTAACATAAGTAGCATCAGTGTCTCCTAAACGCTACTTTTCTACTCTGACAAGGTTCGTTGCTTGTTTTGTATGTTTAGCTAAGCTTGTGCTCAGGATTCCCCACCCTGCAAGTCAAAGTCAAAGCTCAGTAAACAAGTCTGTTTGCTGTCTTAATCTGTGCTATTTTTCACACTTGTGGTAATTATAGAAATAAACATGCATTTCAAGGAAATATAAAGAATGGCACTGCATCCATTTCTATCACTGTTAGCATAGGACCTGCATGGATTTTAATTCATTTGTTTCTACTGAATTATAGTTTCATGAAATAAACAAACTTATTCCATAACTAACGGTTAAGTAATGAGAAACAATTTTACTGCTCTATGATGGTTTTGCAATGAAAGAAACATTGTTTTACTTAAAACCTAAGTCGATCCTTTCTAATATCATCAGATTGTAGCATACACTAATATTTGATCTCAGATGACTTGATCCTGTCATGCTGGTGAGTACATTTAATGCTGGAAAGGCACTGAGAGAGGAAAATGATCCTTAAGGTTTTATTTTCTTCTTTGTGTCACTGAACTGCAATAATTCTCCAATTTATTTTCCAAAGTCTACATGTATATTCAGAGGAGCCTGAGGTTAAATTCTGTCCCTTTTGAAGTCCTCTAGTGTAATTGCTCCTGACTTCAGGAGAGTCAGATTTTGACTTCACATAATTTTGGAGTATAAAATACAATTTCTGTTTCCATTGAAATCAATACCAAATCGTCTTATAGGTAGGCTTGGGCTTCAAATATGAACCAGACTATTAAATATACATCAGAACAAGAAATATAAGATTATGCCTCTTTTTCCCCATGTTATGAGTTATAACAGCTGAGGTCATGAAAACCTGACCTGTCTGAAATACTGCATGGTTTCAACTGAGAAAGGATTAATGCAACCAGACTTTTTTCGTTCCTAAAGTTAATAATTACAAGTCAATTAAAGTCTTTGCTTTCTGCTTAAGTATGGGGACACCAGGTCTGTGCAAGGACTGGTGCTCCCAGATACCCCAGGAAAAAAGGAATTTCTCCTGTATTTACTCCTTCTATAACTCCATACTCTCTTCCACTAAGAATGCAAAGCAGAAAACATGAGAACAAATAACTGAAAGAGCTACTTCAACAGTCTTTGGATTTCTTATGCTGATGCAACGTGCCTCAGTTTGTAGCTCTTGCTTTGCTTGCTAAACCATGAACATGAGGACAGGATAACTGGACCTCAAGATAGATAAGCAATTAAATATAAGCTCTCAAAACCATTTTTGTAGAGGAAGCGAGGAGGAACAGTTCCCAGCACAGTAGAGCCAGGGAGATGATGCAAATAATACAGCTATTTAACTGCTGATCATAACCTGCTGTGGCATGAAGCCACTGCTAAAAGGCCCATGTTTCATGAGCCAGCCACTCCGTGCAGCAGTTCCCCTCAACCTCCATTTGCTAGTTTACTGGCTTCCCCAGTGTCAGCTTCAAAGCTCTAGGAAAGAGAAAAGAGAAAACTCCTTGCTGAAGAAGGCAGATTTTCCCTTTTGAAAATGCTCTTCTCCCACAAAGGGACATTTCAGTCACAGAAATATCATGCTGACTCACACCAGTGCTTCCTGAGCAGATGTGCTGCAGAGGATCCCCTCATGAGGCTTTCCTTGCTGGTAGTGTACTGCAAAATAGGAAGCACTCTTCTCGTATGGAAAAAGCTGCTCCATATCATTGTGTCATCTAGGAATTTCTGAGTAGCAGCTTGTAAATCTGGGTGCTATGGGACACCACTTTTTAAAGTAACCCCACTGAGGCAGGATTTTGGTTTGTAGCTTTTCATGATATCACCAATGTTTCAGTCTTTCAGCTACAAGGAAAATGTAAACACTTAGTTCTTGCTCTCTCATTATTAGATCTCTCAGGGCTTGGGCACCTCACGTCAGCCAAAGGAAGACACACACAGTGAATGTGAACTCATTGTCCAACTGAAGCTTTCTCCTGTTGATTACCAAAGCCATCCAACATGGCTTGATTAGACTACTGATGCTGCAGGCAATTCATTGGAATCCCATAATGGGTGCCACTGCTTTGCTGAAGTCACATGGAACTCATTCAACCTCACTCATATTGGTAGGCTTAAATAATCCCAACACTGACTTACTTCTGCGCAACCAGAACTATGACCCTGCCACGCTCTCTTCCTTACCCTGCCCAGAAATCAAGTCTTTTATACCTGCAGCATCATTCCAATGTCTACATGTGAAGCAAGGGTGAAAAAAAAGAAAAAGTACTGTGCCACTGAACAGAGGATTGGCAGAACAGTTCAACATTCCCACACCCTTCTTCCTGACTTGCATTGATTTGTGTCACAAATTAAACACTGTGCACAAAAAAAGCCCAGAAAAAGCCCCTGATTTTAATCTTTCAGCATTGATTAGAAGAGCATGAAGAAGGAAAAAAAACCCATTTTCTTTAATACCACTGCAGCTGATTACAATATATAACACAAGATCTTTAGGGGCATTTCCATTGCTTCTTTGCCACTCTGAATATTGGGGAGTATTTTTTCTTTAATACATGTTCATCTCTCAGAAAAACAGTAATTTGCAAATTACTTGCTCTTGTTCTCTCTGGTAAAGCTGCAGTTAGCTCCCCTCTTTTCAGATATGCATGCACAACTTTTAACAAGGGAGGCAGTATCAGCTTTTCTGAGCCAGTAATGCTACTCACATTGTTCTGGTAGCTTCAAGCACGTTTTCATGACCTCTGTTTCACCATCCATCAAGGACTTCAAAATAAGGAGCACAACAACGTCCTCCTAGTGGGAGGCTTTGCTGGAACTAGTTGATGACTTTATATCCAGAACATGATTGCCACCAAGGTAGCAACACCATATGGTGCTTCCTAGTCACCACTGGATTACATGGAACCATTTGAACAAACTGATCATTCACAATCAATAATGGCAACCCAGCTCTTCAAGCACTGGAATAATCAAACTACCCACACCTTACAGCTTCATGGGGCTGAAACAGAATGGCTGTTCTTCACTGGTACTGCCTGCAATACCCAAGTATTATGTCAGGGAATGCTTACCTCATGCATTCCCCTGGCAGACCATCTGACACTGACAAATACAGCTTTCCATGCCAATTACCAACAAATGCATATGAGCTAGCAGAATAAATCTAATCACTCCGACTACTACTCCAGGACATTTTACTGCATAAAACACCATTTACAGACAGATCCCAAATTTAAAAGCTTAAGTCTTCTACTTAAAGGAATATTTTTTGCATTCTCTCACTGTAGTAAGTTGAGCCCTCCCGACTCCCAATTACAGCTGAGTGAAATTGAAGGAGCTCCCCGAAAGACAAAACATTCAAATGAAAGATCATTATTCCAAATGCTCACAGTAAAACAGAAATCTACCCATTCATACAGTTTTACCTAATGAAATACTTTCAAATGACAGCTTTTTCTGGTACTCAGATGATGCTTGCTCCATTCAGCTTTTTACTTCTTACTACAACAAAACCCTAGAAAAGGAAAAAAATTCTATTCTTTGTCACTTTCACATGAGCATTCCATGTCATCTCCAATCTTGACAGTCTGATGGCAAGCAAAATTAGCAAGAATGTTAATCGTTCACAACTGCTGATGGCAACCAGCCTTGCAAATTTGACAGGAAAAGTCAAAAAGGAGACAAGAGGTTCAATTATGTCGTTTAAAGGTCCTAACCAGACAGGGTAACATCTATTAAAAATTATCTTACTGATGCATGAAACAGAAGAAAAGAGCTGGCTGTCAGTTTGTTTCAGTGCCATGTGGCTAGGAGATCAGACTCATGGGGATTATTCCAGCTTGAAGAAAATACTCATTTTCGTAAACACGTGTACATAACTTCAATAAAATGTGTAAGTAGCCAAGACAGAAAGTCTTTACCAGGCCTGTGCAGCAGGTGATCTGAGATCCTGTAGGTTACTTTTACACTGACTGTGGCTTCAGCCCCAAGCTGTAACACCAGCTCAAGATGCTCCATCTTGTAATTAAAGGCTTAATCTCCTCCTACTCATCTGGGCAGCTGTAATGAGATACACCAGTTACTCCCTACTCTTGTTTTGGAAAAATGCCCAGCAGATGACAACAGCAACAAAATTAGATTACCTATTCTGTATGTCCACTTTACAGCATAATCATACTGTCCTTTACCAGACTTGCCTTAAAGCAAGAGATATTAAAAAGCTCTCTATATTTTTCAGCAAGTTCCAACATTTCAGTACCCTGCAGGAAAACCAGAGTCTTGCTTCTGTACCACCTACTTGCAATAGCATTGCCGATTCCCTCTCCTCTCCCCTCCTTTGCTTCCTTGCAGTTCAACATACTGCAGGTATCAGTGATAAAGCTGAGTCACGGTTGGTTGGAAACAATGATGAGGAAAAATAAATGAAACAGGTCATAACTGACAAGTGAGCGGGGAGAATGTAAACAGCAGCTGTCTGCTGGCTTCTGAAAACTGTTCAACAGTTCAGCTGAACTCGGAGAACTCCCATATTGCATGCAAATACATGCAATTTTGCTGGTCTAGACTGAAAAATTTCAGTCACATCCTTCTGAGATAACTTTGGCTATGTAAATAAACAAATCCTGCAAATCTGGTCCTTTAAAAATTACCTGAAGCTATGCCTCTGTACATTTCCATTGCCCTAACGCTCCTGTCAGGCCTTTTTTCTCCAACCCTGGTGAGCCGGCAATGGCCACGAATCCCTAAAGTTGTGGTAGCTTAATATTCTAAGGTTAGGACTGCTAAAACAAAGCATTCCAAGCATGCTTCTGAAGTGAAAATCCCCTTTTTACACATGCCAGATTATATGTGTTTTGGTAGAATTGAAGATTTCTGAACAGAAGAGCAAGAAGAAAATCTGGGTGTTCTCAGAGTAAAGAGTACACAGATTAGGCCAAAAATTGGAAAGAATATTGAAAACTAATCCTGCAGGTACACAACCTGATTGTAACGGGCTTCCTTGCAATAACTTCACCAGGAGAATAAGTGAGCCGTACTCCAGCTGGCTTTAAGAAAAGTTGAAAGACAATCTGGTGAATGCTATCCAATAAAGAAGCTAAAATAAAATAGAGTAGCTAAACATAAATGCAATAAAAATCTAAGTATTAGTGGTACGTTTCAACCTATTTATAGATCAAGTAATGATCTTGATGACTACTCCGTTCTTATATTCTTTGATAAGGACTAAATTATATTCTCAATTAGCTAGAAAAAAGTATGAAATAAATCTTTTTCAGTTGTTTTGGATTTATAAAGAATCAGAAGCAGGTTCATCCATGTTGCGTTACCACATCCACCTGTGCAATGAAAACAAGCTTAAGCAAAGCCTTTGCTCCCAGTACTTCAGTATATGGGGGGAGCATATAGCATTTGTGATCCATTACAGAACTGCTGCTGTGTCACAGCCATCCTTGATGTCACTACAAGGTGTCAGAAGTGCAGGGATGAAAATAAAATCATAAAGCTGTATCTCTGTATCCAATATCTCTATTAACAAAGAGCCTTCATCCACACACACCATCCCAAGAGTTTCAGTATAGGTCAAATAAAAAGTTGTTCCAGAGTTTCATCTCCTAACAAATGACTGCTCACAAATGACATCCTAAATCTCTCTTCCCTACTTTTCACACAGACATTACAAGGCATCTGTATGCCTTTATAGCTCTTATAGAGCTGAGTCCCACAACTTGATTTTGATTAGCAAACTACTGGTCTCATCTTTGTGTTTACATCTTTGCAGATCCTTTTAGACAATAGGTATGCCTGATTTAGATGACTCATTTCTTATAAAACCATGAAGATGTGAATACTCTTGGGAGCATCAAGGAGAAAACAGCTGATAAGCAGATGACTTACAGAGATCAAAATGAGATAAGAATGGGAACTGCCTTTCCTTCTGTTGGTTTTTATTCCTGTTCTGCCTCCAACAAAACAATTTTGATGATGTTATTAAAAATCACAGGTTCTTATAGAAAACAGGCTCAGAATGTCTCAAGGCAGCTATTCTGACTCTATAGCCAAGGCCAAATTAGCAAAATGGTTGCTTCTACAACCAATAAAAGTGACAGTGGGGCTGATGAAACAAACAGCAGTTCTGGAAAATCTCCCAAGCAATTCATGTTTAATTTAAGAATTTGGACAGCAAGTTTGACATTTGATTAAATCTGAATTTCCAAATTAAACAATATAAAGAGCATTAAATTAATAACACTACTAGATCTTGCCGGTGACATAACAACTCCCAGTGCCTCTCCGGGTGTTGTTAGGCACCAGCAGTTGAACAGAAGCTCTGATAAAACTCAGAGTCAACTCTCCCCAGACTGATTAAATGCAGGTGCTTTCTGCCTCCTGTTTTCACATTCTGCACAGATCTAATGTGCAGCACAGCTGAGACTCATTTCACTACAGTTCTGCAGCACAAGCTCTTTCTGAATTAGCTCACTGATCACTCCAGAAGCAAAGGTGTTCACCTTCAGTTTTGCTTCCTGACATGCCTCTCCAGCTGAATTTTGCATTATCTCATGAGTAACTACTTGAAAGCGCATGCAAGTGCTCACCCATTCCCTACAAGTGTAATGTCTAGCAGCAGATGTCCAGCATCTCAGATGATGGTGTGCTCAAGCCAGAGCTGGGGAAGCCAACAGACAGGTGGTCCTGCTCCTCTGTGCTGCCAAGTCGGCCCCATTAATGCAACAGGGCTGAAGGCCATCAGTGCAACAGTCAGAACTTAATCTCCAAACCAGTCTCTGTTCTAAATAAGTCTCACCAGATGGTTACTACTTATCCTTCTGATGGTGTCTGGGCATGTTCCCTCCAAAAAGGTAACGAACCTTTTCTGACGTGGTGGGAAAGGCCAGCTCTATTCCTTCCTCTAGCAACAGGAACACAATCCACCTATAAAAAATTTCGAGTGCCAGAAAGAATTGCTCAGCAAATCATTTTTCCGTGCTGGGCCAGGAAAAGCTCTAGCAGAAGCAAGGCTGACATTTTGCTTTTGTTATCAGGCAAAAAAGAGATCTTTCAGGTGCAAGAAAAATCAACATTGCTGTCTTCATCTGTCCCCTGCAGCTGCCAAAATACATCTGACTAAATTGTTCACTACAGAGAAGAGATTGAATGGAGAATGCAAATCAAGGTAGGGCTTTTCACAGACCTACCACTGCTTCTGCAAATGCGTTGCCCAACAACCTGTACCTAAAGGATGGGTCAGGAATAGATAAGGCATATCTTCAAAAACACAAAGGGATCTTCAAAAATACGAAGGGTTTTTACTTAAAGGGAACTTGCTTTTGTAACTCTGTTGGACTTCCTGCTGGCTTCTTTGTCTCGGTGTGGAAAAATACCTGGAAAAAAACCCTGGATAAGGGCTTAGCCTAAAAATCAGCACTTGGGTTTGTTTACTTTCTGAGGGACTTTCCTGAAAACATTAGTTCTGGATTTCAGGAATAGTAATGGCCAGCACAGGAATGCAGATAAGCAATTCAGGAGTGTTAGCACTGAACTGGGTTACATACGCATCTTTTGCCACTGGGCACTCAAAGGCTTGATTGTGCCTGTTCTTACTTATCCAAACGTGAATTGAGGGTTTCTGCATAGCTGCAGCCATGCACTTTGTGTTTGCACCCTGGTAACAGGTAAAACATTGCCCTAAGATACTTTGTAAACCTGCGACAACTAAACTTGAGTGATAGAAAGATATTCCAAGTATGAGGAGGTGCCCTGGGTTTAAAAAAAAAAAAAAAGAAAGAAAGAAACAAACAACTCCTGTTCTTGGCTGTTTCGCTAAAATATCTGCAAATTATGAAGAGCAGAAACAGAGAAGTTAATTCACTTCTGTGACCTCTGTTTACTTTTTGCACATTACCTACTCAGTTGTTTCTCATCTACAAGAAGAACGCTACTCGTTCCCACCTTACCAGACATATGCTTCAACTTTACTTAGAAAACGCAAAGAGTGGCTGTTCTTCCATCTGAGCAGCGTATTGAAACACAAGAAAGCTAGGCTCACTCCCAACTATGACAGAGATTTTGTTTTTGACATTTGGCAAAATGCTTTATTTCTCCACAGTTCTGCAAACAGTATTACAGTTCCATTATCCCATGTGAATAGTGATTGTCCACCTAAAAAAGAGAGAAATCATTTCCTTTTTGCTACATATTGTCCTGCCTTTATCCTACAGTCTGCAGTACTGGGACTTTTCCCCACCATGGGTTTAAGTAGTGTCTATGATACAACAGGGCTCTGAGATATCTCAGAACCTTCAGATGCTATTGGAATACTAATATCGGTTCAGCAGTTACCACTAACAATTCTAAATTACTGGGGAAAAGTACTCTGTGACAAGTCCAAATCCAAGTACTGCTGCTAGCAATGAAACTCCTCCTGCTATTAAGATACTAGGATTTAGCCATAAATAAGGTAGGCATTACTTTTAACTGTCAAGCCTGTAATGCCTTCTCAGTAAGAAAAAAAAAAAAAAAAAGTAGAGGCAGAGCCTAGTTCGGCAAAACATCTTTAAGACTAAAGAAGCCTAAAATCTGACATGAATAACAAATTCAGGTTTTCCATTACTCAAATCAGAGAACTCCATATGAAGGAAGCTGCAAAGGAAAGACCTTAATTTATCCAACATTAAGATTCATATTGTTTGTTGTTTGACTATCACAGTTTTTATTCCATTCTACAAGATAACATGGCCTATACTTTAATTGGCCAATTACTTACTTCTGATGAGAAACTGGTGAGAATGCCATGCCTTATATATGAAGCAGTGGTTATGGTAAGGGATCAAGGGTGTAAGCCTGAATCAGAGCATTACATCAAACATTTACAAAGCTGACAGTTTTAATGGGCTTGGAATGATGAATGCATTGGCATTCTATTACTTGTCACAAGCTAATAGAAAGACCTATTAAAGTTATATAAATTATTTGTCCAGCATAAACAAATGAAGATCCATATTCATTTTTTCTCCAGCTCCTGGTGGCCATCATCGTTCTCTAGGGGCCCAGCACAATGAGACAAGGTCACTGATGTCTGAATAAAAAACCCCAAGGATGACTGGTAAACAAAGAAATGGAGACTTGTCAACAAAGGAAAAAGCACATTTCAGCTTTGATGTCGTTTCTCTCAGTCCTACCCCACAAGTGACAGTTACTCCACATGTATTTCTGATGCCCCAAAGGCCACATACAGGCCCACTGATCAGGGCCAGGCTGCAGGAAGCCCACACTTACAACAACATGGCTGAGAAAAGCAGATGACAGGAAAATGAACAGAAAGATTGTAAGAGCATGTGTGTCCACATGTGAACAGCTGTATGCTTTATCATATTCCTCTGAGAAACATTCATCCAATGTGCTGATAATCTTTGCAGCAAAATGCATCTTTTGATCCAGCTCCTCTAAATCCTTTTATTCTCATTTCTGTGCCAATCCAGTTCTCATCTCCTTAACAAAGATAAGGACATTTCCATTTTTTTTTTATTGTACATTGCCCTGGCTGAACATTTCAGGCTCCATTAGGAGCTCATTGCTCACACAGTTTCAGGGAAAATGACACAACAGGCTCCTAGCGCAGAGCAAGGCGAGGCCTTTCTTCATGGTATCCCCACTGCACAGCATAAGATATCTTTTTCTGTTGCCTTCTAACAATGATGAGTTATCTCATACGCGGTGAATGGGAATGCATTATCCTTTCTAAATTCAATGGGAAGGATCTGCAAGGGCAAGCACTTTTGCTGCTTTATCACCAAAGGGAAATGGGGATCCACAACTGAAACTTAGATGGTATCACTGCTTATTTCCATCAGGCAGGGCATGACATTTAGGACCTTAGGCAGAAGAGAAGATAGTGTTGGAAATGATTATGTACAGGAGATACTCCAAGGAAAACTGCTAAAAGAAGAAAAGTAGTGGAGGAGCACAAGGGAGACACAGAGACCTCTAGGCAGATTTACAAGCAAGGTTAAGTGAAATGAGGCTTTTAACTAGGCACCTTTGGCTTGCTCAGTGCATGGAGAGAGAAGGCTTGAAAACTTCACATATGCTAGCTGACAGCACAACTGCCCAGCTGCCTCACCAGTTGCCAGCACATCCTCATTCACTGCACAGGACAAGTCTCTGGAGCCTAACACAGAATGCTTCTGCAAACATGTTCAAGGCTCCTTGTCCTTGCTCCAATAGCTCATGCTAGCACTGCTTGACTGCCATCCATGAGAAAGCATAGAGCTACATTGGTTCAAATTAACTTGGGTTGTGGTTTCTCTGGAATTAAAGCCCACTGTATTCAACAGAACAGTTCAGCAGGCCTTTGAGCAGGCTCTTAATCACAAAACATATCTTGAGACTCAAAGGAATATATGCCAAGTATTTAACTTATAGTTTGATAGTGTGGAAATCCCATTAAGGTGGAGTGGTGTCTAGGGAGGTGGCATTGGAAAATTGCATCTTGGTAGTGCTTTTAAACATTTGTGCTGCTCCTGTGCAGGGTAGGAATCTTATTATGCTAGATAGTATTTCTGCATATAAATGAAAGTAGAAAGAAACCACTGAGAGGAATCAATGAGCTAAATGGAAGGGTTTTTTCTTACTTAATCACAGTCCAAATGGATATTTTCTGAAAGTTATTCTTGCCTTTCTTTCTCACTATTATCCTCAAGCACATGAAATTCCCTCTGATGGAAGACAGCTGCAACATTGACAAGCCCTAGAAAAATGCACCTGACAACCAAACCCCAGAAAGACACATCTGTAATGCCTTCTTTCAGTGCAAAAGAAATCAATGCAGCAAGGTATGAGCTCTCACTCAGTGGCTACTTTTTGACACTTTGATGGCTACATGCAAGGTGACAGCCTGCAGGCACATCAGAGAGGACTCCAGTCTGGTCAGGTCTTGTAAACAAAGCAGGACTGGAACTGGTCACTAGGTGGATAGAAAGCTAGATTTTGCAGATGATGCTGGGAATTCAATAGATGGCAGTCTTACCTCAGAGTCAGTACTGAGCTGACAGACCAGTGTGGAACTGAGGGCAGTTTGCTGCCAGAACTGCTGTATATCTTACAGGAGGTGCAAAAGGAAGGCACCAGGCTGAGAAAGCCCTACAGTTACGTTTGGAAGATTGGGAGCAACAGTTCATTTTTCACTGAGAAATGGCATTCTGCCAATTTCAAAGGCGTACTCTTATGAAACCACAGCATGCTCTTTCAACACCGTATCTCCCACTCTCGAGACTGCTCAGGTTACTGATTTTTGTTTTAAATATCTGTGTAAAACCAGGATCTTACTGCACCAGATTCTGTATAATACACTGTATACAGTGTCAGATGGGCACCTGATCTAGTGGAAGGAGGAAGGAACTAGATGAGTTTTAAGGTTCCTTCCAATCCAAATCATTCTGCAATACTCTGATTCTATGTCACAAGACTGAGAAGCATGGATTCCTGATTTCTAGTATTCAACAGTACACACGTCACTTAACTAAGGGGCAGTTAAGCTGTGACTTTGACCACATAATCAGAGAGGAGAGAGGCAGAAGGATTTCACTTACATCTCTGTAAGATTAACCCTATTCACCAGACTGGGAAAAAGTATGCATTCCTAAACAGCTGGGAGATACAAAGCTTTGTCTTCTGTTACGTCATGTACAGTTCAGCTATCTAGAAGAGCTGAACTGGTGTTAGCCAGGAGCTGTTTGGACCAGCAGCAATATTCCATACTCAACCTTTAATGCAAGAAGTAGTTATTTTGAGGATCTTGTCTCTTCACTTGTCCTGTCTTTGTTGCCCAAACGGTGTGTTTAATCAAGGGCTCAAGGCACCTGCCCTTGTGGGCAATACACTAATTTCAATCATCTATTCCTGAACATGAGCTGTTGTCCCACCAAACCTACTAAAATCAAGGAGAGGGGCTTTTATTATTTAAAATAGTTTATGCAAAAAAACCCAACACCCACATAACAACCATGTCATAGAATGGCCAGGGTTGGAAGGGACCTCAAGGATCACGAATCTCCAACCCCCTACCACATGCAGGGCCATCAACCTCCCCATTTAATACTTGACCAGGCTGCCCAGAGCCCAACCAACCTGATCTTGAACACTTCCAGGGACAGGGCATGCACAGCCTCTCTGGGCAGCTGTTCCAGCACCTCACCACTCTCATAGTAAAGAACATAAAAAATGTAGTTGTTAAGAGTGAGCTCCCCACATGAAGCTATTGTTGAGCCAAACGATCAATGCTGAAGTATCTCATGGGCAATAAATCATCACTAGTGTAACTGATGTCCAAAGAAGGTGCCACACACAGGTCTATGAAATACAGTAATGTCAGTCACTTTCCTGCACTAAACACAGAATAATTACCCCTTTCTCTCCGGATTACACTGTCAGCAGTACCTCACACCACATTTTCCCCCACTGAAGCAAGAAGAAATCAGGTGTTGATGTACATAGTCAACACTTTCATAAATGTTTTTGTGAACAATTAAAATGCATCTAGAGCATTTGGGGAAAAGTGTGTACACTTTTATGACATACTTAAATATGTCATATTTACTTATTCTTCATGAGTACTTGTATGCCTATATATATGCACAGCATTTTACTTTTTTAAAAATCATATGCTTAATTAGATTTGTTTCCATGTTTTACCTCAGCACAGAAAGGTAATGTTCCACACTGCTCTTTATGCACAAATTATTTTGCCTCATTTGCAGAAAACAAGGTGACTTTTAAGTAGTAAAACAGAACAGGAGACCAAGAAACGAGCAATGATCAATGGAAACAATCTGAAGAGAGAGAGGTAAACAAATATATTTAAGAACAACCTTATCAAGAAAAGCAAATTACTGTGTCAATCCTTTGAAAAATTGCAACGTACATTCCATCACAGGCCTGATTTAGTGTACAAAGCAATCAACTGCTCTTTAGTACCTGGCAAAGAGACAGTCAAGAGGTACAGAAAACAGCACTCTTGTTCACTTGCATAGCTACATAGCAATCAGATGTGCATATTACTAGGTAAGGATGCAGAAGCACTGATTCTGAAAATGTGCTTCAGTGAGCATTAGGAACTTTTGAGTTCCAGCTTTGTCTCTGGCAGCGATTCTGCATTGCTTTTAACAAGTCACTTCATGGCTTTGCTGTAGTTTAACTGGCTGTATGTGGAGATAGTATTACTTACCTATCTTAAGAGAAGCTTAGGATTCCTAACTACATAATGGAACTCAAGTGTTGCCACCAAAAAGCCCTTTAACTGAAAGAAAAAAGAAGCCAACATGACATGTATTTCACGGAGTTTCAACCATTTGTATTGATTCATTGCTTACAAAGACAGGAAATGTTTAACCATTAGAGGGAGAAAAGAGGCAGAAAGTATCACATGCTTCTCAATCGTCCCCTTTTAATGTAACATACCGCTATGACTGCTACAGTGTAGAGTGCATGAGAGGGTCACTGCTAATAATACCAGCAACATCCTGAGACTAGAAATATCTATAGCTGCACATACAATCCAGTATGCATCCTACTCAGAACAAAAAGCCCTCTACCTAGGCTTTCTCATAAAACAGAAAGCTTCTGTCCTGTGCCAGTTCAGATTTCCAACTTGTGAATGAGCTACTGTTCACTCTCCTGTTTACAGCAAGGAATAAGGATTCAGTGATGTTCCTCTCTGCTTTTCACTATGAACCAACCTTGGTGACCTAGCTGCCTTCAACAAGAAACTTAACTAATAATGAATCTGTTTCTCACCCATTTCACATAATGAAGCACAAATGAAAGACCTGGAAACGTTTTGCTCCTCCATATTGCTTGTCACAATGCAGCTTTTCAGCAGCACTTCATTTGCCCTCTACCCATTCCTGCAGAGTCGCTTTATCATCAGCCAGCCCTGGAAGGGCAGGAGCTCATGGCTACTAGAATGAAGGAATGAGAAAGTCAGTGTTTGTATGCACAGACCTGCACTGCTCAGGCTGAGGCCTCTCACAGGCACAAAGGCTCTTGACAACCAAATACAGAATCCTGCTGTCTTGTTGTAACAAATATGCATTTGCAGATATATTCCATAACCCTAAGTGGTAACCCCAAACAACTTCTCATTCTGAAATTAAAATTTGTTTGGAAACAGCACTTGGATTTCCAGTGGAAATTAGTTGGAAAGAATTTGGGGAGTTTTCATGCACAACAACAGGAAGTATATCTCAAAGGATCTTTATAACTGCTGTTTGTGTATGCTTAGACTCATTTCTAGCCAACACTGGGAATTATTTCCAAAGGGAATACCTTGAGTACACTTGCTTCAGACAGATTTTTGTTGGGCTCATCCTGACTTTTTAATATAAATTCAAACCAACTCATATGGTATCTCAGTCAAGTCTGACTCCGTTCTCACCTTTATCTTTTTCTTAACTCCATTATATTTATCAAGCTGTCTCCATAGCCCTAATATTAAGAAACAGCTTCATACAGACTGACTGCAAGAGATGCTCACCTCTGCGCAACATCACAGTTTCCAATTCCTTCTGGAGTTTACATATGTGGGGAAAATCCATTTTACAAGCCAGTGAGAAGGGTTTACAAGCAGATTAAAGGATAAAACTGCCAACCACACTAAAACATGTGGTCAATACACTGTTAACCACAAATCTATAACTGTTTTGCTGATAAAACACTGCTTAAGCTCCATTTCGTACAGATTGCTGCTTTCAGATTCTTAGTGACACGAGCAGCAAAACGAAGAAAAGAAATTCAGCTGTTTTCAGAAGAGCTGTGCTGGCTCACAGTCAAATCTGTGTAATTGATTTTCAAACTCCTCTGCTGATTTTCAAAGCAATTCAAGGAAACTAGAATGGAATCTCCCCTTTAAGTTTCCTTCAGCACAACTACTCATGGAAAGTATTTTGACTGGGCTCTGTAGTACTTGCAGTATAAGAGACTGATTCACCCTTTTGCCTACAAGTGGTGCTCATGAGACTCCAGCTGAAGCTCAAGCCCAAAGCCAAATAGCGCTGCTGAAAAGCTAATCTGCTTACAGAGGCTGGAGAATCTCCATCTGCAGAGGGCTGCAAGACCCAGCAGGGCAAAGCCACAGTTACTTTGACCCGGTGCTGGGGTAATCCCCACCGAGCTCAGGGCTGGATGAGACCCCTTCCAGCCACAGCTTATGTTTCTCTGTCTTTGCATTTAGCAGGTGACTAAAATGCAGAAGGCACTTCTTGTGAAGCTGCTTTCTAGGGCACTATCACCCAGAGGAGTGAAAATTCAGTGAAAATGTGAAGTTGGAGAATTTATCTTATGATGGTATGTTGGAATTCACTGCCAGCTAGCACCTTCAGAAGGATCTTATCTTGTGAAAATAGAAGAAAATATGTTTAAAAAAAAAAATCACAGGTACTTCCCTCATCACACGCTCTTTCTGTGGTCAAAGGTAGCCAAAAGAAGAAATAGGCTAACTTGCAAAAATCCTTCTGACTTAGTTCACATACACAAAGCATAGAGCCTATAGGACAAGCCTGTCCCAGTACTATAGTAACACACCTGTTTTCTTTAAAGGGACACTGAGAAAAGTCTGGACACACAGTACCCTTCATTCAATATCAGAGTCAACTAAGAATAGACAACAATACAGTAAGAGTCCTGTAACAATATACTAAGTGTATATGCTAAAAAAATAACAAGCATCTCAAATGCACTGAAACAAAGGTAAAACAAATTATTCAGTGCACTTTTATCTTCTAGAAGATCTACACTGTTAACTCTTTCTAATCCAGCCTTATAGAATCAAACATTCATTAGAGAAGCAGATACATACAATTGTATCTAAACATCAAGTTATACCTGAAATCTTCCCCAGTTACAGAGACGGTTTGAGAAAGCATCAGCTTTGTATCAGCCAGCCCCACCTCCTGAAAGTTAGTCTTTGTTGTTAATTATCACACCCCATGTGAGCAAAAGCAACTGAAAAAAAACAAATAAAAAAAGCTGTGCTTTTAAATGGTTACCATTGAATATGCAAATATTGTTGAAGACATGTACAACACTAAGCATAAATCAAGCTAACAGCAGATAGAGACTTTGATTTGCCTCTGAAGTACAATTCACTTAGAGAGTCATTGCTAGAAGGTAACAGTTGTGCCAAGTAGTGTTTGATATCTAAATAATTGATTTAAAGTCTTGTCAGTTGATGGCTGACCATCAAAGCCTTCTGTCTGCTATGAAAGTACAAAACAGAGAAGATGTGCAAGAAAGAGCCATCAGACTTTTACCCTGCAAGTCAAAACCTGATGTCTAAATGCTTTTATTTTGGCTTCTTCAAATGAAAGCATTTTGTTTTCCAGTTTATGCTGGAAGCCACTTGTTAAAATAACCCTCCTTGGGAGCTTTTGTCTTGGTTTAATTAGCTCCTGCTTATAAATACACATACATCATAGCAGAGACCAGAGGTTTTCATTCTTTCTCCGTTTGCTTACCTCCTCCTTAGGTATTTTTCAATGGAGGTGAGACTACCTTGAAAACAAATTTAAGCCTCCTGACAGTAAATTTACTTGACTTCGATCTCTGCTGTAGAACCATATAGAATAAAAACTATTCAAAGACAGATCATAAACTATTTTCAAGCTGAGAATGCCTCTTCCAATACTCTATCCCCAAGAACTGCAAGCACTGAATTTTGGTGATAGCACTAAGAATTATGTTTCCATTTCTGCTCCTGGCTAGCAGCATTACAGCAGATGCATTCTTTGCGTTTCAAATTTGATTTCAGGCTGTGAATGCCACAGAGCTGCTGGGCACTTCGCTAAGTCAGCTCAAAGAAGGAAGGTGGCTTTAGGAAGGATTTAACACTCCTGGCAAGAGGCAGTGTAAGTTTTATATATAATATATATACTTAAAGCACTGTCCAGAGGGGGCAAAATTTGACAGGACTGAAAACAGGTTACATTCTATCTTCAGTCGTATTCATGTAAGTCTAGTTCTTCTAGTTTTAATAAAGATGAAATAGCAGCCTCAGTCAGCAATGCTGTCTGAAAGACGAAGTTTTCACAAGTATGTCCAACAAATACATTCAGAAACGTTCATGCATTGGTTACAACTTTTTTTTTTTTAATACATAAAAAACTAGTTTAGCTGTGCATGCTCAAGACTGTGCTCTGCATTCATAGGCACTCTGGTGGTGTACTTACTCAATTGAGAATTTTTGCTTTCATGCAGACAGGACTGCATTTCCTCCAACAAACCAGCTGTCTGCCACCTGGATACTTGTGCTCCCAGGCTACAGGACCAGTATATACTGCCTCATCTTTTGAGGAAGGGCTGTAATGACAAATTCTCCACTTAAAGTTTTGGTTTAATCTATGAAGTGGCACTGGGTGCTGTCAGGTTAGTCAGTCCCTCTCATGTATGACTATATAGCAATGTGGTACAAGAGGTTCTCAGAGCTTGCTATTTTCATAAGCTTTCTCCTAAACTTTCATCTTTGTAAGGTGTTTCACTAAAATATGATATTTGGCTTTAAGTCAAACTTGGCTCCGACTCTGCACAAAATTTTTTTACCCCATTATTTACTTAAGCAGAATTTCTGGGTTCCTCCATTGCTGTCTGCATCTCCCCCGGTGCAGACGAGTGTTCTGGATTACTTTTGCTATCAGTGTAGCCCCCCAAACAACAATCTTATATAAACGAGACAGTGTGCTGGCAGGTAACACTTTAAAAAGTTTACTATAAGGATCAGGAACAGACTCACAACCACCAAAAGAAGAGTTAGTATCATGCAGGAGAATTTTTAGTGTCAGACTTGGATGCCACTGTGTAGTCATTTAACCTTAAAGTTGCTCTGCAATTCCAAGATTTCAGCACAAAAAACCTTTAAAATTCCTTTTAGATTTTAGAGGATTGCTGATGATTTATTGAAAGCATACAAAAGAAAAGCTACTGAAGGGTAGAGTTCTGTAGTCCATTACCCACCTCCACTGATTTTCTCAACAGTCCATGCTTTCCAACTTCAGCTGGCAATTTACACTATATATTCTAATACATGAATTGACTTCTCAGACCACAACTGTTGTCCTTTGGACTTTGTTCATAGCTGTCCCTTCTTTTTCTTGTAATCGATGCAACTAAAGCTAGTGTAATATTTACTCTTGCCATCTTAGTTCATACAGTCCATGCTTACTTGTTCTCCTCCCTCCCCACAAAAAAAGGATTTCATTTCTAGGTTGGCTGCAAAGTTAAATTGAAGCTTTTTGGCTGTATCTCTCATGATTGTTTACTGTACATTAAAACAAAAAGTGACCAAGCTCTACACTACCTTGGTGCCGCCTCACCTTGAGGTATCATGTACAGTTTTGGGTGTCACAGTACAAATCAGGCATAAAACTATTAGAAAGTGTACAAAGGTGGGCTACAAAGATGTAGGAGGAGCTGTAGGGCAAGGTGTGTGAGGAGCAGCTGAGGTCCCTTGGTTTGCTCAGCCCCGAGCAGAGGAGTTGAAAGAAGGCCTCATGGCCGCTGCAGCTCCTCACAGGGAGAGACATCAGGTTTGGGTTTTGGGTGAAGCTGTGTGGAACCAGGATTGAACTCTACGGTCTACGTGGGTCCCTTCCAACACAGGGCATTCTGTGATTCCAAGATAAAAGTCAGGTTAATCAAGAAGTCTGCTTTTGTCAAGCTTGTAACAAACCTTCTGTAACTGGTTGTGATTTAGTACCATGGCAGAGCATTTTCTGATAGTTTTAACAGGTAGAAAGCATCTTGGTTTCCCATGTATGTGTACAAAAAGTGCTTACATTCCACAGGTGCCTCTTTCCTTTTCTTTCCCCATATTCAATCCCAAACTACAGCATTAAATGCTGACTGGAGCACTTGGAGCATACCCACTTGGAGTGTGCAGTTTTAAGTGAGCACTGAACCAAAGCTGTCATAAACATCACTGCACCAGGGCTCCTGGCTTCCAGTAAATAATTGTAATGAGTTCACTATCAATCAAACATACCCCCCTTGTCAGAAATAAAGCCTGCTTTTTGACTTTTAAGAATAGCTATTAATGTCAATCATGATTCTAAGTCAATCGCACCAGGAGGGCTGAGGCTGAATCTTGAAAATTACAAGTATGACATGACAGATGGTAATAGGATGCCTTTGTTATTCATGCAGCCACAACAACAGCTACTCTACTGTTATGGTATACAAGCAGAAACACAAGCAAGGCTTTAGGTCAACACTTCATACAGTGACAAGACAAACGTAGTAAAGGGCTTTGTTGTACAGGCTCTAATCCGGGCAGTTGCACAAAAATGAGACCTGTATTTCAGACTGCCATCACATGCATATTACTAAAAAAATACAGTTTTACCTATATGCTCTGTATGTACCCCTTGGTAGGAAATATCTACCCCCTGCTAAAAATCTGTCAATTGGCACTAGCTGTGTCAGTCTAAAATGCACTGTGTGGAAGTAACAGCAGCCTTTCTTTTTTTATCATGACATCCCCAGTCATTACTACCAGCAGTAGCTGGTACAGAATCATGTAGGTTGCTCCAAGAGTAATGTCTCCTATTTATTTCTATGCAACCTTAAGCAGATATTAAGACCACAATAACACTATTTGCGAGAGCAAATTATCACCTACGAAACAGTATTTTTCAACATAGTTTCCACCATTAGCTATGCATTTTTGACTGTGACAAACAAGAGCCTGCATGTCACACTCAAAAAAGTCTGCACGGCCATCCAGAATGTGGCTTGCCTTTCACACTGCTGTCACCACTACTGAAAGGCACCACCTACTTCTTCAGCTGTGCTGACATCCATGGTTTGGTCCCCATAAATGTTCAAGAAGCATCAATAAATGTCAATAGGGGCCATTTTTCCCCCCACATGGAGGAATTCAATCCCACTTTTTTTTCATATGCACCATTCTGTCAGACTGCCCCTCCTGCTGTCATATGGCAACAAAACGTAATGGAATATTGGTGGGAAGTCAACCTCTACTGCCACACCACTAACATCCTAAAATAGGAGGTAGTCCTTGTATATGAGGTATGTCACAAAATGCCTGTTCTGCATGTATGTATTGTGCCCCACAGCCTTTACCTTGGCTGATGACTGGACTTCCAGTGCTGCTTTGCACTTCACCTTTTAAGACTTCGTAGATCACTTCACACCCTGAAGGTCACACGGCCATCACACAGCTCCCCTCTTAAGTCTCCTGTGCTGAAGGAGCAAGAAGCCAAAGAAACATTTTTTCCTTCTACCTTTGGTACTTTATCTACAAATCTTACCTCTGTACTGAATAGGCTTCCTTAAAGGGTCAAGAATCAGAGGTTTCCCAGCTTTAGGCACAGAAACAAACATGTTTCAGAAGTAGCAATAGAGACGGCCAAGCAGAATACTAGGGAGTGTATTCTTAAGACGTGAAGCTTGCAAGGCATTCAAGAGAAGAAACACATGCCTAAAATCACTCTAGCTGCATTAGGAAAATACTGCACATTTCTGGCATTTGTTCTGTCGCAGACTACTGCACATCCACAAAGAAAAAGAAGGGGACGGTCAATGGCTTATTTCATGTGGATACAGAGCAAGCACATGATCTTGTCACTGAACTGTCTACGGAAGACATCACCAGAGGTCATCAAGATGCAGCATCCCTTTCTCTGCTGTGAGTCAACAGCTGCCCCTAAGAACAGCCCAGAGGTCAGCCAGCACTGCCAAGAACAGCAAACATTACTGCATTTATCCTTGCAAAGACAATATGTTCTATGATACACAGGTGGCATTTCCTCTGGTTCCCATCTCACATGGTGTGATTGTACTCCAAAATAATGCTTGGTTTCACTCCTGAACCCCCTCCCAGCCTTACAGCTCCAGAAAAGTTCCAAACAGGAAGAGGAAATATTTAATAAGCTTTGTCACCAAGCTACTAGTCACTGAGTTGTCCTGCACTGGGATAACTTTTTTCCCCCACTGATACTGCTTTTGGAACTTGGTGCTTTGAGTTTGCCCATCGACCATCAGTAGCGCGCTTTGCAAAGATCACAGCTATCTAAAAAAATTACCCCACAGATGAAAAAAAGTAGCCTATTCAGGCTTTTACACATAGATCTTTTTACAGTCCAAAGACCTGCAGCACTGACAATGCACAGCCAAGAATTTCCCATCCACCTGTCACAGCCCTTCCCACCAGACCAGGCAGATGCAGCTATGAAGTACTTCCACCCCTCCGCCGTGCCTCAGCCATTCACTGAGTCACCTCCAGGGCTGCCAAAGGGAGTTTTGTAGGCTCTCAAAGTCCCTCTTAACTCTCAGTGAGGCTCTCTGCCTTGATCTCACAGATCCTGTACAGAACACAGCACAAAGTTATAATTCCAGGCAGGCATTGCTCAGTTGTCTGAATCATACGCATGTCCATCATACGCTCTTCTCATCCTCAAAGGCTGCATGACAAGACTATAGCTGCTTACACAATAGATAAACAGCTCTGCAACATCCACATATGCACAATAACACTCACTAGTGATAGGTACCAACAAGCAGAGCTCCACAGATGAGAGGTGGAACAGAGAGCTCATCAAAGCAAGAAGAGGTCAGTAAACAACTTGCTCCTCCTCAGACAAAATGGGTGACAACACACACGATTTGACTTCCCACCTGTTTATCATCTTCAGCTTCCCAAGCAAGCCCACACCAGGCCTGCACAGAAGTCAGCAAGAGACAGTATGTTGCATTTAGGAACTGCAAAGCCCCTGGAGGAGGATATACAAGAGGATAAAGAATGGATTTTTCTATACACAGCCAAACTGAATGGAGAATTCCCTACATTGAAGGATCTCAGACTTCAAGCTGATCAGCCATACTTCAAAGATCAAAGCCTGTAACAACAGACAAACCCACTACAGTAACTCCAAGTTTCCTTGTTTGTGTCTTTTAATACTTGAAAAGTTGTATGGACAAAAAAAAAAGATAAGTTCCACCTATTTGTCTGGAAACTTTCTTAAGTTGAATAGCCTGGTCAGAAAGGACTAGCTGATATCAGAACACAAATGGCAACTATAGGTGCCCAGAACAACAGCCTAATACCTTCTCCATGGAGCATACATACCAAGGTTCACTATATCCAATCTGCCTAGTAACAAGTTTTTCTTGTTATGTAAAGCATTTGAATTTGACATTTCCTTCCCATAAAGTACTGACTCAGGCAGTCTTGTGAGAGAGGAGCTATAAGAAGTGTTATAATTTGATCTGATAACTTTAACCTACTAGTGATTTTTTAAATTTTATTTTTAACATCCAAAGATAAACACTCAATTTAGTGCTAAATGTTACTTTGGATGCAGAGAAGGAAAAGGGGGGAGTGATGCAATCTTGGTAACACAGTCACTGTGTGTTTCATATGAGCAGTAAGGGTCATCAATAAAAGCTGTAGCCATCATAAAACACTCTAGCATTATAAATGTGACAGCCATGCTGAGATAGGGCTGGTGGGGTTTTAACTGCACAACAAAATATGAGATTTCCCAGTGTTTTATGTCAGTTAACAGTGGCAGGGCCACGTTCAACGTGTGCTGATTTGTTTGGTTGCAACAGAAAAAACGTTTTAGATCTTCATTACTTAAATTTTTTACAATGGAATCATTCAGAGTTACAATAGTGTTTAAAATGTGCAGCTGGGCTATGACTGTCATTGTGGGATTTTCCATTTCCCCTTGGAAAATGCTGTATGAGGACATTGCTGAATTACACTCAGCTTTCAGCTGCTCTTCAGACAGATTCATCTTGTTGGATACGTGACAAATGAATTAACAAATAAATAAGTATTACAGAGATGAAGAGAAAAGAGGAAAAGCTTGTCTATTTGAAGTTTAGTGTATAGTCCAAGCACTATTAGCAGTTTAATAGTAAGTCAAGTAGATGTAATTAGTATCCAAAATAAATGGACAGAAGTCAATCCATCAGATTTTCTGACTCACAGACATACAGAACCACAGCCACGGCTGCAATTCAGGCCACAGCCTAGATGGTGTTTATCAGGAAACTTCTGAGAATCCAAAATTCCTTACCTGAATTAGGAAGGTGGCCAAGTCTCTTCTTCCATGAGTCAAGGAAGGTAACAGTTCCACCAGATACTAATCTATTCTAGGCCTCAGCAAGGTCTTTGACTTGGTCCCCCACAACACCCTTCTGTCCAAATACGGGTTTGACAGGGGGACCGTTTGATGGACAAGGAAGTTGTTGTGAGACCACACCCAGAAAGTGGCGGTCAATGGCTTCACATCTAGATAGAAATCAATGACGAGTGGTGTCCTTCAGGGGTCAGAACTGAGACCAGTGCTCTTTAAGATCTTCATCAGTGGGATTGCTGATACCCACAGCAAGTTTATGGCTGACATCATGCTGTGAGGTACACCTGAGGGACAGGATGCCATTCAGAGAGATGTAGACAGGCTGGGACATTGGCCTCATGAAGTTCAACAAAGCCAAATGCAAAGTCTTGCACCCGAGTCATGGCCTCTCAGTATCTAAGGAGGGGGTCTATAAGAAGGAAGGGGACAGATTCTTTGTCAAGGTCTGTTGTGAAAGGACAAGGGGAAATAGTTTCAAACTAAGATAGGGGAGATTTCAACTTGATATAAGGAAGCAGCTTTTTACGATAAGGACAATGAAGCACTTCAACAGACTGCTCAGAAAGGTGATGGAAGCCTCATCCTTGGAGATGCTCAAGGTCAGGCTGGACAAGGCTCTGAGCAATCTGTCCAGCTGGAGGTAACCCTGTTCATTGCAGAGGAGTTAGTCTAGATGACCTTCAAAAGGTCCCTTCCAATTCCGTTACGATTTTATGAAATCAGCTCAACTATTTTCTCAGTAATAAAACTCAAAAGACAGATGAGAGTTCTGCCTTCAAAAATTACTTTGGCATCAAAGCAAAAACTGAAATGGGATCCAGTTCCTCTTGGGCAATCAGTTTTCAAAATCTTCACAATACTTTCACAGACAAAGCATAAAAAAAAAAAAAAGAAAAGAAATCTTAACAGTCGCAAATTGCTTTCTGTGAATTTAATAGGTACAATTCATCTCATGCTTGGACAAAAGAGGATACATGGAGAAATGACTTTCACTGTACAGAGAATAAAAAAGGACCATTAAGGAAAATCTTAAAGATATACAAGAATAGGCCAATATATATAAATAATAGTTTAAAAAAAAAAATCTGGCAAAGTTTTCATTCCACTGGCAGCCCGTTTCCTAAAAGGAACCTTTCTCTTTCCCTCTCCTCAATAAACTCTTGAAATCTCCTCTGACACCGTCCTGGAAAGAGAAGGCTGTGTTGTGATCTCAGCAGAAAGGCTGGTTTCTGCAAGGTAGGGGCTGGAGCAGCACCGCTTTGCCTGTACATGATGCTCCAGAGGACACGGAGTCACTCTTTCCCTTCAACCCAAGACATTTGTTCCATCTTTTCTCTTTTAGTGACTTTTGGGGAAGAAAAGTAAACACTGAATAAGAGCAACAACTTGTTACGCTTAAGCATGGTGGAGTCATACATATGATGCTTTAACACATCCTGACCAAACATCACATCACCATGCCAGACAACACTAGGTCATGCCAAAGAGATGGAGATTAGCTGATGCTTTTGCAGATTGGATTTACTGTCCCTTAGTGTGCGGGCTTCAGGAGCCTCGTAAGTACTGAGAGTCTGACAAACAGATCCAAAGGATTTGGGTTACATGAGTTCCCAAAACAACAGGTCAGTTTACTTATTGAAAGGCTATCAGAAAAGTACTGCACGCTAAAGGAAAAAATACAACATGAGGAAAAAAAAAAAAAAAAAGAAAGTATTTTCATCAGTGGATCTCCATTTATTTTCCCCCTTCCACAGCACTATGGACAAGAAACAAGGACAGAATGAGTCCTTGGGATGTACAAGCAAATGTTTTCCTCTCTTTGCTACAAAAAAAACTGAGAAACTACATCCAACCCCAAAATCACTGCACCGCTCTGCGTCACCTCCCTTCAGTACCCTGGCAAAAAGGCTGCAATGCTCTCTGCTGAGGGCTAAATACTTTCTCACACAGCCTGGTGCCTGAGAACCATGAAGATAACTTAAAGCAGCGTTTGTTCACCTTCTCCCCAAACTGCACATCAGCATGGTTCCACTGACTGGGCTGTGAGTTGGGAGATGAAGCAAGCCATGTTCTGGCAGCCCCACGCTTGTCCACTGGAACAACGCATGTGGTTTCCTCTGCTGGACATGAGCACCTGCCTTGGCAGCTAACAGACATCCCCAGTGGATTTGAAAAATGCTAGACAAGAAGCTTTTCCTTCTGCATTTTAAACTAGAGTATTAAGCCTAGACAACAAAAGAAAAGTATTTTAAATAACTGCTATTGGATGTTTTTAGCTTGTCTTCAATTTTTTCTTTACAAAATAAGTTGCTAAGATTACAAGGAAGTAACGTCTTGAATCCCATACTCAAGGATCATTCAGCCCTTCTCACTAACAACAGTTTACCCGCTGGGCTATGTCTTCTCAAAGCACAGAGGAGCAGCATATGCAAAGGGTCTGCCTGACCACTGTATATCTTATACCTTACTGTATTATTTGTGCTACTTCAACTCAGTAGAATTATCTTAGCATGAGACTGGCATAATAGTGTCTAATCAGCCTTATTATCCTAAATTTTCAATTGTTTCCTGGTAAGTTGCAGTTATGTCTTAGCTGATTATCCACTTAAACTATCAAGTACCAATTATAAAACACAGTAACATTAACATCACAGATGCCTGAATTAAGAAAGAAGCAACCCTAGATCATTCTTTTGAGTAATGAACTGTACTGCAGAGGCAGCAGACCTCAGTATGAAATGCCTTTCTCCATGATTTAAAATGAATAAATAATGATTCTAGTTTACAAATAAGTTGTTTTCCTAAATAACACATCAATTAGTTAGAAACAACCCATGGTATAACTTTGCTTAGAGTTCACATGAGCATCACATGCAGGCAATGGCACTGGCAAAGTGCAATGCCTTGTGCAGTCAACAAAACATGCCCCCATTAAGCATTGTCTCATGGCTGATCCTCATGGAATAAAATCCCATGAATCTTATTTCCCATCTGCAGAGAGGGCTGAAAAATTGAAGCAGTGCTGCTGAAGAAGCCTTGCCACCTGGCCCTGCTGTTTGCCAACTGATCTCCTCAAACCCAAGTGAACTGCAGAAATTCATAAGCAAAATGCATTCCTGATGATGAGATAACTAAAATCAGCCCAAGGTACCATAGTGGTACTACTGCAATCAGCGTGTCTCAGTGTCTATAGTGCCCACAGAAGACCTAAGTTCTTAAGGCCACACCAGCTCCCAACTCTTCGCACAACACAGAGAAGGCCAACTGGTTGCACCCCAAGTCACATTTGGAAGTTACTCTTTGCAAAGAACATCCACAGGTGCTGGATATCCATTAGAGTCTGTGGAATTAGTCAAGGAGGCTAGAAACCTGGGACTGCCTGCACATAATGTACAGTAGCAGAAGGTTCACATCCAGCACTAGGAACCCACAACAGGCTCATCACCAGAGAGGATGCTCAGACTGAGTAAACTGCTGCTCACTCCACTTTCAAGTTGCCTGGTTTTACCTTAGGACCCATCTGGCTCTTCCTCTCTCTGCACATTACTTTTGGAATGAAAAGTTTCTTTGGAAAGAAAGACAAGCTGCTTGTCTTTCTTGAAGAAATGCTGCTCCCTTGCATCTTCATGGCTTTAAAACTCCTTCCATGCCACCTGTTATTGTGTGAGGAAGGGAAGAGGTAACAGGCTTCTCTCTGCACTGTGCAGAAAAAAAGTGTATGAGGGAAGCTATTCCCATTCATGCTTTCTACTCTGAACATCATATCACCAGGAGAGATTAAATCAAGGAGTGAAAGGTGAATGAGTGAAGAAGTATACAGAAGGTCCAAAGTAAGGGGAAAGAACACAATGATGCTATGGAAGGTCAGGTTATTGTTAGTTTTGGAAGACCACTGTAAATTGAATTGTTTTCAAGACAGTCATTAAACAGCTTAAAAATTGAGTGAATCACAAATAGAGAGGATGAGCAGTAGAAGCAAGCGTCCTGAGAAGAGCTGCTATAATCACCTAACAAGCACCACCCTGGAGCTGACCAGCCATCCCCCTACCAAGATCTTTAGTGAATGCATATACAAAGACTTATTCCCTTCGTAAGGTAATCCTTGGCAACTGAAAATGTTTCATATTAAAATGCAAGTGACATAACAGAGTAAACAGCTGGGGCTCTAGAAGAGGGAAGGAATGAATTTCAGCTCTAAGGACAGGAAAAAGACAACTAAAAAAAAAAATACAACAAATGACCTTTCCTCCCCACATTCCTCCCTCTTCCCTCTAGAACTCAAGCATTAAGCTAAATATTTCCCCATATTCACTGCCAAGCCAAACATGTCATAAGTGTCCAAAAAATGCTGTGGCATTGCTTAGCAGCTCCTGGTATGTTTCTTCCAGTTCTTATAATGGTGGCAGCAGTTCTGAGCTCCACAACTGCATCAGGCTGAGATGCCTGTCTGTATTTCTACACCTGTCTATTTATCCACATAACCCTTTCCATTCAAAGTTCCCAGAGCTCAAAACAAACACCAGGACCTCTTATTAACTCAGGTAAGACGAATAACCTTCCAACAGAGGCACACTGACAAGTGAAGGTGTTTTGTGTCACAGAGCAAGTCACTCAGACAGACAGCTGTAAAGTCAGGAATACCTCCCATCTCTTCTCTCTGCTCAGTTTGCTGAGCCACATTTATACTTCCCTCCATCCTATTTATTTTGTCACCCCTTATTTCATGATTGACATGCTTTTGCCAGCAAAATTCCTTAATGATGAGAACAAATACAACAGAGCATTTAACACCTCTTTGTAAAGCCAAGCACACAGATCATTCGCATCCCCAGTCCCTTTTTCTTTGGTAATTCTACAGATACAATTACCTGGACAAACTTGGAATGACTGAGTTTTGTTTCCACAGACAGGAAGAACAAAACTCAGTGAATGGGTCTAACAGCCAAACGGGGTAACATACTTCAGTGATCACTTCTGCTATCTGGTTTAAGTGACCAGATGAGAGCTACAGTGGCTCAAATTTTACACTTCTTTCATACATCTGCTCTATTAAATAAGAGTGCAAAGACTTACCACTCAGAAGTAACTCATCTGAAGCACTCCTACACTGGCAATCATTTCTGGGAGAGATTATAAAAGTAATCTGGGGAAAAAAATAAACAATAGAAGTAATCTGGATAAATCCTATGCAATTAAAGGCTTAGTGCATGAGTGTTCAACCTTTTGGCTTGTCTGGACTGCACTGAGTGAAGAGGAATTGTCTTGAGGCATGAAAAAAATATTTGTATACTTAATGTATGTAACTAACAAAACTAAAATTATATAAAAATAAGTTAAAACAAAGAAAACAACAAACCCATAGGACAGGTGGGATATCTGACTTGGCTTTGGACACTGTTGGTTTCACAACAGTTGCCACAATTCTCAGTGAGTTCTTTAAGTGTTTGTCAGAGGCTTTTGACAGAAACGTTACTCTTCCTGTGCTTCACCCTCCAAAACAGCAGGTCACCAATGTACATACAGCCAAACAGCAATGCCATGAACAAGACACGACTGTGAAGCGAGGGATGTTTCTGGTAAGATGGGGCTTATAAAGGTACGGTAAAGAGACCTCATCAGATTTTTCTTTGAGCTGAACGTCTGATTGCAGCTTTATTCATTCTATCCAAGAATTCAGAGGGCTGCAGCATGAGATACGCTAAGCTGCATGTGGCCCCCAGGCCACAGGTTGGTCATGGCTGGATTAGTAAAGTTTGATGGACTGCTGGAAAGAACAGTTTAACCTGAATTACAAGATCTTCATATGAGTAGACTGGATTGCCAATTAGTCTGTGTATTTATGAGTTACAAAAAGGGGAAGGACTCATACTAAAGATCATTTCTTAGTTAACCTGCCTGCCTCTCTGCATTACAATGAATTTAGTAATTATGGTTTGGAACACTGCCACTTCCCTAACAAGGGATTTAATCCACAACTTCTGGCAGAAAAATCTACTCACCACCAAGTTTGTCATATTTACTGCTGAGTCCTAAACACAATTGCTTAAACAAAGCACCTAAAAATACTCCACATAACCATAAAGGGGGAAAGCAATGTCAGTTCAAAAAAGAAGTCTTTGTAACCTCAGGCAGGAGTTTTCCAGTCAGACAAATCTTTTCCCTTTACAAGTAAAGCTCTGTTAATCTTTAAATAACACGAAGCATGCATTTATCCATTTGGCTCTCCTGCTGCAAGACACAGGTTGTGTCATCACATGGCTACTGATCAAGAAGGAATGCCTATGCCTTTTCTGACCCTTGTAAGCCAATGGGCTGTGTTTGTGTTTTTTCTCTTCCAGTTGCACCATCTAGCCATGAAAGTTTACAGGCTGTTTCATCATTATAAGAAATACATAGATTCATCTTGGTCAATCCCTAAATCACTCTACACTGATGATCTGCTTACTGCAAAGAATGCACCTGCTACTGAAACTCATTTAAGAAGCTGATCTGTAACCAGAAAAGGGAAATTATGGGCAATCTATCTTCCAAGTCACTCAAAGGTGTAATGAGGAACACAATGGAAAATATTACACCAGGAGCAACCCTGCTTCAGCGGTGCAATAAGTCAGCTTATCTATGATCTTTTTCATCATCTGCTGTTGAATTACATGAATTGAAAGTATAAATGCACTGTAATTGTTAATTAAAAGGAGAAGATCTGAAGTGACTGGTATTTCATTGAATAGATCGGAACAACGAACTCATATGAGACCAGATCCTGATACCAAATAGTTCACACCAAGTAGTAAGTTGGCCCATATTCACCTAGTGTAATATCTCTGAGAGGACACTGCCTTTAGTACACAGTGATGAAATGGCATGATCCTGAACAAGAATATCAGAAAGTTGCCTATGATTTTGAAGGTAGTTTATTATCTTATTAGACTTCCCTGAAACTCTGCAGTTAGAATTCTATATGCAGTAGCTATCTTAATTGGAAAAAAAAGGAGAGCAAGAATATTCATAGTTGAATTTTTCCTTCCATGGAGACAGGATTAGAGAAAAAAGCTGCAGAGAATAACACTCAATTCACCCTGAATGTTTTTAGTGTTCTTCCCCCTCACTCCCCCAACTTAAAACTCAAGTAGACCATAATGTATCAACCTTTTAAATACACAAAGGTGACACTGGAATCAGCAGCTAATATTCCTCACAAGACTAACAAAGTTTTGTAACGTAACAACACTCCTGTATGCAGAATAGCAGAAGTCCCATGTTTGGGTAAGTATAATTCTTGGATGTGTTACAGAACGCATAGTATAGAAAGTAACCAATTACTGAGAGAAGATTTACAACCAGAGAAGCTGCACCAAAAATTTTACAGCAACCTTATCCACAGCTGCAGGTATCAGTGTTTTGGACCAAAGAACTGATATTACATCTGACAAAAGTCTTGCTTACTTAAGCGGACTGTAGGCTCACTACAAGACTGAAGTCTCTAGCTGCTTTTTTGCAATCAAATCTTTGTCCTGTTGATGAGGCCAGTTCTGTCCAAAACATTGAAAATAACTGCACAACTTCAACCACTAAGCCAATGGGAAGATTGGTTTCAGGGAAGATCCTGTATGCTTTTTCAAAGCAGTTAGTGATGTAGTCTGTTTTCTGCAGTCAAGACAGAGGCCTCACTTACTCAATGTTTCCTTTTACTCAGTAAGGACCAGATCATCTGCCCAGCAGAAAAAGCTATGTAAAAATGGGATAAAAGTGTCTGTAGTAATTTCTTTTAAGTGATACCTCCATACCATTTAAAACCAAAGCTCAAAAATGCAGAAGGGAAAATAAATTCAGCCAAAGGACACATCCCAGAAACAACTGGGCATTTGTGCAAAGATTCTGCATCTTTGTAATAGTTCTTGCCCTTATCCATACACTAGGCTGGCATCAACTCAGTTTTCTGTCACTAAATTATATTTGTGGTCAGCACATTATTTCAGACATTAGAAACGCTGCAGCAAAGCAGTGAGTATCCATCTATTTGATAACAGTAATCAGGCAACCCCTTCTGAGGTATGAACAGCACTGCTGCTGCTCTTTTTCCTTAGCTATTTTTCTCCCATTACTGCATACACCACCAGCAAGACCCAAATAGTCCCCACCTACACAGCTTGTTGCACTGTGCTTGGAAAGGGCCAGTATGTAAAGCAGTGGATTAACTCTGACCTTTACCTATTTACACAATTGCTCAGCTGTCAGCCATGGGCAGTAAGCTCCAGTGATTAGATCAGCTTCAGCAATCCTTCACTGATCATATTTCACAAACTTAGATGCCTTGTAACTCAAGTACCATAAAACCTCAGTGCTTGTACTACACTTAACATGATAGATTTTTAGACTGTTGTAGGGGAGGATCTCTAAAGAATAGAAATCTTAGCTTTTAGCATTTATGCTAGTAGGGAGGGTCATGAAAGAGGGAGGGGGTAAAAAAAATAACTAAATAGTGGCTGTGTTTTTGATGAAGATTCCCAATCGTGCAAAAATTTCCTTGCCTTGCACACTGGGAATGGCACTCTATTTAAAGAAAAAAAGTGCTTAAATGTCACTGTTTCTTGCCAGAGTCACTACAGACTCCATGACAAGAAACAGCTCAGTATGATTCCTGCAGTACCTAACTTTGAAAAGCAAACAAACCCACATCAACATCAGACTTCTCTGAAGAGATTTGATTGCAATTACCTTTAAATAAAGGCTAATTTAGTGCGAAACTGTTTCTCTGCTAAAAACGTAGGGGGGAAAAAAAAAGTGGGCTAAACCAGATAGACAAAAATTGCTAAGGGAAGAAATCTGCCCAGGGATGAAGTCATTCTTCCAGGAGCTGAGACTCCCAATTCCTATTTCTGGCACTCCTGCTGTCATAGTGCTAAGGCCTCGGGGGTTGGGTACGAGACTGGGCTTTCTTCCATCCTCTTAAGATACCATACTTCTGCTCATAAACAGCCACACTAATTACAGTGTAGCTGCTCACAGAGCACTGCCTGGCATGCATAACATGCTGCCTCAGGTGGACATTACAAAGGTTCATTAGCAGTTTACATGGAGAGCTCTTGACAAGTTTCCTGCATCACTGCAAGGTGGCGTGGTACAGCTGCAGAGCACTATTACTGGTACTTTGAACAAAAAATAGCAAGTGATCCCTTTCTTACTACTGAGTTTAGTATTTGCCTTAATTCACTCAAACATTTCATACGAGAAGGTGATTCAGTACAACTGGAGGTTAAATTGAAGATAAAAACATTGAAAAATACCCACGGAAGTGTTTCATAGCTACCCTCTCTACCATGTTTCAATGAGTTATCATCTCCTCACATGAAAAACTTCTTAATTACAGCCTTCGAGTACCTCCTCAGGATAGTTATCTGTGTCAGATCTCAGGACCTGAGATTATACAAAGAGTTTATGCTAGTTGTGCTGCAAGGGAGAGCTCCTCCTGCTTGTTCTGCCCTCAGGGCTTTCCTTTCACCAGCTGCAGCCTCAGCCCACACTGGAGGAACTGAGCTATGAACACAGGTAGTGCTGTTGCGCTTCTGCACTGTAGTGAGTTGCTGATCTCTAGAGAATAACCATTTCTTCTAAGAAAATAAATAAGTCACTGCTGACAGCCACGAATCAAAGTCCAATTCTAGGGAGCCCTGCAGGTACATTGCATCCTCTGGTTCTTGTAAGTTAAACATATGCCTCGGGAAGAGGGCAGTGAGGTATATCGCTTAGATACAAGCCCCTACCCCTTCTGTATTCCAATACTTTCAGCTCTTCATATATAAGAGCATCCATCTAGAAATCTTACGCACTTCCTAAACACATCAGTAAGGAGAAACACCCAGCCTTCCATGAGAAAGGAGCCATTACAGGCACAGTACAGATGTCTTGTTGCACATGACATTGAGTTGGGTAGTCCTTCAAACCGCTCAAGGTTAGCCACCCTCCCCTTCTGATAAATCTACTGAACATATTTTTTAAGTTCCTAAAAGCTTTTCAAAATTGTGCATTTGCTAGCCTATTACAGAGGCAATTTGACAGAAACAGTAGTACAAGGTCTCACCTGCATTCAGTTATTTCTTTCATCATGAAGAATTACAAGAGCTTAAAAAAAAAAATGGATCTCTGAGAAGATTTTCTTGTGGTGAACTGCACTGGTTTTAAATGCTTTTCTCTAAATTCCTCTTGCATTGAACAGACACCTTCAATACGACAGTGCCTATGGTACTGCAACAGTTATCAGTGCAGTTCTTGGGGAAGATCTACAGGAGAATGGGCAGAAAGGCTTCCTCTATACTTGGACTTTGACTGCAGAGGGTGGAAGATCTTCATACTCAAGAGTCAGTGCTATAGGGAATCCTTCAAGGAAGGTGCCCCTAACAGATTTCATCACATCATTTTCCTGTGCTTTTTCCAGTCATGCAATGAATAATCACAACACTTCTTCCAGAAGTGCAATTTATGTGAAGAATAAAAAAAACAACAATGGTTATTGCATTAGGACTGCTTTGCTCTCAGCTGCCACACATACAGCACTTGCCTCAGGTCACTATCTAGGGCTTTGATTCCTGCAGTTTTGTTAAAGTAAGTGGTGTCACCTCCATCATAGATAAATCTGGCATTAGGATTTCTCAGCCAAAATTTCTTTAACATGTTCCAAATTTGTAGAATTATAGAATCACCAAGGTTGGAAAAGACCTCCAGGATCATCCAGTCCAATCATACACCTGTCAACAATATTTCCCACTGAACCACAATCCTCAGTCCAACATCTGAACATTTCCTTAACGCTTCTAGAGGTGACTGCACCACCTCCCCAGGCAGCCTGTTCCAATACCTCATAACACTTTTGAGGAAGAAATTTTTACTGAAGTCAACCTGAATCTCCCTGGTGCAAAACTGAGACCATTCCCTCTATCACTCTTACCTGGGAGAAGAGGCTTACTTCCACCTTGCCACAACACCTCCTTTCATGCAATTGCAGAGAGCAAGAAGGTCTACTGTGAGCCTCCTTTTCTTGAGACTAAATAATCCAAGTCCCCTCAGCTGCTCCCATAAGACTTGTGCTCCAGATCCCTCACAGCTTCACTGCCCATCTCTGGACACACGCCAGGGCCTCAATGTCTTTCTCACAATAAAACTGAATGCAGCATTCAAGATGCAGCCTCACCAGTGAATTCCTTTCACTCCTCAAGACCTGGAAGTCAGGTACCATGCCACCTGAATCATGAATGAAATAATGCTAAGTTAGGAAAGAGGCTGGATGGAAACAGGCTGGAAACTCTTAAGAGAAACCCAGGAAAAAGCAGCTTGGAAGTCACACAGAAGTGGTTTTGCAGAACACAATGCAAGATTTTCATGTATATGCACAAAAGTGAAGCTGTGAGGCAGCACATATATGCCTAATAAGCTAGGAGAATAGGAATGTAAGTTTTCTTATAGATTAAAAAACATTCACTGGAATGAGCTGAAACAAAACGTTAACTGCCAACACAAAAATAAGTTCAATCTGAGCGTATATGTGACTGAGAAGCAGAGTAGTTCTCTACAGAGCTAAAGTTCAAGGGATGACAATATCCCAGGAGAGAGGCACAAGCAGGAGAGACTTAGTGCAAAGCTGGATAAAAGAAGATTGGTCATTAGCAAGCAGACAGGTAAAATTAACCTCAAAAGGTGCAATAAGATGATGGAAGAATGTCAACAGCGTAAGGGGAGGAAGGAAAGACATCAGATCCCTCAGAAGCAGAAAATTAAGGCATGGCAAACACATGGACTTCAAAACAATGCAGAAAAAGGCAAGTTACTACTGAGAAACTGAAAGCTGAATAGACTAACAGACTGCCAAAGAAAGATCAAAGTAAGAGGTGTGAGGTCATTCCTGCTAATTGGTACTGACAACCACAGCTCTGAAAGCCAAGAGGCTGTGTGGCAGAATCAGGAAATAAAGTTGACAGTGTGGGATAATTTCAGTACCTAAGATGGCACCACCTCAAGAGGGATTCCATTGAAGGAGATGGAAATCACATCTGAAAAGAGGAAGCAACAAATTAATAAAGCTTGGTGTGATGCAAAAAACAAACAAACAAAAAAAAAAACCAACATCCTTCAGTTCAGAGGAAAGCTCTGAGAATGAATGTTTACATATACAATATTTTTGGTAAAACGTGGCCTCAACTATTAAGACAACAGAAGAAAAGCTAGCAGAGCAAGTCACAGAAGAATGGTATGTGGTGACCATCTAAAGCCAACCTTAACTACAAAAAAAATGTCTTCTGTAAATAGATATGAAGGAGCAAACGAAGAAACAACCAAAAAACACCCCCCAAAACACCCACGCAGCATAGAAGAAAGTCGCTGAACAACTTGAAGTTGATGGATAATGTTCCCCATGTATAACATTCGACAAAGCTTTGCAGGGAAAGCCAGCAGTGCATTCTAGTCAAATAAAAAGCAACCACCATTCTCTTACATAGTGAACCATTTACCCATGCCTTTCAATACACGCTTTCAAAGCTGCTATCCATTTTAATCAAGATGTCACAATGAAATGCATAAACACATGCTTTTGCAGAACATTAAGAAGATAAATTTTCTCCCCACTTTCTAAACACTTGGATTTAGCACTCAGCTGACTCTCTGCAGCCCCTCCAAGCTAAGTGCAAAGAGTATGCTGGCTTCACTTGAGAAAGCGTGAGTAATGGTGCTTCTGCTATCCTAGTAACAAGCATTCTTACGACTTCTTCGCATGGCTGCTTCCGTACTAAATGGTGGAGGAAAACACTTGCTTAAAAGAATGCATTTGCTGTTACAAAAGCTGTTTAGGCAGTTCATATACGTAACTTAAATCATCCATACAATGAATGGATGAATAAAATTACAAAAACAGCAACAAAAGAAAGAGTTTACACCACAAAAAGAACTTCTAAAAGTGCACGTGAAGGAATCTAACTACACAGATACAGAAATAAATATAGGCCATGCTGTAAACATTTGTAACATTTTCTGTACTGACTTCATTCCAGTAAGAGGATCTTTATTGACAGGGACCTCTTTAGCACAGCAAAGTGGTGCTATCTCAGCATCACTGTAACCACACCCTTACAGAGCACTGGAGTTTAAAAGTTCACTTTGGCCTATTTCTTGCAAGAAGCTGAACTCTCTCTAAGTCTGAGTCTTCCCTGTATTTCACAAGTTTTCTGTACTCCATTTGCTATTTTTGGTTCTCTTTCTGAACAGCTAATAATTGAAGCAGAGTGCAACCTTTTCATGCTTTAAATCTGACCTAGAAACACACAGATATAATTCAGCAGACCGATCCCTTAGTCTGTTTGACAGCAGGGGTGGTATGGCCTGTTCTTTCTGCAAAAAGCTCAGTCTGGTGGACTAAGAGCACAGAGTGAACAGCCAAGCCTGGTGCTAGGATTTAGAAGTGGAATTTAGTTCTCTGCTTTGCGTGATCCAGGGGTGAATTCTGTGACCACCGGCATCAGGGAATGGGAGAAGGGCATTTCCTTACCTCACACAGTTTATACGAAGTTGTCTTCAAAGCTATGATTTATTATGGGCTGCGAGAAGCTAGAGAACAAACAAATAGACATCTGAAGTAGCTGACATCCTCAGCTTTTGTTTCTGCATTCAGTAAGAAAATAGAGGCAGCACTACATATCCTGTATACTCAAGTATCCACTTCTTTTTCCTAGTTTTTACTGACCCATTCAGGTTAACATTACAGAAAGTTTACCTTCTGTGCTTTTCATCACATTACAGAAATGACAGCAGAGCAGCAAGGTCCTAGACTGCAGAAAGTGAAAACGTGCTCAAACGTAACAGCCATGAGCACACAAATAAAGGAAAGAAGTGACTTACCTTCAGAAGGCCTCGTGCATGCAAGGATCACCAGCAAGATCCCTTTGCCTCCACTACTGACCTGTAAATGAGGTCTGGGAAGGGCTGGATCCTGGATCCACCCCTTCCAGTCACTGAGGTGCATTGCTGCACCTGAGCTCCCCTGCATTGGCCCCACCTTTCTACCAGGTGCTCAGTCACTGGTCCAAGCCATGAGGTAGCATTTCCACTACACCTTCACACGGCATTCTCCTGTCTGGTTTTACTAAGCATACCAGTTTACTTTTATACCAGCTATCAAACAAGGAGTCATACTGACAAATTACTGCTTATCCAGTGAATTTCCCACCACACTTAAATGAACACATTTACCTGCACCTAAAAATTTTCCACCCATACCAGAAGTAGCAGTGCATTACCATCCCAACGCAGACATTATTACTTATGGCTAGGAATGGAAATGAAGAGGAGCAACTCATCTACTGGAATGAGTTATGTATAGTTAATGGTATCAGCATGAACAGAATGTTATCAAGAAAGCCTAGAGGTCCTTTGGACTAGATGGAAAAATCACTGCAGTGTGTCACGTGCTACTTGAGTGGATGACTAAGCAGCAACAAGTGTTAAAGTACATCTCTTTACTGAAGAAGAGACGGAGTCTCCTTGAAGAAAATCTAGAGACAAAAGTTTTAACAATCCCCCTCAGTGACCCACGTTAAAACAAGAAAACAACATTTGCTTTGATTGTTAAGGCTCTGATCTCACTCCACACCATTTTCCTTTTGATGGATTTTTATATCTTATGACTAGTGTCCAATGTCAGCGGTAATTGATGGCTGCAAGTACAAAAACTCCCTATTGAAAGTTGGCTTTGTTGTTACTTCTATATCAAGATGTCTGCTTTGCTAGAGTTAACTTCTGAAGCACAGTCCTTCAGGATTTAGCAGATGAATCTATGACTTCCAGCATGCTTCTGTGTAGCAATAGCAAATAAAAAAAACCCACTGGAATTACTAGTTGCTATCTCATCTTTTTACTTTAGGAAGCACAGGGAAACACTACAGATCAGAACTACCTCTGGGGACAAGGGATCATGAGGGTTAAAATTAGAGAAGACAGTTTGACAGCTTTCAATTCATGTGGAAGTATTACTAAAAAGTGTTTTGAATTATGTCACACAGGGCAAGTGTCACTGTAGTGAGAACTTACAGTGCCAGCAAGTGTCAGGACAAATTACACTGCAGGACAAGCACACTATATGTCACCACACTTCCAAAAGGCAAAGCTTCCACCCACTGTCAAGAAGCTGCTTCCATTTCCAAGTCAGTATATACCCAATTGCTCTTATTCACATCAAAACAGCACATGGCAAATAATACAGTAACATTATTGACAACTTCAGGATCCCTCCCTAGTCGGAGGGACCAAATGCTCTGATTCTCCACCACCTTAAAATACAATCACTTCAAGTCTCTGGACTCACATACATAAACAGGTGCCTCGAAACCATTCGAAGGCACTGCTCACCATGCTAATGAAAAATCTCCCTCTGTCTCTTATACTTCTGGGTCTGCCTGTATCCTTCCGGTCTTTCTCACCTCTTAGATTAGATGCCCTTGGCAGAAAGGAGAATTTGCAAATTATGCTAAACCTGGCACAATACCTGGTACAACTGATGGCTCGTCAGTGCCTGGGGTTCCTCAGTACTAACAGTAAAAGCAAAGAAGAGGAACATGAAATTTATTGTACCAGAAAGTAGAAAGATGGGGCTAAGTCATAACAAAAGCTATAAAATACTTCATGAGCTGAAGGAAATTTTTATTGAGTCTGAACTCTTCTAATATGACTTCCTGCAAGTTTTCAGGAGCTCCTCCAAAGAGGTTTTAATTTAATACTTAGACTGCTGAAACAAATTAACCAAAACATGCATAATATCTGTTATTATCGAAATAACTGAGTTGAGTATAAAGCAGAAGGAAATCCATTCCCATGCTTCCTCAGATTTATTTTTCAGTATTTTTCATCAGAAAAATCAAACACAACGGCCAAAGAAAACACAACCACCTAAAGGCCACGATATGTCAATATGTAACATTCTTAAATAAATGACAATATGAAAGTTCAAGGACTCAAGGCCCAACCTCAATTAAGACACCATTGCCTCCAGCTATTTATTCTATCCCACAGCCTATGATCCAAAAAGCAGAGCTGCTACAGTAACTACGATATGTACGATACCTCAGTTGCTTTAAAGCAGAGAGCAAACAGTACTGAAAATGCAATGAAGTTCTAAATGAAGATGCAGTCTGTACACAGAAGTAGCTGGAGTGCTAGCTCATGATCCATATAACTACTGCGGGGATGACAGCCTTTGGCAAATGAAAACTAACAAAGCAACTCTGGAGCTGTAACAACACTTCTTGCTGTGAATAAGTGCCAATAAATCCAGTTAACTAAGACACCACAAGACATTCTGACCCTGTACGTTTTTCTGAGCCGCCAGTACCAGCTCTTTTCAGAAAGGAGTCAATTTATGTGCAACTCTGTCTGTCACTGACTTGTGTTCTGAATGGCTGAACTTGAGCTATGCCTGTGTAAGCTGAATTCCCCTCCATGCATTCATTCTCCATTCCCAGAATGGTTGCTACAGGAAAGCAAATCCTATTTGGAAGGATTACTTGTCACATAACTGCCAGAAGCCCTGTCCAAGACTGAGCTCCTTCCCATGCCAGAAACCATAAAACTTTAAAGGTCCACACATTCAGAAAATGCATGATTAAAGTGCGCAAGGTGGGAACACAAAACAGTACCACCATACTGTATATTCAGAAAGAAAGCCAGCACTCCCCTCCTTTGGTTCCCTTTATATTAGGGATTTGGGCTAAAGCTAGGCTAAACTCAAGCATGAAGGTGCACAGAACAAGAAAGCACAGGCCAGACCAGGATGTGCACTTGTTTAGCCAAGCAGAATCCATATTGCTACCAACTACTATCTAACACTTATGTGCAGACAGCAGGTACCACACAAGTATATGTGAGAGAAAGTTAAACATCAGAGAATTATCTATTGTCTAGAGCAGTACATGCAGGTTTTTGTGTTCTTTCTACACACATTCCCCCATTAAAACATCATGGAACTTACTGTCATGGAAACATTAAAACAGTCATGGAAACTTACTGGAATGTCCCAAGCACTCAAGAGCTCGAACATGTTTTTTCCTTGCAAGTTTTATTTGCCGATTCTTATCTTTGCATTTTCTAAATATTTCACACATTCCGTCCCTGTTATTTCTGTATATAAGAGATCATTTCCTAATTTGTAGGATGTCATGACATAGCCTGTTTCCTTCTCCTTCTTAAAAAGAGGAACTCCATAAATTTAGTTCTTCCACAAGAAAGGAAAGAAGACTGCATACTTGTGATAAATGGCAGGTAACACAGGAAACTGGTGGGCAGTATTTTGGTACAAAGGAGAAGCAGCAGCAGTACATCCCACCAGCAGAAACCGTTCCTTTATTATTGAACACAAGCTGGTGAGAACGGAGCATCACACAGACTTTGGCTGAAAATCCTTCCTGGAATGCAGACAACACCAGCTAGTATCAGTTGTAACTGCTCTTTTTTGTGCAAAGTGCACAGCTGCCTGATTTGAGCTCTTCAGCGTCATAGAGCTAGAGTTGCAGTTTTGCATTTGCTCTGCACCAATCCTTCATTGATTGGAGTGGCTAGAACCTGAAGTCCCATAATAACCATCCTCCAGCCATACAAAACTACACTTTCTTCAAAATCAGGAGTTTTATTTTAATAGATTATCTTGTCCAGTGCCTTTCTGAAGAGTTTCTATCAGTTGAATTTTTTATTTTTTAAATCTGTTCTGAACTTTTCCTGAAAATAACTCAGTAAAACAAGCACTCAGAATAACTGATAGCATATCCAGGCACCAGGCAAAAGGTAACAAGAACGTAATACATTATTATATCTTCAAACAAAAGTACTGGAAAAGCTGTATTAGTTAGAGTAAACATATCACGCAATAATCATAAAAGTAAAAGAACACTAAGAGCATAAGAAGAGAGCACCATAATTTACGCTCTAGCAGCACTGAGTTTAGACAGATTTTCTGGTTAAGATTCAGCACTAAGAGATATAGGTTCCAAGTCTACTTCTATCTACATCTCTGGGCAGGTAATAAGCATTTAGACAGATGATACATCACATGAAAAAAAAAAAAAAAGTGAGGAAAGACCTACCAGCACAGCCTAAAGCCAGACAACCTGTGGAGCTACCTTAGCAGACACTTCACACAAAAGCTTGAATTGTAAAGGCTCTGAGAATTCACATTTTTCACAGGCTCTTGAAAACCTACACCTCCCCTGGTCTGATTATTGTCCAGTCATACATTTATTGTAGACCACAAATGGAACACGATAGAAAATGCAGTAATAACAACAGAGCAGCAAGGTCCTAGGCTGCAGTAAGTAAAGATCTGCTCAAGTACAGCAGCCACCGAAATAAAAGAAAGAAAGAAGCTGCTTACCTTCAGAAAGCCTCAAGTACACAGGGATTTCCAGTGGGATCCCTTTGTCTCCAACACCAACCCTTAAATGAGGTCTGGGAAGGGGTGGATCCTAGTTCCGCCCCTTCCAGTTATCCAGATACACTGCATGCACCTGAGCTCCCCTGGGTTGGCCCCACCTTCCCACCAGGTGATCAATCACTGGTTCAAGACATGACTTAGTATTTCCACTACAACAGTTACTAGCAGCGAGCCTCTAGAGTGAACAAGCTCCTGAGAGCACTTCACTTGCCACCTTGGGGAAAGCCATTGCAGAGATAGCTGTACTGCACTGAAGAGAAACAAACTGGAAGAAAAAAAACTTTATGTGCTTTACCTTGTAGTGAGAAGTGCAGATGCCTCCAAACATATTTATATCCATACAGTCCATTGGTTCTGACCTTTCTGGTAACAGCAGCTCTTCCACCTTCTTGTTTTGGTACTTTTAATTTGCCAACTGATGCAACCTGTAAATTTACAGAAGTGGGTAAGTTATTCCAAGACATTTATCCATCACATTCTACAAGGCACTCAACTTTAATGCATATGGCACTGTGCCATGTATCTTCTATTGCTCTCAAGAGCTTTCAGCACAATGGCTTACAGTCCACTGTTTCAGTACATCATTGATTTTTTATTTTTCTATTTTTTTCTTTAGGAGGATAAAGAAAGAGATTCTTTCCTTGGATTTATTTTTCAGGAAGTCCCGTGTGTGCATATCATGTGTTTAAGAACATGCTTTTACCTTTTGAATTTCAAACACTCATGATGCTAAATTGTCAATTTACTTCTGAATTTATCTGTTAAAGGCTGATTCTCATGGAAAGAAAAAGTTAAATTTAAATTCTAGCTCAGGAGTAGGAATGTTACTAATTTGAGAAAGAAAAGAGTGACAGATATAGATCAGTTTTCAGCAATTAAGGTAACAAAAAGAAAAAGCTCCTTCAAAAAAAAAAAAAATTACTTTGCTGCTCAAAATTTTTCAGCAACACGGAATTTCTTTTCTAGAAATACTCAGGGAATCTCAGGGAGATTCCTTAAAAGTATCTGCAGCTGCACTGCATTTATTTAAATTTGATCATCCAACCAAAAGGAGCTCTGAAAACCAAGGAACAGCTTTTCTGATTGAGCTCAGCAGCTGCCATCAGTGGGACCTATGAAGGCATCACATATGCTTGAACCATGGGCCAGATCATTTGGCTTACCAGGAAGGGGCAGTAGAATAAGAAATGCAAAATATGTGCACCCTGGTACATGCCTGGATGCAGGTAGAGATTGCTTTGTGCTGCTACAGCACAAAGACCTTGTGTATGCAAACATGTCAACTGTGTGACTGTAGGACAGATATGAGATAGCTTGCACACTGCAAAAGAAGAATGAGCCAACAGCAGCTGATGTGATAAAGAGTTTGTGAAAAGACATCTAGAATGTTTTTTTCTTGGTTGTTCAGGAAGATTAATTGTCCTAAAGCATAGAATCTGCTCAAATGCTGATGGAAGCAGAAAAATGAATAGATTTTAGTCTGCCATTATAAAAAGAATGCTATATTATTTGGATTCAAAACTTGGGTGTATTCTTTGTATATAATACTGTGTTAATATTTTACAGTTTGTCCCCTGTAATGATAAACATTACTTGAAGTAATACCCAGGTTAACTAACAAGATGTCTGGAGTGCCTTCGAGCATCTTGTTATATGCTATGCCTATAGCTATTTGCTCAGAAACTAAAGCAAAAGGGACTGTTAGAGAAAATTTTCATCTTGGTTAGCTTCTCTCCTGATTTCAGTTACGCTGTTAACCTACAAAGGTACCAAAGGAAAAAGAAGTGACTGCACTGCTCTTGGCTCCACTTGCTGATGTTAGATCTACCTCTCAAAAGTCTTACCATGTGAAAAGCAGATTTCAATTTTTCTATGTGTGCCTGTGTGCACAAATATTCTATCTAAACCTCTCTAATTTGAAATTATTGCAGAGCGTGCTAAAAAGCATTGCTTTAACAGCCTGACACATACAATATTGGTAACCTCTCCGAAGCCTTCAAATAGGAACATCACTGGTCAGGCAAAACCTCTATTTTGTGTGTCTTGTGACTGTTTTCACTTCCAGAAGGCAGAAAGTGAACAGGCAAGGTACACAAAAGGCACACGAGTCCCACTCCACTGATTTTGATTAATCTTTTTGCAGTCAATGTTGATCTGGGCCAACGATGACAGAGACAAAGTTGCAACTACTTCCCAGATACAAAGAACTCCCAAAATAGCTGTGCAGTTTCAATCTTGAGAGAATTATATGCAAAAATGCACACGTGTGCATGTATTATTAAATCCCACAATCAATCTTACTGTATTACTTCCATTTTTAGATCATAATAAAGGACACAAAAACATAGTCCTGCCTCACCCTGGGTAGAAGACTACCTCTAGATTGCAATCTGAATGCCAGTGATCTTTTAGGTGACTGTTACTTTCACCATTTCCCCCATGTCTTCCACCATAAACGCTATAGTTGGGCTTTGTCACAAAATGCTTCTTGCTGCTTTGAAGCGCTGTGATACTTTACTTGAGGGCACCTCCTGGTGAAGCCTCCCTTAGTAGAGAGAGCTTAATAAAGCAACATGAACTGCTCACCCAAGCTTCTTAATTAGAAGTATAACAAACCTGCCATCATTACGACAAAAAGTAGTGTTTTGAGTGCCATAGAAGAGTATGTAACCAATTCAGAATAAAACTCACACATCCTTTCTAATTCACAGAATCACAGAATCATTAAGGCTGGAAAAAACCTCCATGATCACCTTGTCCAGCTGCCAACCCATCCCCATCACTCCACTGCCCACGTCCCTCAGTGCCACATCCACACAGTTCTTCAACACCTCCAGGGACGGTGACTGCACCACCTCCCTGGGCAGCCTGTGCCGCTGCCTCACTGCTCTTTCTGAAAACAGATTTTTCCTAACATCCAACCTGAATCTCTCCTGGAGCAACTTGAGGCCATTCCCTCTCATCCTATCACTGCTACCTGGGAGAAGAGGCCCAGAGAAAACTGGGGAATAACTTTGCGGCACAAGATCTGTGAGGCCTGGTGGACAAGTGGATCATAAGCTTTGTCACAAAGACAGAGTAAAGAAGATGGAACCAGACTCAGTCATGCCTAGTGAAAGAACAAGAGGCAAGAGACAAACTAAATACAGGGACCTCCATTTAAGCACTGTGAGGTTGTTTCAGCGCTGGCAGAGGTCCCCCAAACAGGCTGTAAAGTGTCATTTCAGTAGAGCATAGCCATTTAGCACCCAACTGGACCCAGCCCCCCAGAGGGCTTGAGCTCCTGCCAGCCTCAGCCACCCTGCCAGTCTGTAAACGGAGCCTTGTTTCCTAATCTCCTATTTATTTACCTATTTTACTTATTTATTTATTTTTAAACAAGTGTGTTATTACTGACATAGCTAAGTTGAACATTCAAACAGTGGGACAAGAATTTCATTTGAGGTCTCTGTGCTATGGATGGAACAGATTGATGAAACAACGAATTTGAAAATCGAACTGGATGTTGCAAACATACGTGCCAGCTCATACACTTCCAGCCAATGCCATCAGCAAACCAGAGGCCCCAGTGAGCGTTTCAGTGGTGGACTGCACATACTGCCAGCCAGGAGCAAGGACTTCCCAGCAGAGGTGCGCAGTGCTCTTACCAAAAAGGTGGCTCAAAGTGCTGCACAGCCCAGTTCCTCAGTCAGCCAGGAGCACGGAGAGGATCAGAGCTTCCCCATCACCACTGAGGAGTTCCATGTTCCTAACACTACGTCACTGATCATCTCAGCATCTTTATTTCTAGTACCTCAAACTCAAATTGGAAAAGCTGTATTTACAACACAGTACAGAGCAGGTCCCAATTTGCAATCTGGTCTCACTCCTAACCTATTACTGGTGAGTAATTACTATTACTACCTATTAGTACCTTAGCTTTCAGTCAGGAGATTCAGCTACAAAACTTTTTGAGGGTTGATTTTAAGTTTAAAACATAACTGCAATTAAAAAAAATATTTTGTACATTTACTGTGGCCAGCATGTGCCTCTAGTTGAATTATTTGTTGCCAGACCATGGTAACTATGTTATTTCATGATTTCCTGCAGTGCAGTTCAGGTAATGACAAAATAGCTTCACTTCAAATTGTACTGACTAAACTAACTGTTAAGTATTACAGCCAAATTCCTACCCTCTAAATCACTGGAGAGATGTTGCCAACACCATGTTCTCTTGAGTGATACCACAGGATAAGCCTTAATAGCAAAAACTACAATATTAGTAAGTTTCACATTTATGAATTCATTTAATTGTTTAGTAAATGTGGCCAGACATGGCAGTTAATATATTTCACAAACAAGGATGTCGTGATGAGTATTAAGTATGAGAATTAAGTAGAAAAATTTTTACATGGATCTGACTAGAATAAATAATTTGCAAGTACCTACAATAGAATTTATGCATAAATTAGTTGCCTCTATTTACCTGACAAATGACAAATTCATTTTATAGCATGGTGAAAAACCCTAATCTAAGTGAATCCTCACAGAAGAACTTGTTTGCCTGCAACGAGATGGTTTGGAGAATAAGTTTGCTAGGTTTTGTTGATGCAGCTGAGGCCTGTTGCACGCCACCGAGGGACTTGGCTTTGCTCAACTCTTGCCACGGGTAGCTGCAGGCTGCGAGGCAATGTGTTGCCTGCTGACTCAGCTTATCTGCTAAGGCAAAATTCAGCCCCGGCACAACCTCCGAGGGAAGGCAGCACCAGAGCAGACGCTACAGCACAGGCACTTAGCAATATTGCCTCCTGTTGCCAGCAGAGGAAAGATCGCCCAGTGTTTTCAAACTTCTTGAGGCATGCTGTGTCAATACATAAAATGCCTTTAATATATGCACATTATTGCAGCTATTTCAGCATAATATTGGCATGTCAGTCTTATTAGCAAAGAAAAAAGTCTTTGTCACTAATAACTTGAGTTGTATTTTATTCTGCAGTATGCTATTCTACCTGCAGATCCTACATACAGCTGTATAATGGCATCTCTCCCATTTTAACACTTATAGCTGATTTCTTTTCACTTTCATCTCTCCAGTGAAAGACTAATGTTTAATCTATTTCATATCTGGCATTCATTCAGTGAACATCAGTTTATAAGGGTAGAGGAAATCCCATTAATCTTAATAGGATTAAGGGTATTTGTACCGTTTTGCTGTTTTCAATTCCTCAGAAATAAAGAATATCTTTAAAATGAATATTTTGCGGTCAAACAGCTCATTAGAGTGATCCATCACAATCAGAACAGGTAGTATAAACTTGTTGTAACTATTTCATTACATCTGCAGAGGTTACTTCATTAGGACCTACAGTAAACCAGGAAGTAGATCAGTCACACTGGGACCACAGAAAAGTAGGCAACACCTGATAGCTTGCACGTGTGGGTTTAGTTCTGGTTAACACAGCGTTCAAGTAAAGTTTTATACTGCCTTCAGATCCAGGTGGTATCGCTGTTACCATATTGCTGTCTGTTCCTGCAGCTGATCTGGTTCTATCACTTTACAAATGTAAGGATTGGAACTTTACATAGCTTTGAACAGTTCTGTCAGCATCTGTTTTCCAGAAGCACTGCTGCAAAGCACCAGGAATACATTACAGCACCATTTTTTTGCTTTGCTTTTTTGAACCGCATTCCTCAAGTTCACTCTTCTCCATGTCCCCCCCCACCCCCCCCCGAAAAGCCAGCTGTGACACGACAGAATCACTCAGCAGCAGCACATTCCCATCACTGATTTAGCACCTGAAGCAACAGAAGGAGCATTTTTAAACATTAAACCAATAGGATAAAGGGCGACTGATCCTATTTGCTCTGATTAGTGGCTTTTTCCACAGAAAGAACTCCCGCCATAGAGCCAGAAGCTTTCTGTAGTTACAAACGGGGGATTTTCTGTTAGATCATCTGTCTCGCAGTTGAGCTGCACAAGCACAGCCATTTATTCACAGCACAGTTCAATCCCTTTCCTATTTTTTCCCGGAGAAGTCAGTTCAGTCCTTAACGCACAGCTGTCCTACGTCTCCTCCGACCCTTCCACTCTACGCAAGCTTTAACACATTATCCCGAAGCGGTCCGTGGGCCCCTCCTACTATTCGAATCAAACAGAGAAAGGCTCTCGCTCGCAAAGCCCCGGCTACGAGGTGATGCCTCGCACAGCACCACACGCAGCCTTTCCTATGGCCGCGTTCCCGAGCGGTGTAAGGAAGGATGCCGTCCTTCATGCAGCCTTCTTTTAACACAGCATGCACTGCACAGGCTTCGCTCCTCACGCCGTGGAGCAGCCCTGCCTTCGGCTCGGTATCGCCAGTATCGGCTCGGTATCCCGGCACACGCGCTCGGGCACGGCAAGCGCCTTGCAGCTCCCGCTTTAACGTACCCTACCTCCTAACAGCGAGGCGAGGCTCTTCCTGCACCGATCGATGCGAATGTCACCTCTCCTCCCCGCTCCCGCCCAGCCACGAAGAGTAGAAACCACCGCTGGCCATTCCCGGCGCGCGCCTACCTCCGAAACCGCTTATTCACGTACGCCGGAGGGATGCAGAAGGACATCTAAAACGCAGCGTCTTTAAGCCAGCAGGGAGACCCGCCGGGCAGATGCCACTTCAGACAGCATTTCATCCGGAGAAACGGAGAGCCGAGGGAACGGAGCCCCTTCCCCTGCTGTTCCAGCCGGGAGCTGCCGGCTGCTGGCCTCCGCCGAGGGCGCGGAGCGGCGGGCACACAGCGGAGCGGCGGGCACACAGCGCCGCGCTCTGCCGCCGCCCGGCCCGGCCCCGCCGCCGCCGCAGGCGGAGCTCCCGCGGGCCGCGCACAAAGCGGGGGGCGGCTGGCCGGGAGGGGCCCGGCTGCGGCAGCGGGCGTGTGTCTGTCAGCGAGGGGCTGCGGCGGAGGGAGGTGGGAGGCAGGGCTTTGGCGCGGCCCCGCTGGGTCACGGAAAGGGGAGGTCCGGGGTTCGGGGAGACAGTTTGAAAAGGCCAAGAGAGCCGCCGAAGCAGCGCGGAAACAGAATCAATCACAGAATAACCCGAGTTGGAAGGGACCCGTGAGGATCACAGGATACGGTTGGCTGCCTGGGCTGCAAGCGTATGCTGTTGGCTTGTGTTTAATCTTTCATCAACTGGCACTCCCAAATCCATCTCAGGGCTGCTCTCAAGCCATTTGCTGCCCTGTAGCTACCTGTATCTGTGCTTGGGATTGCCCCGACAAGTGCAGGACCTTGCAACTGGCTTTGTACTTCATGACGGTGGCATGAACCCACCCCTCAAGCCTATCTCCGTCCCTCTGGGTGGCATGCCTTCCCTCCAGCGTGTTAACTGCAGCACTCAGCTTAGTGTTGTCTGCAAACTTGCTGAGGGTGCACTTGATCCCACTGTCTGTATCACCTACAAAGATGTCAGATTACACTGGTCCCAACACCGATCCCCAAGGAACATCACTCGTCACCGCTCTCCACTTGGACATTGAGCTGCTGACTGCAACTCTCTGAGTGCACCCATCCAGCCAGTTCCTTATCCAGTGAGTGGTCCATCCATTAAATCCATTTTTCTCCCACTTGGCAACTAGGATGTCATGCATGCAGGACGGTGTCAAATGCTTTGCACAAGTTCAGGTAGATGATGTCAGTTGTTCTTCCTTTCTTCATGGAGACTGTAACTTCATCGTAAAAGGCCACCAAGTTTGTCAGGCATGACTTGCCCTTGGTGAAACCATGTTGGTTAGCACCAATCACCTCACCTTTATTTTCCATGTACTTTAGTAGGGCCTTCAGAAAAATCTTCACTTTGATCTTGCCAGGCACAGAGGTGAGATTGACTGGCCTGTAGTTCCCTATATGTTCCTTTTTTCCCTTCTTGAAAATGGGTGGTATGTTTCCCCTTTTCCAATCAGTGGGAACTTCACCAGATGCCATGACCTTTCAAATATGATGGATAGCAGCTTGGCAACTTCATCTACCAGTTCTCTCAGAACTCGTGGATGGATCTCATCAGATCCCATGGACTTGTGCACCTTCAGATTCTTTATATGGTCTTTAACCTGATTGTCACTTACTTCAGGCAGATCTTCCTTCTCCAAGTTCTGACCATTGCTTTCTGCAACTTGGGCAGTGTGGCTAGAGCCCTTGATGGTGAAGACTGAGGCAAAGAAGTCACTGAGCATCTCAGTTTTCTCCATATCCCTCCAGTTTCCTTCTGGAAAGGGCCCACATCTTTCCTGACCTTTTATCACTGATATACCTGTAGAATCTCTTCTTGTTCCCCTTTATGTCTGTGGCTAGATTTAATTCTTTCTGGGTTTTGGCCTTCTTAACCTGATCTCTCACTGGTCAGACAGCTTCTTTGTAGTCCTCACAGGTAACCTGTTCCTGCTTCCACTCCCTATAGGCTTTCTTTTCGAGCTTAAGCAAGTTCAGGAGCTCCTTGTTGACCGACAAAGGCCTCCTGGCATTCTTGCCAGGATGCACTGCTTCTGGGCTTGGAGGAGATGGTCCGTGAATACTGACCAGCTTTCTGGGGCTCTTCTTCCGTCCAGGGCTATCTCCCATGTCACCCTGCCAACCAGTTCCCTGAAGAGTTTCAAGTCTGCTCTCCTGAAGTCCAGGGTCGCAAGCTTCTGCGCACCCTCTCTGACACTAAGGATTTTGAACTCCACCATTTTGTGGTTACTACAGCCAAGGCTGCTCTTGAGCTTCACATTACTCACCGGTCCACTGCCATGGGCAGGCTGCTCCATGCCCACCATCCACTGGCACAGCACCTGTCCCTCACCCCCAGCTGTCCCTCTCCTGACACAGCTCCCTTCTCTTGTGTCTGGTCGCTGTCACACAGAGCAGAGCTCAGCGCTGCCCCTCTGCTTCCTGTGAGGAGCTGCAGCCGCCATGAGGCCTCCCCTCAGCTCCTTTGCTCTGGGCTGAGCAAAAACAGGGACTACATCCTACCTTCCAGAACCTTCCGTATCTCCATAGCCCTCCTTTAAACACTAAGAGTTTTATCTCATTCTGTAATGTGGCAGCCAAAACTGTCTATCTTACCTTTTGTGCCTTCCTACACTTCATGGGAATTTCAAGTGTGACAGGAGTCCAGGAGGAGGGCTGCAATGTGGTGCACGCAACTTCAAATCTGCCTGAAAGCCACAGTGATGAGCTGGACATACTGGCCTACTCCCTCTGTGCTTCACTCCAGGGGATTTGCAAACTTCCCTCCCATTAAAGGAGGAATTACCATTGCTGCTGGTAAAACATTCCCTACACTGAAAATACAGGATATTCAAAGAGACTGTTCAGTGGAAAAGCACCAACCACTGCACTGTTTTTGTGGCTTTCTGTTCACTTTTCTTCTTTTGCCCAGTGCTTCATGCCAGTAACAGTATGAAAGGCCGCATCCACATCACACCGCAGAAACATCTGCACTTAGTTATGTTGTGTCTGCCTGCTTGTGGATACCCAGTTTGTAATGCTCAAAGGAAACCAATTGCCAGCTTATAGACTTTGTAACATGCCAACAGTCTTTGTAGTTATAGAGGATAAGACAGAATCTCTGCTCCAATGCCTGGGAACAAAGGGTTTTTGTATGTAAAATAAATGTATCTGTCTACACAAAGTGTCCAGCTAGGAGGGATTGTAGAAGGGCTGTATGTGTGCAGTTCAGCTTTGCAATATGCAATGCATTTTGGCAATCTGTGGAATCACCCCACAAACTCTTTAAAAGTTATTTTTCCAGGTTTTATGCAGTAACTATACCTTAGCACTGCACTTGGTAGTAGCTGGAGTACCACCAGAGCTAGATAACAGCTTTATATCCTCTTCTGATAGACTTGATGCAGGGCCAGTGTTAGAAATGGAGTAACTGCTGAAGAAGAACAAGTTCCTTCTTGGTACACATGAAATTCTAATCCAGATCAAAAGAGAAAGGAGAACCAATTGCTTTTCCTCCTGGACTGTACAGATTGAGGTAACAGTCCAAAGTTAAAAATAATCCTATGCTCCACACAGAGGGGAACAGTTTGGCAGAACATCCATCAACTCTAATAATGTTTTAGACAATTTTGTTATGGAAGCTTTATCCTCTACAGTTGCTTAGAGTAATTCAGTAGGAAGTCTCAACTGCTGAGGAAACATTAACTTAGGGTTCCCATCAATCACATATGAAAGCCATATATCAGAGAAATCCCTTCTTTCTTTGTTTTGCATACCTGAGGTTTAGTAGTTTGTTTCTAACTGAGGCTAAAGTACATTTTCTGAAGAAGACTATGGTTCGTCCTCTTCAGAGATCTCTAATTTAAGGAAAGGTTATGTCTTGCCTCTGCTGGAAAGCCAGTGAGCATGGCTCCTCCGAGGCATTAGAATTCAGAAGTAATTATACAGAACAAATGAAAAGACTTGGAATTTCTTCCTCATTGGAATAAAATTCATTTTTATGTTATAACTATGGCTATAAGAGATTTTCAAAATCATCTCGGGATTTACAAAAGCACAAGACATTATTCATTCTTGTAACTAATGAAAAATACAAAGGAAGTTTGGAACCAAAGAAAATGGCAATTTTTGGTGCAATAGGAAACCCATATTGAACATTTTCATACACAAAGTAAAATCTGTCTTTATGAAATGAGGGTAAGGTGCAAGGTAGAATGAATGAGACTATGAATATAAATTCAATAGAAAAATGCTTTTGTCCATGAGGCACTCTATCACTCATGAGAACTGAAGCTTGATGGATCTCCATCAGCTTCAAAGAGTCTGGATGAGTTGCACCAACAACGCTGACCCAGTATGAATAAAACATTCACAGAAGAGCCAGGGAAAGTCTGGTTTCTCCTTCCAGAGACCAAGCTAGCCACATCTTTCTGACAAACCAACTCATTTCTTCAGATCTTTTCTTTCATATTTTGGCCAATGTGACTTCAAGCTATCTGTGACAGACACAATCTTTAAATACAGCAGGTGGATAAAAGGCTTCCCATTTTCAGCTAAGAACAGTAGATGCCATATTAAAAAAAAAACAAAACAAAATCACAGAACCTTGGCCAGCAAACTAAATTAATACTGAATTTTTTAGAGTCCAATCAAAAAAAACGTCTCCCAACAGCTGATCTCATGGCAGTGCACAGGCAATGCTATTGCCAGCTCTCCATGCTGAGGTGTCACAGATGAACCAAACAGGCCGGGTGGGCCTACACAGCTGCCACCATTCACTCTTTCTGCAGACCAGTATCATGGTGGGTAACATTCATTCACCAGAAGCTTATAAACATGCAATTTCAAAGCTGAATCATTACGTCACTGGGAGGAAAAAGTGTACAGAACTTATTACGCAGTATTTTTCCACCCCCTTCTTATTCTAGGACTGTAATTATTCCCTGCTGCAGGAGCTGTACAGTAGTAATCCCTCTCCTCCTACATGCTTCATTTACAACTTGAGAGCTAACAGCCTATTAAGTTTTTAATAAATTATACTAAAATATTGTGGCACTGTTCTAAAAGTAAAACTGGGAAATGAATTGTAATGGCTATGTTCCTGATATGTATAGAAATAACCATTAAACACTTAGCTTTTTTTTTTTTTTTTTTTTTTTTTTTACAAAAATGCGTTGGCTTATAAACATCTGTGATCATAAATATTTCTCAGAGAAGAACTGGCAGTGAATGCGTAGTATTAAGCTGATTTTTTTTTTTTTTTTTTAAAGCAGAAAGCTTCTTCCTGTTCACTATTAATCTCTTTTCCTTTCATCTCAAATTTAATTCATCTCTAGGTTTTTACTAAGTCATAAAATTATTCATGTGCTAAGAATAGGGAATATGAGAACAGGAAAGACCTCACAAAGATAGGGTAAAATTAACAATAAAAATACTGGGCAGAGTAAGGAAAATATTAGACCTTCAGTCTTTCAAGATTACAGCATTGGCCTCAGCCATTTTAGAAAGTTTGGAAAATAACGCTTCTCATTTTACATTCAGAGGAGTATTTTTGATGGGGGGCTGAGCAGTGCTGTGATAGCAGCAATCAATGGAGCCTTCTGTTACTGCCATCAAAACATTCTTTAAGTAAGACTGCACATATATGTACATATATATGTAAGACTTACATATTCTGGTGAAGAACATGCAGTATTCCACCAAAAAGTGCATACTAAACATTTCAATGTTTGTCACAATTGTTTCAGTTCAGTCCTCTAAATATTACATATCAGGCTTCAAAATATGGGTGGTTTTCTTAGGTATTAAAGAGACTATTCCAAACAAGAGGTACTGAGGATAAACGTACCTCACCCAGATATATAAATGAAACACGTTTCTGAGGATGTTCACTGGTGTCTGAAAGTAAAAAATTTTTACCAGGAAAAGATTTGCTTGCTGCAAGAACTTCTTAAAAATTATGCATCTAGAACAGATGAAATGCACAAAGGCTTTTCCAAAAGTAATGTCTCCTATTTTATTACATTGGCCCATGATGTCAGAGGTGGATGCTGGTGGTAGAGTAGTACGTATTGAACCTTCCCACCAGTATTACATGTTGCTGTGTAATGGACGACAGCAGAACGACACCTGACATGGAAATGCATATGAGGCGAAGAGGCAGGATTAAATTCCTTCAAGCAGAAGCAATTGCACCCGCTGACGTTAATCGATGCTTGTTGAATGCTTATGGAGACCAAACTGTGAGCGCAGTGATGCCATGTCTTCACATAGAGCCGTAATGCTCTTTGTATTGGTCGTAGTTCCCATGGAGATGAATAGGAGGCATTACTTTTAGAGTAGTTTTGAAGCATAGTCTGGGAACAGACAATGTAGTATCAAATTAAGTAATTCTTAGAAGCACCTTATGGCCAAAGAAAATGGGGAGAATGACTGTAACGGTATGAATAATTGATTAAAAAAGAACTGCAGGAAAAGTTTTGATCAACACTAAAATATATGAGTACAGTAGCAAGAACTTCAATTATTTTCCTATCTGTTGCTAAACGTTCTCAGCTAAGTACTTAATCCTGTAGTTGGGTTTTAGTAAACTGGCATTAGGACAGCTGTTACTGTGTCAGCACCATGATGAAAATCCAAAAGGCCTCACCAGAGATCATCATCCTGACAGCAAAAAGATATTTGCTATTTTCTTAATAAATAACAGATAGGATACAAACTTCCCCTGTATTTAGAACCTCCCTCCTGTCCAGAAACTAAACTCACTGTTTCATTATAATTAGTACCCTTGCAGATTTCTTTATAATTGCTAATTACTTTTTAATCTCTCTGGCAATGAATAGCTTTTCTAAACTTAATTGATTTCACTCACGAGGACTAACAGATTACCCAGGATTCTGCTCACCATCTGTCATGTAAACACAGGTAAAGAAAAATGTTCTTTGCTTTTTCCTTCTCAATTACCCCTATTTTCCAATGGAGTTGTTCTAGCCAGATTTAGACTAACATGCAGTACCTCTGATTTGACTCATTTATTTGTAATGGATTATTGTTTCAGAAGTAGAAATGAAACATATAGTGAATGTTAGAGGCTTTCTGTGAGTGGCAGAGGGTTACATGAAAGCACAAGATTTTCCTGCAAAGACTGTGTTAGTCTTAATCCTAAATGTAAAAATCCCTACAACTACAAAGTTCAAAGATAGAAAACAACTGGATTAGTTCATTATTGTATTTGTCCAATGAAAGAAAACTAAACTAAGTGATGTTATTTGTCATCTCGTTCTGCACTTCAGGGAGTGAAAAGAAAACCTTGTTCCTCCAATCTCAAAGGTCTGGACTGCTTTTTAGTGAAAACTAATTGCCCATAACTTACAGCTCTAGGAAGTGAGAATTTAAGAACAACTTTCTGATAAGAAATGGATTGCACTATTCCCAATCCCAGGAGAAGATTTGTCTCCTTACCACTGTAGCACCGTATTTCTGTTTTTATGAAAATGCATCAAATGGAGATTATGGGATCTCTTCTTTACAGCTCGGCTATGCTCTAGAGATTTGTTAGGTGCACTTGCTTGCAAAACACACGGGATGATTCTGATTCACTCATGCATTACTTTTTTGCTGTTGTGGCTCCACTGAAAATCTCCTAGCCACAGCAACTTCTGGTAAGTATTCCACAACAGCTTCAATGCCCTGAGTAATTTCTCCTCGCTTTGGCAAGGAAAAGTAAAAGAAGGTCTTTTTCTTAACTAACTTAACCCAACTTGCAATTGTGGAAGTGTTTCAGCTGGCCAACATACCAGCTGTTCATTATCATCTATAAATGCGGGGCATTGATGAATAAGCAGAATACTGCTGTCATCTTTAAATAAAAGTATGTTTTATGCTGAAACCCAGCATACCAATCCTAAGTTAACTGATTCATTTTGATCACTTTTGTTTGCAAGTGAGATTGTTGGACATCCATTTGCCAGGTAAGTAGAGGGAAAAAGGATCATTTTCAGAAACAAAAGATATTTCATTTTCTTTTGGTATCTTCACAGGACAGGGTGGGATGGATTTTGTTTTCCATCCATTTGTTGTCCTTCTTTACCCTTCACTGCTTTCATCCCTGCTTGCAAGATCTTCACAACCATTTTTACAGAGCTAACCTCCTAAACAACCCCTGCCTGTCATTTCCTCCAGGTGCAGGTGTTTGACTTCCTCATTTGACTCTTCCAAATTCTGGAAAGACCAGCCCATAGCTCTGTTGGGTAAATCTCCATCAAATCCCAGATTTGCCTCACTGATTCTTGTGTACTGTAATTCAATTTGGAGGCAATCCAGACTGCGCTGTGTTTTGTGCAAGAAGCTTCTGATCAGTCAAGACCAGACTTTATTCATCTATTTCTATTATATGTCAATAAAGCAAACAAACAAAACCCTCTTAAGCACTGTGCAAATTATGCTGTCTGAGATTGTTAATATTACAGAAAGCAGGAGTTGTTAATGGCTGGCATTTGGAGACAGTGTTTGTCAAAGTACAGGATGATCAAAAAGCAAGGAGAGAGGACTGGTAAAAGCTAAATAGTTGAAGTTTTAAGCATTTTATAGATAATCCCAGGTTGGTAACAACTGTAAGACATCAGCAGCTGATCTATGTAACATTAATAAAATAGGATGGTGAAAACAGCTGCATTTCTGCTGGATATTTACCTATATCCTTAATGAGTATGAATTAGCTATATTAATTAACTCTGACATTAATTGCAAGACACAATGTGACGACACTGTGATCAGAGTCCACAAGGCTGCTGCCCCCTGCCTTTCTGCTGGGGCAACCCCAGCACCTTCCTGTTAGCCCAGCACAGGATGGAGAGACTGCTTCGCACACAGCTGCACCCACTGGTGGGCTCAATCACCTCCAGAAATCTCACCCATCCTCTACCCTTATCTCAACAGCTTCTTGTTCACATCCAGTAAAAAAGGAGGTCCTAAATTCTGGTGATGTTAACATGCATCATGCTTTGGGGAGGTAGGCTGAACTCTGGTCACTCCCTGAACACAGCATGCCCCATCACACCAGGACAGCAGCAGGCCAGCAGCTGGAAAGAAAACAGACATGTTGTGGCTGTGAAGCCTGGAGCAATGGTTTGTCCTGCCTCATGGTAGAGTGCAGAGAGCACAGGGTGAATATGGTGCCTGGATTTCAAGGAAGCCTTCTCTTGAAACAAGCAGCCCCAGGTGGGACTTCAGAATTGGGGTGTAATGCAATGCCTTGAATTTGCACAACACACAGCAAATGCATGTATGCATGTACGCATATGCAATATTAATTTAATGTTGTGGCATGCAGCTCAAGTTCAACAAAGCGTTTGCACTGTCTGCATCCACCTTCGTCACTGTGAATCAACTATTTTTTCAGTATCACCAGCAAGCTTCTCAATTCAAGAGTAAGGAAATTCTTCTCCAATCACTTAAGAGTTACAGTGCTCCCATCTGTCCTGTAACATTCTCTCTGCCCATGGAATATGAAGGTTTCCAATCTACTTGCCTGATTCTGTTCAGAATACTGAATTCAATAAATTCTACCTTGTTACTAACAACCCTCTAGCAATTCACAGTGCTATAATGTATCAACCAGATGATCCTGATGATTTTTCAGGCTCACAGCCACATCATGAGACTTTAAAGTTAATAATATTGCTTGAATAACAACTTCAGAAATGCTGAAGCGTTTGGTTAAGAACTAATCAGAAACAAAAAATATAACCACCCTACATACCCCGTTCTCTGCAAGACAAAGTGGAAATATCTGCCTCATTCTTTTCCTATGCAAACGTCTTTGGTTTCATGAGATTCACATTATTAAAAATTGTACTCTGAGGCAAAAGTTGTAGAGCCAGCTGAATGCTGCTCATTTTCAAGTCATGAGCTTCTGTTTGTACAGTCAAGTCACACAAGTTAAGAGGGTGGAAGACGAAAGCAATAATCTAGTAATAAGGAAGTGGGAAGAGGTTTGAGTGCTTCCAAAGCCTCGCTCCCTCAGGACAGCACAATTACAGCTGAGTTTTTAAATATCCAGGGCTCCAACTAATACCATGAGCACGCAGTAGAAGGTAAAACTGACAGATTCACACATTAACAGTTCACTGAATTTTGCATCTTGACAACTGCTATGTCAGAATATCATTTATTTTTCATAAGCTGCCATTCAAAAATAATTAGGGAAATTTAATGCAGAGCTGTATACAGTGCAAAAGAACGTGGGTGGTTTAGTGTTGTTCTTTATTAATTTGCATTGTCTTAAAGACCATCAGTAGATTTTCAGAACTGCAGTTAACATTGGAAGGATTGAAGGAAATAATGAATGAATGAGCAGAGAACAAAGCGTACAAGAGACCAACTAATGTAATTTTGGAATTTTACCACTCATGCAGAACATGTTTGTATTCAAAGTTTGAATTTCTCCTTCTCTTTCTGAAGGAATGTCAGGAAATACTGACCACATTTCAGCTTTGTTTTAACAATTTTTCACCTGAACAGCTGCCAGCTTTAACTATTTAGTGCCACTGCATCAGAGAACTGAATCATTGAACTTAATCCTCTGTTATTTCCTCACTCAGACATCTCTAAATTGTTTCTTCCTCTACCCATCCAGCCTCCAGTGAGTCTCCTCAGCCTCATCACAGGCTGAATTCAATCTCTAGTCATCTCATAACCAGCTTCTTCTAAGCAGTGATTTTATTTATTCAGCGCCTTTTGATTTATAATGCCACTCAGTGGGGCACCTGCCTCATGTCACCTCATCCAACCTTCACCAATGGCTAGTTAGGAGCTTGTTTATTCATCCCCTCCAAAAAATGCTTCACCTAAAAGAGAGCTACAATTCTCCATTTCTTAAAGGAGTGAAGAAACCCATTTTTCTTTGTCAGCTGCATGTTCATTCACATTGTTTTTTTTCCCCATCATTACTCACTACAGGATTTTTCAATCATAAAAACTTCTTTGTCCTGCTGTAAAGGACATTCTGTGTTCTCACATATTAAAGTTCGCTCCTTCTCCAGAACTGTTAGCACAATCTAGAACTGGTTTTCCTGTTTCCTCCCTTTTTAATTCCTATTTTCCTAGACAAGGCAAGTGAGAATATATGGGGATCAGAATCCATGAAAGCAAAATAAAACTTAGGCAGGTTTGGTCCAACGTATTTCTGAACTCCACAAATGAAAAAAATTAAAAATACGCAGTACTGCTTTACATAATGCTATCCTACCAGTATTTTCCACTTCCTTGCTGTTCCCCATTCCTTTTCACTCTTCATAAACGTGCAGGACGTTCACGTAGAATACATAACTATGGCTGTGTATTTTTCAAGGCCTTGAAAAGAATTCTGCTCTGTTTCAGAACACAGTAAGTTCTGGAACAACCTCTCCCAGATCTGCTACTGAAATTTGTGCCTCAGTTCAGATTGCTATAGAGAAGACTTGAAACACAATCCTATTAACTCTGAAGCGGGGAAACTTCAAATCAAATTTAATCTTCAAGGCTTGATTTCATTTTGGTTAAAAACATTCAAAAGCTTTCCTTCTATGTGGATCCTTCACTTAGGGAGAATGAAACAAGGAGGAAGACTACTTCCACACATATAGCTTATTGCTAGAAGAATATCTTCTCTTGCTCTGGGTTTGCTCCTGCCCTGGGAAGTTTCAGCAATCACAATAGCTGACAGCTGACAAGAAGAGACAGACGACCATGCTGTTAATACCAAGGGTATCCCTGCAGCCTCCCTGAGCTGCTGAGCACTGTGCTCAGCACTTGCATTGGTAGCACAAGATGTTTGGCACTGTAACATCCAGCTGCCTTAAATGTAAGCCCTGCTGTTGACTCCAAGGATCAGAAATTGTATTACAGACACAAATGAGAATTTTTATTCAAGTGTTTTCTGTATGCTTCCAAAGTGTTTTTATCTTCTCTTTACCTGTTGCGTATTTCCTATCATGTTTAGTAGAATGAATGACTAAAAATCCTTACCTGGCTATAAATAAATATATGGGTTTCTAGGTCTTACCACGTCTCTTCTTAACATAGGGGATGATTCAATGTCCCTGAATACAGGGGGAAATGAAGTGAAAACAGATCTTCTGTATTAGATCAAAACACATTAGGCACAGTTTCCTTAAGGGTGTAATTGTAGTTGGCCAACTTAGTGGCATAGGACAGAGATTTAAGAACTAAAAGGAATATCAATCAGGGAGGGAAGCAGCCTACTACAAATTTTACAACTAATTGTGAAATGCATGACAAACAGTCGGTTCCAGCTGTTTCTTTCCTATATAAATTGAGCTGGATTCAGGAAATTGGAATGAAAGCATCAACTTGGTAAATAAATTTATAGCAGATACACTATTATCAGGTTCATTGCCCATAATGTGACAAAACAACAAAAACACAATATAGAATCTAGCAATGAATATTTAACAAAATATTGAAAAAAAAAAAAAGAATGGAGATACTGCAGTCAGTCATGGGGCCAACAACAGTGCCAGGTGTTGCACAGAAAGAGTACAAAATCCTTCAGAAAATGCAAATTCCCAGAAATATTGTAAAAAAAAAAAAATCAGACTTAGTCTGGAAAGACATTATGCCCCTGCAAACAGCTTGCTTTTGCAGCATTAGTTTTCCTTGAATTGCCTTGCTCAAAATCAAATTTTATTTCCAAGACTGTTTATGTCATGCATTTCAAAATTAGTTGTAATTTTCCGCCCCTAAGGAAACTGTGCCTAATTTTTCAAACCAACAAGCATTCTAGATGTTATTGTGCATGGAAAATAATATGTATGGGCAATAATAATGAAGAAAGTATCTTCTCAAGAAAGATAAATGAGTACACTCGCACAATTAAAAAGGACACAGGATTGCTTCAAACTTGGCCAGACTTACAAACCTTGATATGAATGGAGGTGTATTTATAAGCTGTAGCACAGCAAGAGGGCATGAGAGAACCCAGAAGTTAGGAATTTCATTGTGAAGTTCTGGTTCTGCTTAATTAAATGTACAGAATGTGCCACTGGAAGCAACTGCAACATGCTGATAAAATGATGCAGGCTCTATGCATGTCTTCAGTAGAAAAATAAAGGTGAGTTAACATTTGTGTTACTAGTCAGAAGCAGCCAAAATCCGTCTTTCTCATTTTAGCACCATCAGCCTCTACATTCTAGTCATAAAAACAATTCTACCATCACATTTTACCTTGTTTATGGGGCTTTAAAAACTGTTCCTTGGTAAATATCTGCAGGGATTGAAACATTTCCATTACTCACATGCTTCTGAAAACATTTGGCTTATCTTTGAAAGATCCCGAGCAAAATATTAGAGGTGTTAAAGAGAAAGGGAGGTAAGAATCTCACAAGAAAATGGAATCTTTTTGAAGACTTCTGTATTCAAAAAGGAAGACAGATATATCATAATTGTTTGTGTTAATAATTTGGAATTATTTCCATTACTTGGAATGTCGTTACGAATTTGTAGGCTATCCAGCATGACAGTGGCAATAGTGGCTTTCAGCACACCAAATTATATCACCCTACTTCGCATTTACGTGAGCTTGTATTGAAACAAGAGCAACTGCAATAACCAACTGCACAAAGCATCTTAGACAAAGTGAGGCTACTGCAGCTCAAGTCTGATTTTTACACACTTCGCTAAAAATGAAAGTCTCAATTCTGACACATTTACTCACTTTGCAAGAACCTTACTGCATGAGATTGCCTATTAACTAGAATAAAAAGACACTGCCTTAACAGAAGATGAGTTTCTGTAATGAACATCTGACTACAGAAGAATTCCCATGAAGTTTGCAGTACAGTTATAAACAGTTCCTGTTCAGCGTCAGTCAAGGGTATAGGCTTCGCACAGGCACAAAAAGAAGCATGGCTTCATGTTCTCCACTTCCGCTTGGATACCAGCTTGTTGTTAAGCCAATACAGGCAGCAAGAAATCCATGGCATTTTTTTTTATTCTTATCCACATCAGTCCTAAATGAAGTGGGCTGGGTTTTGGTTTTATTTTGGATCACTGCTGAAACATTTATTCACTGCTGTCTCAGCAATGAGCAGGTATATTCTTAAATCTTGGTTCAGCTTTCAGTGAATCATGCAGATATTCCTGAGTTCAGTCTCTCACATCCACTCCTTCAGGTCATTCAGATTTTCCACAGTGCTGACAGGACCTTAGTGCCAAATTAATTACTGCATATGAATTTGCTTCACTAGGAAGTCATGAGTTGAGGAAACTGTGATCCATAAAATAGTATTGTTACAGCTCTGATAAAGCAGGAGAGCTGTCTCTTTACTAGATCAAATAAAATATTTGGAGGAAACGGACAAGTTTCCTGCCATGAATGGCTTTCATTAAGTCCTGAATCCTAATTGTTTATCTCAGCTGTATTGGCTGATGTAATGCTGTTCTCCAAAAGCCTTGTCTCTCTCTACTATATACAAACACAGTGCAATTCTCCTTAACTTGCACACTTATTTCCAATGAGTATTTGTTGGCTCTTTTTTTTCTTCCAGTTCTTTATTTAAAAAATAGAAGGAAGTAAAAAGTGAGTAAGAAAAATGATCAAGAAGTCACATTTTCCTGAATTTTCCTGAAACTGAGCAGCTATTGAGATGTTAGAAACTATTGCTGCACAAAACTGACTGCAAATTTTGTTGGGAAATGGCTGTAATCAAGGCCCAAATCCACAGGCCTTTGGGTTTCCTAACCTGTGATCATGACAGACTTTGAGCAGCACCATGTGGATTTACATTCTGTCAAGTTAGTGTGCTGTTGAGATTTTTACTGCACAAACCTATTGACATGATGAACAGCAAAAGAAAAATAAAAGGGAAGTACTGGAACTGCTAAGGAACTAGCTGAGAAAAGATCCACAAAAGGAACATAATCATTAAAAAGTTCTTTCTGAAGAAAAGTAGTGATGGATTGGAGAAACCAAGCCAAGAAACAAGCACTTGCCATAGGGTATCAGACATAATTAAGGAGGCAGGAGATGGAATCTAAATCAGTTATAATAGACATACTCTGCCATTTCACAGCTTCTTGCTCTAAGTGTGCAGTCCTTACAGCTAGAAAGTGACAGTACTGACAGAATGGTAGGAAGGCTATTTGGTTACCACATTCAGAAGTGTTTTCACAGTTTTGAAGAGAAGATCCATGAGTATCTGAACTTCTTTCTGGGGAAGTTAAACTGTGAACTGTGGGTTGAAGAATGAAAAAATGAAGAATGACAGAAAACCAACACCATGCATACAACCAACCAAAGATCAAAACAACAGAGGCAAGTCTGTCAAGGCAAAATTAATTGCAGCATTCAGATGCCATAGCATCTGAATGAAGTCACACATCTACACTACTACAGAATGCACTGGGAAAATAAATGTTACTGATGCCTTCTGCAGATATTTCTTCACATTTTGAGCTCCCCATAGATAGCATTGTCCCTTCACCCCCATTCATCCTTCTCTAGTTATTGTTTCCTTATTAAAACATGACTTGATGAATTGTTGCAAAACCCTTCTGGCCTGGAGGAACCCCTGGATGTCATACTGTACCATCAAAGGGTAAAGATCATTTTAAATAAAATACACTAAAAAAATACTGTTTCTGGGTTTGGCTAATGTATGGTGACCCTCATAGTAACAAAATTCTTATCTATGTAGATGACAGGCCTGTGAAGATTCATCGTATTCCTAAACCAATCATTGTTTATTATAGAGATTAAAATGGAGGTCTTACGAAAGGAAAAGTGTACATCGAACAGAACAGTAGAGTGATGGTTCCAAAGTAGATCCCAGGTTGACAGCATTACAAGATAGGGAGGTACTTGTGATGCTAATGAGAAAAACACTTAGCTGGTATATAATCATAGAAACAGGAAAGATCATCAAATGGAAAAAGGTAGTAGCAATAACCCTCAATCCTGGGAAAACCAGTCTGAATTAAGTTCTGCCTTTGCCCAAAGGAAATGGCTGATCTAAGAAAATGAATACTTTTTGTAACCAAGATTGATATTGGCAAGGTTTATTCTATCCCACAATAACACAATGAATATTGTTAAGATTAAAAGTATTTATAAATCAATATTTAGGTGATAGGACAACAGCAAATGCTACTCATTACTTATCCTCCTAGCCCTGTTATTCATCACAGTAACAGTGCCATATGATGTCTCCTCTGAAGTCTAGAGGAGAAAGAAAAGCTTGAAAAGATTTCATCTAATTGTGAATTCTCTGTCTCTGTTCCACTCACACTGGTGTTCTTTCAGATCACTTCTGCAAGTCTCCAACCACACCCTGAAAAGTATTCTTTCCTTCCTCCCCAAACCACACTCAAACTTTGTCTTTCTTCATTTGCCTCACATTTTTCTATGTCATTCTCCATTACTAAGTTTGTTTGCTAACTCTTACCAGTGGCAACCTTTGCAAAACTCATTTTGAGAAGGAGACAGCCTTTCTTCTGCAACCCAGTAACACTACACTCCACAGCAGCCTGAAAACCTTAAAGAACATTGCTGACCTTGGTTAGACTGTCCTACCACATACCATATAGTCTGAATTTGATGCCTTCTGATTCCATCTGCTAGGCTCAGAGAAAGATGGTCTGTGCAGGCAATCCTAACCTAGCAAGGACACAATCATAACAACTGTGAAACAGTGGGTGACCTCTACTAGTGCAGATGCTCACAAGTGCTGCATACGGTTTAGTGTACATCTCTAGTGAAAAGGCATAAAAAAATGGAGGCAACTATGTCAGGAAAAAAAAAAAAGAAGTGTGTTTTGAAGCTAAGAAATCTCTCTGTTACACAGCTGTACAATTAACAAATGCACAGTTAGAAGAGCACCATGCTTAGGATAATATTTTACAGGTTTATAGTTAGAAAGATTACCACAGTGGAAAGAGACAATGAAAAATGAAATGCTCACCCACATCCCAGGCTCACAGTAGAAAATCCCAAAAGGTGGAACCTCCAGAAAGAGACACATCTCCAGAAAGAGACCCTCCCCCAGTGGCAGTCAGCCCTTAAATGGGTCTAGGAGAGGTGCAGCCAGGCTCCAGCCCTTCCATCACACAGCTGAATCGCCTTCACCTGTGCTCCATGGCTGACTCAGTGCTCGCCTCAGGTGATCAATCAGTGCTTCAGGCTGTGACACAACAGTTCCCGTACAGCAGTGTTATTGTGCTCTTTGTATCTGTTGTAGTTTCTACAGAAATAAATAGGTTGCTCTGAAAGTAAAGACTCTTATGTGAAAGGCCCCATATTTATGTAAGACACATGCTCGCAGACATTATATGTGCATGCTACTATGCGTGTATGCCTTTTTGATGTGCTTTGAGGTGAAAGGCAGTATATTAATGTGTGATTACTATCATTTCTTCAATAAGAAATCAAAGGAAAAGAAGATCAAAAGGTAGTGATTTCATATAAAAACACAATGCGAGGGCTCTGTCTTCCTGCTTTGTCGACCGTGTTATTTACTGCCCGTAATTATTACTGCCCTTTCCATGATATAACTAGGTTGCATGTTGTAGATTATTAGAGCGATTATTCAGTATTGGTAAAATTTTATGGTTTAATTAATCCCTAGTGCAAGTGAAATGATTAAAGTCAGTCACAGCTTTATCTATGAATGGAGTAAAACCAGACTGTTTTTCTAGCACCTGGCCTGCTGCTTTATTTCATTGTTCCATTATAATCTTTATCTTTACTGCCAAAAACCCACATAATTTCCACTGGCTCCACACGAGACTCAGACAAACTGACGTATAGCTCTGCCAGGAACAGCTAAGGGAGAGCACAGACTACTCTACTTACTGCCTTTTGGTACCACACACCATTCCTTTATCCAAAAGACCTATTTATGAAGCATTGCTTAAATTCTTACTTATTTCATGGAGATTTCAAGAGTAGTTTGCTGACGTGAGGATGAGAAATGAGAACTGATCTCAAGTTCTGATCCATCTTTCAGCAACTACCAATATTTAAGGAGTAATCTTAGACATATCAACAACAGTAAAATGCACTGAAGTGAGACTACAAAAGTCCCCACACTTCAATATGTCTCAGTAACAACAGACAAGTTTATCCCTACACTAAATAGCTAGTCTCTGTTTGCACTGCAGGTTTAGTGAGAGCATGATGGGAAGAAAAACGTGAAAAAAAAATGGAAAGCATCTAGCAGAGTACAGAATACCTACATACTGAATTGAAAGCTGGAAGGGAGTTTGACCTGAACCAAAAAATGAGATTTATCCAGAGTCCTTGATTCCAATTATCATTACATTTCTTCCGCCACAAAGTGCTGGACATGAAACCAAGTTTTCTTTTAAACACAGATGAACTCACAGCGTGTGACTGGTAGAAAGTTTCTTTTAACTTACCTCCATTTTAAACATCTCCACATATCAAGAATTAGATGCATTACACATCAAATTTGAAAGAAAAATATATGTACAAGTAAACCAAATCTTGGTATTTTGCACTTACAAAACATACTTTTCTTCTATGTAGATGCATCAGTAACTATAAGGATAATGATTTAGAGCTCAGGCCTTGTTTTCCAGTAAACTACAGTATTTATTATGTTCTTAAGAGTACTGTATAATTAAAATCTTTTGCCTCTATCAGAGGTGAGTCTTTGAAGAATGCTGTTGTGCAGCTGGTCAGAAAAACAGAATGCATGAAATATTCTCAGATTTAAGTGTTTGATTGCTCTCATTATAATGAGAAAAATGACAGCCATGCTGGAAATAAATTATTTAAGCCAAGGAGAACAACACCTTGCATGTGAAAGAAGCAGCTCCATTGTCCTGCTTTTCCTAATTTGAATAGCAATTTGAGTCTCTCATATTCCAAACAAGAGATAAGGCTATCCATCAACAAAAGACATTAGTTAGCCTGGAGTTCCTGCACAATGCATAGTGAGCCCAAGAAGCTCTGGCTCCAGAACGACCATAACTTCAGTCTAAGGTACACAAAGCACACATCAGTGTTTTCTTGAGTTCTTGCTCTGTTCTCATTATATTGAAGACTTAACCAGACCTGTTCCTACCCTGAGAGAGTGCCTTTATGAGTGGCTCATAGCTGCTGTGGGATGATTTTTCTTCTCCTGATTGCTTCTGTTGCAGAAGACCATATAGTGAAAATATTGCTAAGTGTTTGTTCATAAAAACTGGCAAATTTCTATTTCACTTTTTCTTTCTCAGGAAACCTGGTACTAAAGCAAATAATAATTAAAAAAACTGTTGAAAAACTTCAGTGAGGTATACACGGATGCTATGTGGAAGATTTTTGCAGCCCCCAGGTTTAATCTGGTAAGATTGATAGAGATATGGCCTTTTGACAACTGTGACATTTTTAAGAAGAGGAAGAGCATGATCTGCAAGTTTAGAATCCTGCTTGTCTTCGGCTTTACCCACAAGTGCTTCTTTCTTAGCAGGAACAACAGAGGGTACAAAATCTGAAGACATATTTGTGCCGTAGTAATCTTCTCCTTAACAAACAGTTTGAAATAGTACCACAAACATAAAGGTGTATTAATGAGGGATGATAGGTTTGGCACCCTTGGGCCAGCGGCAGATGTATTTCTTGTCTAGAGCTGAGACTTGCTATGTAGGTCAGACAAGTAATCCTTGCAAACTTTCAAACACTCTGGTGTACAACTAATGAAGACCACCCTCACCTTCAGAATTGGCATTACGTACCTCCAGAAGCAAGCAGAGGTCCCTCTTTAACAGAAACAAATCCTAAAAACATGCATGATAGTATCACAGAAGCTAGAAGGAGATCTATGTGCACCTGTAATACATTCTCTTGTCAAGGATTCATTTCTTAATGCTAATTAATCTGATATGTTCAGGTGTTCCAATTTTACCATTTTGAAAAGCAAAAAATTAAGAATAATTTAAGACCTTGAGTTGCTTTTGCAATGATGAACCATGTAGGAGGTATTTTTCCTCAGAAAAATTTACCTCACCAATCTGTTGCTGCATTTGGAAATCATTTACCTACCACCTGGGATCATACGAACTGACATACGGTACTGTTATATCTGTCTCCTGGCAGCTAGCATAACTACATGAGAAGAAAGTTTGGCCTAGTTAGCACTAAAGAGCTATTAGGAAGAGATGAATGATATTTTTTTCCAAGCTGAAATTACACTTGAATAATTCTTAAAATATTGAAGCAATAATTAAAGACCAGGAGGGATCCACCTTGCCACATTACTATTTTTAAATCTAGGGACTTTAATGAGAAACAAAAGAGAAGAACAATTTAACACAATAAATAATTCAGCGGTGAATCTCATGGCCACCAGAGAAGACATTTATGAGGAGTTTCAAAAAATGATTAGATAAAATTATGAAGGAAAAATCCTTAAATGACTATCAGATCTTATAACAGGAGCAAACTCCAGTGCAAGAGGCACCTCCAGTGCGTTAAACTGACAGAAGCTGGGAGAATATTTTGATGCAAGTGTTTCTATATGGTTGTCATTTTTAAATTCTGTCTCTAAAGGATCCACTATTGCACACTGTCAAAGACACTGGGGATGGTCACCTTTCTGTCTGACCCTGTAGCTGAATATCAAGTCATACTCCATTATTTATGTGTAATCACATACTTTTATTTATGTTTGAATACAGATGTAGATCACAGAATCATGGAATGGTTTGGGTGGAAGGGACCTGGTTCCCTGCCATTGGCACAGACACCTCTTCCTTCAGGTTGCTCAAAGCCCCATCCAGCCTGGCTTTGAACACTTCCACATCCACACCGTCAGGCATCCACATTTTCTCTGCGCAGTCTGTTCCAGTGCCTCTTCACTATCTGAGTGAAGAATTTCTTCCTAATATCTAATCTAAACTCTCTTTCACTTTGAAGTTGTTACTCTTCGTTCTATTACTACACTCTCTGATAAAAACTCCCTCCCCAGCTTTCCTGTAGGCCCCTTTAGGTCCTGGAAAGCTTCTATAAGGACTTCCCAGAGCCTACTCCAAAATGAGAAAGCCCAGCCCCCTCAGCCTGTCTCCATAGTAGAGGTGCTCCACTCTTCAGAGCATCCTTATGGTTTCTCCTGGACCCATTCCAACAGCTTCATGTCTTCCTTGTGCTGCGGCCCCCAGATCTGAATGCTGTGCTGCAGGTGGGGCCTCACAAGGGCAGAGGGACACAACCACCTCCCTTGCCCTGCTGGTCACACTGCTTTTGATGCAGCCCAGTATCCGCCTGGCACAGACAACAGATTGTGTGCACACACTTTCCAAATGGTTAGCTAACGGGCTTTTTAAATATGAAAAATAAGCTACCTGTGGAAAAGTGGATATATGGCAAAATATGTATTTGACACTTTTGACATCATAATTTTATTCAGGCTCCAAATGCTATTTTGAGATCTTTTAACATCCTGCAGTCTGCCTTTTATGTTAACCACCCTACATCTGCTCTGACTGCAATAAAAGATTCTTAAAAGGAGAGGGACACTTCCAATCCACAACAGAAAATACTTGCTAAGCAGTAAATATAGCCAAGAGTTCAGCTAATATCCTGTGCATCGTCATCTGCAAATCTGTGATAGTCACACATAATCTGTTTTATTGAACTCATGGAACTAGTTAAGTAAGCTGCATACAACTAGAAAAGCAATGACACTGACTGACACACAGGCTTGAAATCAAACAGTGTGCCAAAGATTGGTAGCCCAGTAACCAGTCCAAAATTATGTAGATTGCAAACTTTCTGATATTTCAAATGCAACTGTTTTATTGATCTGAAAGACTGGATAAAAGAGAAATGTGGTGATTATGCTCCAGAAATTGAAGTGATATTGCTGGTGAACTTACAAGCTGTGGGGCAAAAACAAAAAACAGAACCAAAACAACCCAGAACAGAATCCAGCATATCTTTTTGATGAGAAAGTGACTGAATGAAATCTTCTCTTCTACATGACAACCATAGCTGTCTACAGAGATCAGAATCCTATAGAGGATGCAAAAAAGCTCAGTCCAAAGCAATCTGCATGGTTTTTATTTTCACCTGTCCTTGGGCTCCTGGCTGTTAGAAGGTCGAAGCATTTTAGGGGAGCTTTGTATGCAGTTTGCCTGAAAAACATCTTACCCACTGTTTTTCACTGCTTTTTCACAGCAGCAATAAGACAACAGCACAAGAAGTATAATACATATATATCTCAGCCGTGTAACCCTTACTTTCACTGTTCCCCACAACAGCTCTAAGTGAGCTGATAGCATCCGTAGAAAATACACTGAGATACACAGTAAGCTTTTTTTCTTCACAGGCAACTTGTTTCCATCCCTTTTGGTTGTTTTCTAAGCTTGCTTTTATGTGCAGACAATGATCCACAGGAGAGAAGACTCAAGGGTAGTGGTGAAATGGAAATGCCAACTTGTTTTTTTTTAGGGTTAATAGTCTCCAACGTATTAAAAAGATCTTTCTGAATTCTAACCATGCACCATTTAGTACAGAGGGGTTGGCAACAAGGAAAGCAGCCAGGAGCACAGTTAATGGAAGTTGTCCTTATTTCTTTGAAAAAGGATTAATCTTCCTACTATCACTCAGCAAACAAAGCTTTAAAAGTGACACTAGGGGGAAAGAGGCAACCAAAGCAACCAAAAACAACATGAAGGAGTGGGAAAAGAATGTCTCTTCTTATTAAAAAAGAACACCTTGGAATTTGCCAACAGCAAATGAGCACTTTGTTGTCACATTTTATTTTCTCCTGTCTATCAAAGCGCCAGATTTGCAATGGCAGCCACACAAATGGCAGATTTTATTATGATCTAATATTTAGATGTTGGCAAAGGAAAAACATGTTCTGCCACTGCACACAGTGAGCAACAAATCTATCAACTGTCTTTCACTTTAGTAGATGCTTAGTAGAGGGTTGAGAACTGTCAGCAGGTCTTACACCAGGGAAATCTCATTGATTTCAATTAAATTATTCCTTTATTGGTGCAATCAAAAGGAGGCTTAGAGCCTTCAGTTTTCTTCTTCCATCTTGATCACATACACAAGTTTTACTTATGTTTCTCGCAAAACAAGGGGAGAATAAATGCATTAACATGTAAGGTCAAAGAGGGAGGTAATCAAAGAGAATGCAGGAAACAAAACCATTTCTAGGCTTTTGGAACCTGATGTGTTAAACTCTGAGAGCAGTGAGATTTATTTCTCTGCGTCGTATCATTCCAAAACAGCATCTCTCTCCCTGAATTTGCAATGTAATGCTAAAAAGATTATTTATTTTCCACCCTTCCTCATAAATAATGGACAAGGTCTAATTTCCTGCTCAGATTGCTGATGTTAAGATTAACAGCAGTTTACTTGCTTGGTATGTGGATGGTAAAAAGCCAAAGGACTGCTTTTATACACAGAGACTGTACAATCTTTTCACTCTTGCTGTTACGGCTGCAATCATAGCCTTGTCTGCAGCCTTGAAAATTGCTATTTTTTAGTTATTTAACAGCTGTACATGTTCAAATGGACAAGAGATCAAATTGAGCCTTGACTGCTACGGATAAGGCAGAGAAGCAGGAACTCTGCTATAAGCACATGTGCACAGAAATCCATTGCATGCCATGGCTCCGTCTCCTGGGTGTGCACGGCTAATGCTTATTCCTGACTCTAAAAGGTACAAGTGGTTTGGGTGGTTTGCACTACATGACTGGTCCTCACCTGGAAAACAATTCACTGCCAGGGGAATAAAATGTTTGACTTCTTCCTTTCCACAGAAGAGAAAGTTTTTCTTAAACTCTCCTGTTTTTCATGACCACGGAAAAGCACAACCTAAGATCTTCTGTAAGAAAAGTGCAGATTTTCCTTTCATTTGTCTTGAGTTGATGACAACCTCACTGACAGCACTGCCAACATCAAATACTAGAAAAGACAACAAAAAAGAAATCCTTCTTCTCCACTTCCCCAAATAAAAAAACAAGTCAGAACCCTGATTCATGTTACTTTCACAAAAAGCTATTGCTTTGTATAGATTTATTTAAATATATGTGTAAAATGACACTATTGATTTGCAGAACCTGGACGTAAAATTCATTTAAATTGAAACAATTTCATTTTTCCTATTGTAAAGGATTAAAACTGGATATATGCATATATGTTGCTACTTCTGTTCTTAAGGAACATTTCCTTTCAAGGTCAGAAAGTGTATTTGCAAGTTATCTCATCAGAAGAACAGAAATGTTTTCAACCAGGGCTGAGTGAAGCTTAAAATGTCCCAAACCTTGACTTTAGAAGAATAAATAACCTAATTTTGTTCTAACAACGGAAAAAGAGATAGGGAAATGGAAAGGGAAGGGAAAGGGGAAAGGGGAAAGGGGAAAGGGGAAAGGGGAAAGGGGAAAGGGGAAAGGGGAAAGGGAAAAAGAGAGAGAGGGGAAGAGGAAGAGGAAGAGGAAGAGGAAGAGGAAGAGGAAGAGGAAG